>NC_088868.1:29844796-30197504 GCF_032884065.1 Artemia franciscana | reverse complement strand
TAAGCCAAAATAAGGAATTCTGCTTTTTTCTAGACGAAAGAATACGGATGCATATGTGCTGTGGGACCGTCTTTTTGGCTAAAATTTTGCAGTACAGCATATTTTGACGTGATAAAAATAAAAAAATTATCACTGAGAGAATCTTGCAATATGAGAAGGGAGGGATTTTTGATGCTTATCCAATATAGAGAATTATTGCAGGTTAAATTTAGGTATCTTATCTTTTGTGTGCGTGAAGTGAATATATATAAAGAGCCTTACCTGTTGGTATCTTTGAGACTTATCCATTTTTAGAAAATCTTTTTTATTCGTTGAAAATTTCATGTAAAACATGAGCAAAGGGAATTACTTGGTTACCATTAGAATAATAGTGAATCAGGTGGCACTTCTATTTACTGGAAATAGAATTACACCCTATTTTTACCACGAAGAATTTGTTCCTAGGAAAATGAATATATGTCTAGACTCTCTAATAGCTCCGCTCATAGAAAATGGTGGCAAAGATTCCTTATTTGCTTGCACGAAATGGCTCTAACAAATGAATATATTCAGTAATGATCAATTGGGAACATACCCCTACTTGAGGGAGGGCTGTTTCGGGTTTTCAAGACAAAAACACTCTCTGTTAGGTAATACCCTTAGTTTTTTAAAGACCAAGCAAGAATATCCTGACTTGGCGGGAACCCTGAAGCTTTTTAGACACTCAAAGAAACTGTTACGTTACAAGAAAAATTAAGCACTCCATATTGCAGAACAATCAAAGAAATTCTTAAGTAAAGCGACCATATTACGTAACAACAAGAGGAAACAAGCCCTATTACGTAACATGCGCCTTCATCTTTTAGAAACCATTTTCTATTACGTAATTAGCACCTGAATCTTTTAGAAAACATTCCTCAGTATGTAACAACCACCTGCATTTCTCCCTGAGGAGTTCGCCGTTAAACCTTCTTCATTATTTTAGGTCATTAAAGGAAGAAACGAGTACTGGCTATGGGTCTGCCCGTGTCCAAAAAGGTCTCACTACTAATAGGGACTTGTAAAATATATTTTTGAACCATTTTCTCATTTATTCACAACTTTTCAAATTTTTCTTTGAATCATAAAGAGTAGCGTAGTCTATGGCTCTTTCAAAAATAGAGCTATTGAAAAGGAGAATAACATAAGCAATAGAGTAGATGCAGATTTGAAAACTTCAATCGAAGAGGATTTTGCCAGTTAAAAAATCCGAATTAATTTAAAATGGCTATCAATTAACTATAACTATACCCAAATATCAATTAAAAATAACTATTTCAATATCAAAAGCTTCAAACTCGCTATTTTTGTAACAAAAAAAAATGTAGTTGTTATTTGTAACATATGTTAAGAACTAAAGTAATAAGCTAGGGTAAAAAGGGTGGATTTCTCACGCGGCAAGTTGAGCTTACCAAAAAAATAATGAAAACAGTCAAAGAATTATAACGTTTAAAGTTAAAACATTCATGTACGATTTCTGTTGAAATTCAGTTTGTATAAGATAAGCTAAACGGGCAAATATTTAAACTATGATTGCAATCACTGAAATTTGTATCCAACCGTTTATTGATTTATAGTCAAGACAGTTAAAAGCAGGGAAACCAGTCCGTCTTTCAGTTGTTTGACCCCTTGTCAACAAAATGTACTTCAGAAAACGATTCGTCAGCGGTAATTTAAAAAACATTATTTGGTAGCGTTTCGGCGTTAAAAGTCGTTTGTAACACCGTTGTTCGGCGTTAAAAGCTATTAGAAATGGTTTAAAAACCCAACTTAACCTAGCCTAACCTGTCATCGTGAAACCTTGCATTAAACTGAAAAAGTTAACTGGCAGCGCTGATTAATTCCAAGGAGAAGAAAAAGTATTTCGGATATTCACCGCTGAATATCGACATTCACGAATTTTGGACAACAGGCTTATTTATAACAGGCTCTGGTGGCAGTAAAATACTAAGAGCTACAATTATTACGGCTGTTATACCATTCCGTTCATTAGTAGCTCTTAAATATATTTTTTCTTTAATATGAGGTGTAGATAGGAAGACGAAAGGGATAATGATAATTTTGCTAGAAGCAGAAAAACATGAGGCAGCACATGTAGGCACGAATGTAGAACTTGCCCTTAATTTAGAGGGGAATATTCTATATGTGGGGGAGGTGGAGAAAATCAGAAAAAATGAATACGAGTTAGATTGAAAACACAAAAAAATAAAGAGATACGATTGGAAGTAGGATACGGATAAGGGTAGAAATCTAGATACGGGTATGAAATCTTCTGGTCCTAGAAGAACCCGTGGATAGCGGAACTATAGATCTAGCTCTAATTATGAGAGGTACCTAGGAAAGTATAATCTTAGTTCTATTTTTTTTCTATTAAGTATTTTTTTATGATCCTCTCGATTTTTGATTATTTTTATATGTGTTATTTTTTATTGTTATCATCGTTATTTTTTTAAATTATTTTTTATGCTTTAATTGCAATTCTTTTATCTTTTTATTCTTTTTATCTTTATATCCTTATATTTTAATTATGTAATTATGATTTTAGTATCTCTTAATTATTCTGTTTTAGGAAACTCGCTTCAATTGAGTTTTCCACAGAGCCGGCGTGTGAACCAAAACGAAAAATAGGATTTTTGAAGATGCATAAGTGCGCCAGCACAACCCTTCAAAATGTTTTTTTTAGGTAAGCTTATTATGCTCAGCTTACTAAACTTACTTTATATTTTAATCTTTCATTTGAAGGTAAGGTTTATTAGGCCAACTTAGGAAACCTTTCTAATTAGGTAGCATTTACTATCCTTATCTTCAATATGTTTTCCAAATGGCTAATCTTTTTAAATTACTAAATGTGTAATTAAGCGAAAACACAAAACAAAATCATCCGAAGCTATACAATAAAAGGCCCTATCCAGGGTAAGGGCTGTTATGGAGTGTGCAACTGGAGTCAGTGTGTTATTGTGCGATTTGCTGGAAAACCTATACAGAAGAATTATTGTCCCCTAACTTGAGCAACGAGGAAAATTGCTTGTTTTGCAATGGAGGCACTGATTTATCTCCCTTTTACTTCTGATATTTTTTCGTTGTGAGGCGACTACGTCAAACTAGTGGTTTTAGAATGCTGGGAAAAGGCTTATTTGAGAGAAAATCACCAAATCTAGTGCCGTTCTTCAGTAACAAAAGAGATCATGTCACAACAAAGGGGTATATCTTGTATTTTGTGTCGTTGTCAAAGAGGATCCAGGAAATACAAGCTCTAATATTCTCTATCTATGATCGAAAACCCCAAACTGTAGGTTTTTTTTATCCCTGTCTAGAATTTTTTTTTTTTTTTTGCATGGTTAGCATGCTTCTCATCATTAATTGCTGATTCCTTTTTCCATTTTTTTGTTTTATCCCTGTCTAGAAAATTTTTCTTTTTTTGCATGGTCAGCATGCTTCTCATCATTAATTGCTTATTCCCTTTTCCATTTTTTTGTTTTATCCCTGTCTAGAAAATTTTTCTTTTTTTGCATGGTCAGCATGCTTCTCATCATTAATTGCTGATTCCTTTTTCCATTTTTTTGTTTTATCCCTGTCTAGAATTTTTTTTTTTGCATGGTTAGCATGCTTCTCATCATTAATTGCTGATTCCTTTTTCCATTTTTTTTGTTTTATCCCTGTCTAGAAAATTTTTCTTTTTTTGCATGGTCAGCATGCTTCTCATCATTAATTGCTTATTCCCTTTTCCATTTTTTTTGTTTTATCCTTGTCTAGAAAATTTTTCTTTTTTTGCATGGTCAGCATGCTTCTCATCATTAATTGCTGATTCCTTTTTCCATTTTTTTGTTTTATCCCTGTCTAGAATTTTTTTTTGCATGGTTAGCATGCTTCTCATCATTAATTGCTGATTCGTTTTTCCATTTTTTTTGTTTTATCCCTGTCTAGAAAATTTTTCTTTTTTTGCATGGTCAGCATGCTTCTCATCATTAATTGCTTATTCCTTTTTCCATTCTTTTTCTTCTGTCCCTGTCTAGAAAAATTTTCTTTCTTTTGCATGGTTAAAATGCTTGTCATCATTAATTTCTGATTCCTTTTTCTGCATTTGCTGACGGGCTACCGCAAGATATGCGATTGTTCTTTAAAAACGAATTTAGAAGTTACTACTCCTTCTACATATTTGTATAGTTCTGTCGTAACGAGTTCATAGTAAAGTGCCATATGGCACCCTTTAGAGTGGAATGGATTGAAAGCACAATAACGGTGCCAGCATAGTCTCTATGGCCGAAATCAAAACTGCAACTTTACAATCCCTCTTTCGTAAGCTCGTCCTCCCAGCCTAGATAACTTTGAAGACCACACTGCCTTTCCATGACGAAAGTAAAACAGTTCAAAATAGGGATGATACCTTTTTATTGACAGTGAAATATAAAATTATTTAACTGGATATTTCGAACACATATACAGTGTTCATCATCAGCAGTAAAACTCTGAGTGTTCATCACTGATGAGTGTTCATCATCATCAGCAGATGATGAACACTGTATATGTGTTCGAAATATCCAGTTAAATAATTTTATATTTCACTGTCAATAAAAAGGTATCATCCCTATTTTGAACTGTTTTACTTTCCTCCCAGCCCCCTTAGTAAAAGAAAATCACAAAATGTATTCTAAAAGAAATATCCTGATGAAACAAGCGTCACTTGTTTATTTTCATTTTCATGAAAACAATTGAGCTTCTCATGTGCAGATTCTTAAAGATTCAAGTAACAACAATCCCACGATTTTAATTTAATTTTGATTTTAATTTTGATTTTAATTTTGTAACAAAGTTGTACATATCTTTAGAGGAAGATAGGAAGTAAAACCTACAAAAAAAAATTCTTAGAAACACTGAAACTTGATTAGAAATTATTCCATCGCAGATTGCGCAAGAAGTATCTACGAAACGAGCTCAAATAAACTGATTCGTGGTATTTTCCAATGTTTGTAGAATTCTAAGAACTAGAGCTAAACTAAGGATTAAACTTGCAGGAGGTTCTTAGGGAACTTAAATGGAAAAATATCATTATCATTGTCGGTAAAAGGTTAATGAGAGACTTATAAACTAGGCTTGTACTTTCCGCTGTGTATTCATAGAATTTTCTAATGCTAGGAGTAATGGTGTCTACCAATAGAAATTGGGGGATGTACTTTTCAAAATATGGAAGGATATTTTTTATTGTTTTTTCAATTTCTTCAACGAAAAAAAAAACAAAACAAAAAATTCCAAGGAAAATACCTTAAAATACATTTTTAATCAAGAGGGAAAGTACCTCTTCCCCATTTTATACGAATGGCTAAGTAAAAATCCTATTTTTTCGGCTTGTTTCTATGTTTATCCCGGGAAAATATAACGAGTCAGTTGATTTGAGCTAGTTTGAACGCTTTGTTCGTGGTAGAACTTCGCTCTTTACTTCTGTAAGATTTCGTTATTGTAATCAATAACAAAAAAAATAATTGACTTGATAATAGAAATAATTATGCATTTTTGATTGGTTTGAACTTTAACCTCCTCACCCCAACCTCACGTAAGGTAAAGCCTCCTCACCCCAAACGTAAATGGTAGCATAGAATGGTAGTGTAAGGCAATTTTAACAGCTGACTTAATAGTTTACTTGTAATAGTCTGGTATTATCGTTACCAAGCAAATATGATAGATCTCAGAAATGACATTTTCATTTTTTTTAGAAAAGTAAACATTCTGTCCATCATTTCGGAGCAACAAACTGTGCCTCAAGAGGGACTTGTGCTAACAATAGCCAAAACTCTAAAAACAAGTTTTGATAACCATTTATGCATCAAAAGAACTTTTTTTTGTGATAATTATAAATATGTGAAATTCATTAAATTTAATTTGACCATCAAATGTTTAAAGTCTGAAAAAAATTGCCTCACTTTTGAAAGAACGGTAAAATACCCATTCCCTGGGGGTTGATTTTTCCCTGGGATGATTGTATCGGACCAATGGCCCTATATAAATTGAGAGAAGACTCGTTTTACCAGAAATTAATAGTTCTAGTGCTATTTCTTAGAAGAAAAAAGATTCTGCTACAGCCAATTAGTGTTTTCTACCATTTTGTGGCAAAAATCAGCAATTTTTCCCAAAGGATGGGAAAAAGCTATCGACTGAAAACTCCGACGTAGAAAATCGACATTTATCGTTTTAATCGACAAAAATCGAATTTATCGAAAAACTGTACATTGAGCTTATCAGATTTATGCAATGGCACCTTCGCTCCTATAGATTCAGGTGGTCCACATAAGATAAACTGATAATATATACATTGGTTTTAATACCTGATCACTCTAAGTTGATTCATTTGAGGACTGATAAATTTTGTAGAGTGATATATAATTGTGTATTAGCTATTATGAAGAAGAACCAGCAGTTCTTTGGATAGGTGGGAGCCGAGGGTAGTGCGCCTTAAGCCTCTTGAGTCTGAAACACTCCCTAGGCAGTAGTATCAAGAACTTTGGTTTTACTAAAATCTATATAAGAACATTTCTCATCTTCTTATTCATAAAGATTTTCAGTGTCTTCTTGTATCTCGGGTGGGCGAAGTTCCTTAGCCCTCATGTCGTACATCCGTAGGAGAAACATTAAAAAAAAAAAAAAGATGTTTCAAGAACTCTTCGTGGAAACCATGGATACGATGACCTTTAAATCATTTTTGACAAAGAATATACTTGAAGGGGTGAGCTTTTTCAGGGATAGTTATAATTCTCGAAGAATTTGTAGACAAATATTAAAATTAAATATAAAACGGGGTTGATGGAGGGTGTTGTAGCATCCCCGATATTTATAAAACATACCTGTGCCATGTAGGCTTATATAGGAAACTTTTTAATGCATAAAACAACATAGTAGGCTGTCAAGTCTATCTTTTTATCTTTAGGGAAATAATAATAATCCTTTATCATTACATCATATTGAGCTTATGGCACATCGTAGACAATAAATGAATAAATTAGAAAAAAGGAGCAGGTGGTAAATGATTGCTTGGTTCGTAGGGAAATTGTTGATCTGTTGATTCAAATGACGCTAAATTGGATAAATTAGTCACAGATGGTGACACTCATGCCTGAGCGCAAAAACCGAATCGTTGCAATTGCATTACATTAAAATTGTAATTGTAGCTATTAATAATAATTTATCTTTGTAAAATGTAAAAGTATTGCAAACCGTAATATTTAATTGCAAGCGTGAAGTATCTTTCAAATTGTAATTTAAATTAAATTGTAATCAAATGGTACTTGTATTATCGATCTACAGTAGTTATATCATACAAGTACCCATGTTAAAAAAAAATGTATTTCAAAATGTGTAGAATAATCATACTTAAAGCATTTTGCATGTAGCCCCGCTATGCTTTAGCGTCGACCCCCCTGATGCGCTAATATATAGCCCAAATTATAGAATCCTCTCTATTCGTCTCAGTTGTTTCTACCCGTATTTGTACATTAGGGGCATGAGGGTAAAGTATAGCTAGGCTGCATGGAAGTTGTGGTAACTGCAATTATTCTGCATCATATGAAGTAAGAATTGTTTTCTTAACATGGGTACTTGCTGCGGCTGATTTATTCCACAAGTACCTTTAAGCTGCATATTTAAATTTTCTATTATATTGCAAATTATAATTGTGTGATTTAGATTTTATCTGAAGTTATATTACAGTTGTATTTTACGCTAAAATTGCATCTTTACATTT
This sequence comes from Artemia franciscana, assembly GCF_032884065.1. Taxonomy (NCBI): domain Eukaryota; kingdom Metazoa; phylum Arthropoda; class Branchiopoda; order Anostraca; family Artemiidae; genus Artemia; species Artemia franciscana. The sequence goes on along the minus strand of NC_088868.1, from coordinate 30,189,757 downwards.
AAAACTTCTCATACGAACTGTATAGGCAACGTATTTGATATCAATATCAAAACTTGTTGGAGCTGAAAAGAACTAGTTTTTGGTGAATTTCGACTGACAGCAAAAACAAAGAGAAAGAAATATCTTAAGATGAAGAAAACTGACAGGATTACAGCCAATAGATGGAAAAGACAAATTAAAACGATGTGGATACTTCGGCTGTATAAACAATTTCTCTTTCTCTTTGTTTCTTATTAAAAAAAAAAACTTTGAGATAACCAACAGGTTTGGAATTATCAAACCACTGTATACTGTGTTTCCCAGTTTTAGAAGCCATAATGCCATGAGGTGGCGCATTCGTTCGTAAAAAAACCACATAGCCATTATAAAATAAATAATCATATAGCTCCATTTAATTGAGTCATGCATATAGACAAGAGTAGTGATGGATTCCAGTTTTGACGACACCCATAGCCGTTACTCCTTTCTTCCTTTAATAACGCAAGATGACAAAGACGTTTAATGGTAATTCCATCAAGAAACAGGTGCTATTAATTTTCTTCACGACACACGTGTTTGTTACGTAACAAACAGGGGCGGATCCAGCCTTTCGTTCTAGGGGGGGGGGCGATTCTTACCGAAAAGAGTGGGGGTAGTGTCCTTTTTGTCGGCCACAAGGCTGACTTTGTTTTTCATGTTTTAAATTTCCCTGGCGGTCTCTTGTTTAACGAAAATATGGTTTTCATATATTACAATAATGATTACAAAAACTGTACTTGATCAACTGACAACTGTTTACAAGCAAAATTCAAGCTTCCTGGCTCCACTGTTCGCAAACCTGTCAATTACTCTGTCAATGCTGATATCGATGTCGCGGTGCACATTAAGGAGGGCCAAACCACTGAGTCTAGTTTGCCCCATCTGTGCTCTGAGCCAGGTTTCAGTTTGCGTAAAGCTGAGAAGCTACGCTCGGCAGATGCCACACTCACCGGAAGAGATATAAAAATATCAAGAATTAAGCTGACATAAGGATATAGGTGCCTGTCACATTCCTTGGCAGTTTCTTCCACTGAACTAGGAAAAATACCTCCTTCTCTCTTAACTCGAAGCCATCTACTTCTCCACACATGCACCTCTGCCAAAATAAGTGTTGCCCTGGTAGACGGCATGGTTAAGCCAAGAAGTTGACCGTACATGCTAGAGATCTCTTTGACGGAAGATTGCAGTAAATCATCGGTACAATTCACAATATTTGATGGCAGCAGTACGGTTAACCGGAAAGAGTTCAGCGTGTCCCTTGAGAATCGGCTCTTTAAGTCACTTATGACTTAGTCGAGCATAGGTATAAAAACTACACGTCGATAATATTCTTCAGGCGTAGTATGAGGAGGATTATTTCGATAAACCTGTCTTTGTGTAATCCTCGGAACTTCAAGAGCCAATTGGATTTTATCTGAAATTTTTTTTACTTGCTCGAATACTAATGCAAACTCTTCGTCACACGTTTCCCGTCACTTTGCTAGAACATCCAAAAGATCGGAAACGTGGCCATCGGCAGCGCCCAAGTCCAAAGTCTTCTTCTGGAATAGCCGACTAAGAGGCAAGGTCAGAGCGCAAATACTGTGTAGACACTGAAGGGAAACCACTAATTCCGCACTATGTAACACTGTGACAAGCATCTTTGCCTTCGGAGTGGTCACTGATTCACTCCAGTGACTAATGTGTTCCAAAGCCTGGATGATTTTTGGAAGTTCGGACACAAACTGCATAAGTGACTCGTGTCACTCGATCCACCTCGTCTCGCCGATTCCCGTGATCTGAGCTTTTAGAACCTTATTCAAGACGTAATTTCTCTTCGCAGATGCATTAAAAAATGCAACAACTTCTTTTATAATGCCTATGGCATTTCTGATGCTCGAAACAGCTGAGCTTCTTGACAAAGAAAGGTTCAGGGAGTGGTTAAAGCAGGGACAACGAGACGCATTTTTGGCTTTTTTCTGAATTTCGACTACAGCACCACAGTTATTTGATACCATCATTGCACACCCATCCGTTCCGATTCCAACACAGTCGATTAAATTCAAACCCATTTCTTCTAAAAGGCTCAGAACTAGCTGGCCAACCACTTTTCCGTTTACAGTCGGCTCTTTGTCTGCAGTGGAAGGTTCAAAGGTGGCATGATGAACGTCAACAAAACCTATGAAGTCCTCGCGTCTATGGTTATCAAAGGCATAGCAGAGAGCTAAACTAAGATGCGATGAATGTGACACATCTGTTGTCTCATCAAAAATGATGCTGTAATACCTTGCTGACTTTACTCTTTCTAGAATGACACCTATAACTTCTTTCGCACAACAGTCAATCAACTGGTTTTGAGTTGTTTTGCTGATGTAGGTAGCATTTTTTCCTGATGTTTTCAGTTATTCCTTTAATTTACTGTCGCCACTCTCAGCACAATAACGTAGTAGTTCTCGGAAGTTTCCTTCATTGGAAAGCGGCATGTCATCCAACATGTCAAAATTGATACAAGTTTAAGCTGCCATCATCCCGATGGCCCCTCAGTGGAATATTCTGCCTTCCTAGAAATTTGATTGATTCCAGAATCGGCTTAAGCCTCTCTCGGTTTTCTGTTACTTGCTTCATTTGCTGTTCGTTGACGCGATTATTTACAGATTCGTGCGGAGAATGGTAGACTCTTAGAAACGAACTTCCAGCCTCTACTGCGTCATGATGGTACTGGGAAGTATCATGTACTGTCAGGTCTCCATCTTTTCCCAGTAACTTAGCAAATTTTGTGACAGGCTTTGTGACCAGCTTTTGTAGGGGAACCTGTCTGTTTGAACCCCCCCCCCTAGCCCCAGTTACAAAAAGAGGGCAGTATTTGCAAAAAAGGCCTTTTGGGCAGCAGAATATACAAGCCAGTGGAAACTCTGCAAATGAGAATCGTTCAAGTACCTTTTTTCGTCTTTCCCCGCTTTAAATGAACAGAATATGGCATTTGACATCCAATCGGGAGTTTCCATGGCCTCTCCAGAAGCTCGCACTTTATTCGGTCATCAATGGCATGTATTGTACCGATGTGGATCCCAATATCGTTTTCCGGATACAGGGTAGGGGGCGGGGGTGTTGCTGGATGATCACTCTGAACGCTAACGGGGTTAACAGAAGATTGCAGAGTGTTAGGAATTTGCCCGTGTTCGCCACTTCCAACAGAACTAATTGAAGAGCTACTTGCAGTTACAGTTACACTATCCATTCTGCGAGACTTTGAAATGACAAAGCTGTTAAGCGTCTTTTGTCCGCGTTTTCCCGACATCAATATCATTTAAACGACGAAAATCCTCGTGACACATACACATTCAAATTTCATTATACACTGGAACGATATGTTTGTTTTGACGCTTCAGATCCGGTTGTGTTGCGCAACCCCACCCACTTCCAATGTTTACATCGAACAGGGAGGCGAGAACTAGCTAAAATTTACCGGGTGAATGGTTGCTATGCTATGAGGTGACAAAAAATAGTCGAGGCTAGCTTGATAGTGGAAAAGCTGTGGAATGAACGTAATGTAAAAAGGTTTTATAGTCTAGTTACAGTAGTTAGAACATGCGTTAATGCAGACTTCCGTAAGTGCAGTAAAAAAAATTACAGCCCGTCTAGGGGGGCGGTCGCACCCCCCTGGATCCGCCTCTGATAACAAAGTATTTTCTAAGAAATGCGGGTGTCTGTTACATAATAGGGAACATTTTTTTATTGACTGCTTATAAAGCCTGCCAGGGCTTCTTTACTTCGGGATTTCTTTGGGATGTTGCGTAATAGGGAATGTTTCTTAAGCTGTTACGTTATAGACAGTGTTTTTCTTTGGTTATTTAACAAACCTGTGAGGGCCAGGAAAAATCTTCATTGGCCCGTCAAATCGGGATTTCTTTGAATATTACATAAAAATTAATTTGAGATATTTACTCACAAGTGAGTAATTTCTAACTAGTTTTTTTTTATAAATATACCATCGTATAACTAAATACTGATTTGGTTCAGGTTGATTAGATGTCCCTGCTTGGAGAAGAAAATTGTGCAAATAGTAAATGTGTGCTATTTTATGGTACGCTATTGGAAAAGGCTAAGAATGTGGGAAGTGTTATGAATATGAAAGGGCGAAAACATAATGGGAAGCAGCCATGAATAACAATAGATCTTCTTCAGAAAATAAGTTTAAGAGATAGATTGTTTAAGTTACAGGCTTTAGAACCTGCGGATGAGAATAAAGAACAATACCTTGTTTTTCGTAATGATCAATTTTCTCGGCGAGGCCAGAAATCCTAGTTTAGCTTGAAACTTAAGGAAGCTAATGGAAACCCATTGAAAAACTGGGAAATGATCCTTAGTTTTATAGGTCAGAACCCTAAAATACTACCATCTGAAGTGATATAGAATGAGACCGTAGCTGTAGACGATTTTACGATTTGTGTTGAGTTTCAGAATCATTTCATTTCAGTAGGTTCAAAAATAGCCAATAGCCGATATAATTTACCGATTTCCGGATGATCTGCCTTTTGGATCCACTTTACTGCCCACTATAGGTGTCTTGTTGCATTTAAAGAGGATTACCGTGAACGAGCTAAAGGATACCATATGTGCCATGACAAAAAAGTTTATTTGGTAGTGACTTGATTGTGTGTGTGTGTGTGTGTGTGTGTGTCCAAATCCCCTGGAGGGGGATTTGGGGGCCTTAGATTTGGATTTGGATGCCGTGGATGGAAATATGGAGATTCAATCTCCTATACAAACCTGGTAATGGAAATCCAGTTTGCTCAGGACCATTACATTATAAAAAGGATACCTGGTTGTGTGTAATGTGTGTGTGTGTGTGTGTGTGTGTGTGTGTGTGTGTGTGTGTGTGTGTGTGTGTGTGTATGTGTGTGTGTGTGTGTGTGTGTGTCCAAATCCCCTGGAGGGGGATTTGGGGGCCTATTACATTACAAAAAGGATACCTGGTCGGCTTTGGTCATTATAATTTTGGAGCCGTTACAAATTTAAGTATCGATACAAGTTGTTCTTTAACTTTTGATTAATTGACCTGTTTTTTTATCTGTTTTAACGACCCCCACATTAAAAGGTTCACTCCGAAAAAAACCTTTTTTTATGTTTGTGAATGTGATACAGAGAAATTTTTTCAATAACAGAAAAAAATGTTCCAGCCAAAGACTTTTATGCATAAATACTAGCCCTGAAGCACTGATCTTGGTATAAAAAAATATTTTTTTGCCCTTATGGTGTTTTCATCTAGGATTCTTCACAATCCAACCACAAAATTTACAAATTCAAATATCAAAATCTTCTTGAACAGGCAATTTATTTAAAAGTTTTGAATTGTCTATAACTATTTTATTGATACAAATACCAGTGTAAAGATACCATTGGAAATTGGAAAATCACCATGGGAAAAATTTACACTTCTGATAGGTTAACGTCTCAAATATCCAAGTTCTTTCTTCTTTATGAAGAACTGCCTCTCTAACTCTTTTAAGAAGAGCCCTCAAAATTCTATAATAGGAAGCTCTCGTCTTAATAGTATAAAAACATATCTCTTAGAAATTATTTAAACCCAACTTTTTAAACCATTATGAAGCACACACAACTGTGCATAACCAGAACAAATATATTTGAATAAATAGCGGAATACACACATGACTGGATCCCTGATGTCAAAACAACTGTTAAAACACTATTATCTAACACAAATGTCAGTTATGTTTCGTTTTTTCGACTTGAATTCTTGAATATAATGCTTGAGCCACATCATAGTCATATTTGTTGATAAAATCAAATTTACATATGATTAAAGCACCAGTTATGTTCGCCATTCGTAACTTCTCGAGTAGAATATTGTTCAACTTTCAAGAATAAATTTCTTGACTAACCAATCAGTCAAGGTTTAAGGCATACTTTATAAACCTAGAAACGATGGAAACTTAGAACATCGGTTCTTCTATCTGCAAGAGGAATCTGATAACAGTTGAGAAGCCACACAGCCAGTTCAGTAGTGAAGCCAGTGAAGTAGTGAAGCCAAGAAGCCAGTTCAGTAGTGAACAGTTGGACACAAAATAGTGTTGGTGCAAATTCTTTAAACTGATTGTTTGCAATTTTAAATTTTCGCTTGTTAAATACAACTGTGATGGTAATATCCAGAAAAATACAACATCATTCATGAACATTGGCTTTTTTTTATCAACAGGTGTGACTCTGATGTGGCTCAGTTATGGAGGAGCAGCCTGTGTAGCTGTGGTGGCCACAGGCGACTTGGTACTGCTGTGAGTTGTTAGTAGTGGTTGTAGTATTTCACAAACTCTTTTGTTTTATGAATATTTATTCCAGGTATGCACATATAAACGACCTAAACGTCATTCTACCATTGAAAAGGTGGAATTATCTTGGCAGTCCAGATTTATTTTCCATAAAATTGGTTGAGGAGACACCGTGGCATCATCTAGGCTACGACATAATGGCTTTGCATACAAGGTGGGATCATAATTCAATTAAGCAGGCTTTATCTGGAGATCCTGCTTTTGTGACCATAGTTCGAGAACCAGCTGAATTATTTGAATCCCTTTACGGCTACTACAATTTTCAAAATTTTTTCAAAAATCTGACGTTCTTTTCATTTTTAGATAAGTTAGAGGATGGTGGATTTGAAAAAAAGAATAATAGGTTTATGGGTAAGATTGGGAAGAACCAGATGCTTTTTGATCTTGGGTTTCCTGTAAAATATTTTGATAATGAAGAGAAAGTGAAAAAATTTGTTGAAGAAGTTAAAAATAATTTTCATTTAGTAATGGTTACCGATAAAATGGACGAATCGATTGTTTTATTGAAACATTTGTTGTGTTGGGACTATAAGGACTTAGTTATCTTGAAATTAAACGCCAGGGCAGAAAGCAAGAAAAAGAAATTGTCCCCTGCTCAAACAGAAAAATTACGAAAGTGGTTGAAAGCAGATAATTTTCTTTATCTGACGTTCCGGGAAGTGTTTGATAAGAAAGTAGAGGAATTTGGATATGAAAAGATGGAAGAGGAGAAACAGAAATTATCAACAATAAGGAATCAAATAATGGAAGAATGTCTGTCAGGGAAAAAGGACTTAACTGGAGACAGTCTAATTAAAGCAATGAGGTAAATATACAGTTACATAAATGACCTATTATTTTGTCCAACGAAAGTAGGCGACTGAATTGAAACGAGTCTTAGGCGCTTTCTAATAGAGTAGATAAAAAAATTACGCAACTGACATCGCAAAATTACCCTGCAGAAGGGAAAAATTTAGTCTAAGCTTGAACTAAATTTATCTCAAGTCATTTAAACCAGGATTTGATTAAAAGTGTTGATATTTTTATCAAGCGTGAAATTATCTGAAAATGGCTCTTTTTCGACATTTTTTAATATTAGAGGATAGTTAAGACATGACTGGTTTACTTAAAGTAGGGTAGCAAATATAATAATTGAAAAATATATCTAATTAGCATATACAAACAATTGTCTTTAAAGAGAATCCAAACTAGTTTCTGGGAAAAATAATGTTCTCTGGTTCAAGCTCGTCCCTCATTTTAGAGCTTAAGGAAAGCAAAATTACAAGAAATAAGAAAGTATGATTTTGAGCTTTTTCATTTTACTAGTTAATGCTAGAGTACGTTAGTTTTTATTATCAGAGACTAAACTGAACCAGACAAACAAAACTTGGAAACAACGGAAATTTTTCGAAGACAGCTGAACTTAATTCAGTGAATAATTCGGCCCTATAAAGTCTTGTCAATTTATTTACTTTTGAATCCGCTTTCTTTTTAAGTTGTTATTTATTTTGCAATTTTTTTTCATTCTGATTATAAGTGAACTATCTTAGTTTTTGTAATCGTCATTAACTTCAGGGGGGGGGTGAGGTAAACAACAATTTTTCTCTTTAGGTAAAGTTATCCAAACATGCTGCAATTGAAAACAAAGATAAATTTTTAAAGTATTGCTATGAATAAGTCGTATAAAATAAAAAGGACTTACAGCCTAAGATATAAACATACTCTTACATTTAAAGACTTGAAAAATGCTATTAAATTATTACACTGGCAAACAAAATAAAAGTTTTCCTATTAAAAGGAACACAATGGGGGAATTTTAGTAACTGTTTTATGCTGATTAAACAAAAACAAGGTCTGTCAACTGAAAATAAGGTAAAATGTTAAAATTTATCAAGAACAGAAATTACTTTCTACATGATTGGGGATTGGTTTTACCCCACCCTCAAACAGAGGTGCCATTTGGGGGGGGGGGGGGGTCAGGGGTGGGCAATTGGCCCACCCCAGATTTTCCAGGGGGCCCAAGCTTCCACCACAAAGGGCCCTTTTCCGGCCATAATTATCCATTATATCCAACATAATCCATTCTGTTCAAATGATTTAAACTAACTGCACGCCTATTAGCGAAAGAGCGTAATTACCTGACAACCCTTGGGGTAATTACGCTATTTGCAATTAATCATTGTAAACTTTGAAAACATAATAAAAGTGTCAAGTTCTGTCAAATGCCCCATGCCCACCCCAAGATTTGGCCCAAATGGCGCCTCTGCCCTTAAACCCTTGTTCATTAGGCTAAAGTTTTTAGGGTTTTAACAAAGCTTAATATTCCATTTCAATGGCTATTGTATTTCAGCAGTCGTTCTCAAGTAATTCAGAAGTCAAACCTGAGGGTAAAGAGGTAGGGGTCAAGATAGCCTTCCCCCTTATATGCGTAATAATTTTTTTGTTTAAAGTATTAATATTGTTGCTTGCTTTTGGTTGAAAAATTTAGCTTACTTGTTTAATTTCTCACTGTTTTTCAAATCATGCCGATCCCTACCCAAGATATGATGTTGTTTACCAGTCTCGGAAACCCTGCTCCGACTTTTAGCTGATAAATTATATATGTTGATAATTGTAGATTGATTGTTAGTGTCCCGCTTTTTATGGTTTCTTGCTTAAGAACTTAAAATGTTAAATAGTTGTTAAAATTTGGACAAAATTGGTATATTCAGTCAAAATTTTCGATATAAAGTAGTTTTGCTGAGTCCTTAATGATAGTTTTTACTTCAAAATATAGGAAGGGCAAAAGGGGTGTTGTAACAGGAAATACTACGAGACTTTTGATCTTCTGCTTGGCTGAACCCACCAAAGCCTCTAAAATAGGACTTACTGATGTTCAAGTATTTTACATATTATACATATGTTTCAATACAGGGAAGCATTGTATATAAATAGCAAAAGAGAAATATTACCATTTAATATCAATGAAAACCAATTTCCTGGTAGCACTTTCTAACCCCCTCCAAAACCCTCTACGCCAACCATCTCCACCTTTCCCCTCTCTGTGCGAATAGATAGGTAAATGTAGCATTTTTATGCTACGTAGAAAAAGTTTATTCCAATGGGAGGGGCACTATTACCCCTTGCTGTCCTAAGGAGTAATAATAAAAGTTTAGATAAAAAATGTTCCTAATAATTAAAGTAGTGTACTATTAAGAAATCCGGCTGCTGCGCCCTAGTGCCCAGATCCAGCCAATTTGCCTTAGCAACCAGCATGCGTTATTTATTATTGATCTATCCTGCCCTAGCAACCATGTCATATCATCACACTATGCATGTTGTCAGAGTGGTGGCAGACAATTCCCGGGAACCAAGTAACGATCTCAAGGCATAACAATTGTTTTGTTTAGGGTGTGAAGTAGGTGCTACTATTCTTCTATTATGCACACGTGCTTGCTACGCAACATTTTAGGAAACATTATTGTCAACCTAGTCATATATGGTATTTACCATATATGGAAAACCATGTATGGTTTTTACTTTTCCCATTTCGTATCTGCTGACTTTGGGTGTATTGACCGTTTCTCCTCAGTCTAACAGCAAGTTCGCTGCTTTTTCCTTAAGAAAACTTTTAACAGGTAGAAATCCCAAGGTAAGCTCCATGGATGCCGTAGCGGTTCCTTGATATGCTGATGTATTCATTAGACATGCTAGATTTTGCAACCTTTCTAAGAGGGTTAATTGGCTCGCAATTCGAGCTGAATTCACCCAAACTACTACTCCATATGACAAAATTAATCCAATTACCGTCTTATATAATTGCATGGTCTTATCGGGAGTGAAGCCCGAGTTCTTTCCCATTATTTGACATTGAATTAGGGAAGATCTGGCTTTTCTTACCTTTTCAAGACAATGGGCATTCCAGCTCAGTCAGTGATCAATTACTACCTCTTCAGGGATAATGGGTGATCATATATGTTTAGAGCAAAGGGATCTTGCCATTTCCTCTTTTTTGTGTCCACTCTTTTCCAGTCTTAAGCAGACTTACGATTCTGTATCCATATTTAGATCCTTACCAGCATGTTTCCCAATTCAAACACTGTCCTTTGAAATTTTCCTCTCAGTAATGATAGTAGGTCATCCGTATATGCCTGACTATATCGGGACTACTGATTTAATAAATTCAGCAGGCTGTTCATGACTAGATTCCACATATATGGACAGATTCCCCCCTCCATGTGGGGATCATTTTTGAACGGTCTAAGATTTTCTTATTCCCTTCAGCTCAAGGACTATCTGTCGATTCCTGAGCATATGAGAATTCCATTTCTGAATAGATTCATCTAGTTTGGCTTCCTCCATGGCCATTTCTATGGATTTAAAAGTAGCTTTATCACATGCTGCCTCTATGTCAAGGAATATGCCTAATGCAAAATCTTTACTTTTTAGGGCTTTTTCTACCCACCACACTAATTGGTGAACTCCAGGGTCGGTTGAGCCCCCTATCTTAAATCCTATTTCCTTTTCAGATATCGTGTTCTTGGTTTCCGCATTACTTATCATAAACCAATGTATCAATCGTTCCATCACTTTCAGTCGAAAGGAGATTAACGTAATCATTCTACGGGATCGGGGGTTGGAGTAGTCCTTTCTCCCTGGCTTAGGTATGAAAACACCTCTGGTCTTGAGCTATGTACGGAGGACACAGCCCAAAGTGAGCTTTCTCTTTGAAATACCAATATAATAGGTTTTTATTTTTTCCCATCCTTTCTTGAGCATTATTGGGTATTTCCTATCGGCTCCAGGGGCTTTATAAGGTTGAACATCATCCAAAGCTTTTTTCACCCTTTCTTTATTACAATTCGGGACGTCAGCTCCTTCACCATATTTGGTTTTATAAAATAAACTGGCATGGGACTATTTTCTTCGGGTCTTTTACATGTATATTTCGATCACGCGGCTTCTTCCAGGTCCGCTGTGAGAGTACCATTTATTCTTACCAAATTTCCCAAGCATACCCAGTGATCTTTCTTTAGAATTTTTATTAGCCTATTCCTAGCTTCATCTGACTCTAATTATCAAAAAAGACCTCCATGATGCTCTCTTTGCTCTCCTTATCTCCTTTTTCAGGAGTTTTAAACCTTCCAAGTAAGTATCCCGTTTTTCGGGATTGTTTGTTTTGATAGTAGTTCTTAACAGCTTTCAGGTCAGTTTTTTTCTTTGGTTTAATTTTGAGGTCCGACAGATATTGGCTTGATCCCCCTCTTCAACAAGTATTGGAGGGTTTACTTGATTAAACGCACTGTTCATGCTTTCTGTGAGTCTGCCTGCCTCCTGATCTTGATCCTCTCGAGTTACTCCAGATTTGAGAGGCAGATAAGCAAGTTTTTTGGCTAAAAATTGGCTATAGCTTTGCCATTTTTTCCTTATATCCCTAAGAAGTTGTCGTTGTGATATATCCATTTTGAATCTCATTATTCGATAGTCAGAGAATGACGGAAGATCGCTCACATGCTATTTCTTTACCAGTCCCTCATATTGTGAAGAGATTATTGCAATATCCAAAATCTCTCTTCTTCCTCTTATTTTTAGAGCAAGGTTCAAGCCAACATTTCACCAACCAAGGCCTCCCACCGCCATGCAGTCCAGGAGTTCCAGTCCCCTTCCATTTGTGTCAGTGCTTCCCACTAATGTATGATGTGCATTTGCATCATATGACAGAATTATGGGAATCTTCTTAACTTTACAGTATTCCACCAGTTCTATTACTTTCTTTGATGGCGGCTTCTCATCATGTGGCACGTAAACTGAACTAAAACCTCACGTTCAGGGCCAATCAAGTTTGTCAATATAATAGCTACTAGGTCCCTAAAATATTGTCTATACAACTTCCAAGTATCAAAATTCTTATGAATGATAAACACACGCTCTAGGAGCGGAGCTCACCTCAGTGTGTACATGGAGTTCAGTTCCTCTAACCTTCCCCGTGATCTTTCTTCCGACGACCTACGGCTCCTGTACCATCGCCATGAATGTCTACATTTTGCAAGTTCCCTCCCAAGATTACAAGAGGCGGCTTGGCATTGGTGCAGATTGATCTGCGAAAACTCTAGCTCCCGCGGCCCATTTGCTGGCATCATTTCAATTTAGCTGGAACTTGAAGGTCCTGGTCTTTCCTTTGCTGGAGTGAATTCCACAGGAATCATGTAGAAGGGCTTGAGAAGCGTGAGTCCCATCATTCGAATGGGGAGTCGGAAGTTACGATTCTCCACTTCAGGCACCGAATCAGCCTTAATTGTCACTTGGAGGCATGTCTTTCCCTCCTTGACATAGCTCTTGGTCACTTCAACTTTTTCTTTAGTGAGGAAACAATTTCAGTCCACCAACTGCACCATCCGCTTCCTTGGTGACCCAACATTCGGATTCTCAATAGAGAAATTTCTTCTTGGAGATGTGTCTCCTGGGGAGAGGGTAACAAAACCCTGCTCCATTCTTTTCACAATCTCTTTAATCCATGATGCAGTCCTGTCATCCTTGCACCTCACTTTTATAATGCCCTCCTCCGATCTTGTGGAGGCGACATCAGGGCCAAATTCTAGATTGACTTCCATGATTTTTGCCTCAACGACCTCCATCAATAGGATGACGTCATTTTCTTTGAAGGGATTACCAGTCACTCTTGTTTACCCTTACGTGTATCGATTTGGCTACTTCAGCAGTGCCCCTCTTTTCTTTCAGTGCCCCAGCAGCCTCTTTCCTTCTTCTCTCTACCTTGGGACGCTCTTTTACCGGAGTACCCTACGGGGTTGTATTTTGAAACAGATTCGCCCTATCTCTCTTCTTACCCTTCACCCGAGTTAGGTCACCAGCCAGGGATGTGTGTCCGGGTTCCACTCTAGGCCGTCCCCTTTGAGGTATCCGTATGGGGAGATTTTTTCTGCAGACTACCCGCCGCGAGCCCACTACCTTCCCTCTACTCCCTCCGGTTAGGTTTCTTTCTACGCCTGAGCTTTTCCCATCGCTTTTTGTTTTGATTTATAATTGGGTTTGTCCCCAATTCAGACTTGCTCGGTTTTGGATAAGAGCGGCAACTTGTGTTGTCCGCGCTTGTCTCAGCCTCGAATTTTTTTTAGTCCTTCCCCATTTCTGGCTCCAGATTCTGGGAGCCTATGATTATCGACGAGAATTCCACAGCCACTTTTCAGAAACTCCCCCTCCTTCACGCTTTTCACCTCCACGGATGGTGATTTTTCTTTCGTGATTTTAACTTTAAATTCCTTATCCTCCATCACATAAAAAAATAATTTTCTTCTTGACTTTGGTTTCTGACCATCAATTCAAGGCCCTCTCATGCAACAAAGCATTTCCAGACTTGGATTAGGGCGTGCCCTCAGAGGAGCCCCCCCAAACACACATACACCCTCAGCCATCCCCTCTGGCTTACCATCTCCTCAGGGGCATGTAAGATTATTCATGTCTCACGGGGCAGCCGCCTGAGTCGTGAACTCAAGGCACGTCCCGCAGGACTGAGCCCCTCCCTAAACATCGGCCTTAGACACGGGAAAACCGAGTTTTTTCCCCTGTACCCTTTCCCTTAATCCTCTTCCGGAACTTCACTGCGGCTTAGGGCCCTTCTTGACTTACCTCCGTCTCCATCATTCTATCCCTCAGTAGTGTTCCTCACTCACCTGACAATGGCCAACAAATCGTCGAGTAGCACAGAAAAATTGGGGGGATGGCTTAACTGGGCTGTATCAGGCCGCCTCACAAGGTTATAAAGGTAGAAATGGCCCCAGGGATGACGCTGGTGAACAGACGCATGTGGCCAAGATGCAGGAGGGAGCGTCCAACTTTCGTCCAAAACGTGTACTACTCCGTACGTTACTGATACCTCCGCCCTCTGCTTACGGTTGTCTGTCGTCCTCCACCATTTCTGGCACCGGACTTAGAATTGTCTCCATCACCCTTCCCTATCCCTGGCTCTGGGATTAAGATTATGCATTGACTTGTGCGATGCATTATTAGATAGTTGACCTTTTAAAACTATAAGTGCAATTCTATTGATAATAATTCCTAGAATTGTTATTTAAATTATTGAAGAAATTGATTACTTAAAGCTCTATATCTTAGTTATTTTAATGATATGAGTGCTTAAATTACTTAGTTGAAAATCCATTAATTAAAAACTCACCAATTGCCCCTAAATTAATCGTAATCATAATACAATTTGATTAACAAGAACAAATAAATCGTTAGCAAAATACCAGTAATAATCAACCATAACAAAAAAAAGTTTGTTCTGAACATCAAGACACAGTTGCATTAAACGTTTACTTTTTGTTTTCCCTTTTTAAGCCAAAAAATTCTTCTTTTCTTTCAAAGGGTTTTGTTCAAGTTGTTCAGTTATTTTTTGTTTATACAGTTTCACTGCTTATTCTAGTTTCTTTTCTGTTGATAAAAGCTTTCGGATATGAAACCAAAATATTTGGGCTTTTAGCGGTGTATACATTTTTTCAGCCAAAGCAAACAGTTTCACCCATCGTTGTAAAATTTTATTTTACTTATTCACTTTATTTTAAGCGAATTTGTTTTATTTTAAGTTGCTTTATGTGAAAAGCAACTTCGAATTCCGTGTTGGACTCTTTGGCAACTTAATTTACACTTCTGCTCATTACTTTAATATTTTAAGTACTAGTAAGATTAAAAATTTTTTTGGCTCTTTCTTGGCTAAATCAATTTGATTAAATTATTTTTAGTGTGCTAAGAAATCAGCTTAACCAAATTTTTGCTTGCCATTGTTTTTGGTTAGACAAGATTTGATTGAACTCTAATTATCGATTGCCGTATTTGACCAAAGTATCTCCAATCAGAGACTGTTTAAGGACTAACAATTGGGTGGTTCTTCAGTGAATATTCATTTTTTCCACTTTTGTAGACCAGACTAAAAGTACAAAATTTTCTATTCTATCTCCTACCATTTTAGGGGTCGGTTTCCAGTACGTATTTTATGGGGGCGACAGATATTACATCTCCTTGTTGATTGCAAAGGTGAGGACTTGTTGTAAAAATAGCAATCTCTTGAAAAAAAATTCTATTGTGAAAATTTGCTAAAAAAAACTGTTAGGAGCTCCCTCTAAATCTCCCGCAAAGCTGATGATGATGCCATAGAGCTTAACACGAAAGCAAATGCACTAAAATATCCTCACTATTAACTTCTCTGTGTCTTCCTTGTTTTCTTCAATCCTAGGGCCCTCGTCTTGGATCTCAATGCCTAAATTTTCATCGAACTATTTTAAAGTAAGTGTTTTACTATTTATCCCGATGAGAATTCCACTGTCTCTCTCAAGCCCAATTGTCTTTTACAAGATTGTTGTTGGCAGAACTCTGCCATTTATGCTAACCTATCGTTACCTAACTCCTCGGTTTTACCTTTCCTGTAATCTAAAGTGACACATACATTTTTCCAATATTGGAAAAACTTTAAAATGAAATATATAATATTCTAATCATCTATTTCGAAAATCTGACTTTTAGTCATAAGGAAATATATGTTAAGTCTAATTATAAAAATAACATTCATCTAATGTTATAAATTAACTAATGCATCAGTGTTCTTACTTAAACTCTTCAGTAAATTTCGAGTGCCTTAGAGGCATTGATGTAATTTGTTGTGGTGCAAAAGGGGAGGCTAACCCCCCCCCAAACCCCAGTTTTCCATCCCAGCTAAATTTTAGAATTTTCAAAAATATTATCCAAACTAAGATAGCACTACATAATTCAAGTATCCACAGACGCAGGTCAGTTTCTTTTAATATACTTTCACCTTTATGGCGCTATATGACTCATTTTTCATGTTCACTTAACTTTTGAGCATTCGCTTCAATTTTGCTCTCCCCTCCCTTCCCACAATTTTGTCGACATTACGCCACTACTTTAAGGTGTAATTTTAACCTTCATTTCGTCAGAAGACTTTCTAGTCCATATATGGTTGCTGCCACAGTCCACTGTGCCACTTGCTTGCTCCCACGGTATTCTGACTGAACCTTGTATTCAAACAGGATTCATCTAAAAATTTATCATAAGAACTATATAATGACCCTAAAATATCACCTCTTCCTTATAATTGGAAGCCTCGCAGCTCTTAAAAAAAAAAAAAAAAAGGGAAAAGGAAGAGACAGGAGTTTTTTAGTAACAACAAAAAAATAGCTAATAAGAAATATAGTTGCCAATAATAAAAAGAATTTTAAAAACACACAAAAAATTGTATGTAGGCCTACATTTCTGTTCGGTTTTTACGAGTCAGGCATTTTTTGGGGGGGAGATGGGGACTGAAACGTAGTAGCTCTCCTACATCCCTGGATATAGCCTTATACAGGCTATGAAATACACAGTTTCCCATTTATTTGTTATAACAGGTGATACACACTGAAACTTTTTATTCGAAAGACCTGGATATCCTACTGGATTGATAACCTAGTTTGGGTACTATTTGGGAGCTAATAAAAGTATAATTACTGATTCAACTACTGCTACAAAAACTTTTCTATTAATTACGGTGGTATGCTCTAATATTTTTTAAATAGCAGAAGGGATATGAAAGGAACATATGGAGCAGCCTTGAAACTTAAAAAGAACAAGCTACTCCGTGTAAAAAAGGGGTTGCCTCTTCCTTAATATCTCGCTCTTCCCGCTAGAGTAATTTAAACTATTTGTAACGATTCTCTCTACACTTCCCCCACTCTACTCCCTACCCCTTCTCTCTCTCTCTCTCTCTCTCTCTCTCTCCCTCTCTCTTTCTCTCTCTCTCTCTCTCTCTCTCTCTCTCTCTCTCTCTCTCTCTCTCTCTCTCTCTCTCTCTCTCTCTCTCTCTCTCTCTCTCTCTCTCTCTCTCTCTCTCTCTCTCTCTCTCTCTTCCCTTCCATCTCTCTTTCTTTCTTTTCTCTCCCCTATCAGGAGAGGGGGGCAGGTCATCATTTCACTATTTGTTAGTAAGTTTTATCAAAATATAGAATGATAAAAAATATCTTCAAAAAATATGTTGCTAAAATACAGCTAATTACAGAATAGCTATTATAAAATACAACTTGTAGTGACAGTTCAGTAACTCTAAACATTTTAGAAATCGTGCAGCATTAAAATGTGGCTTATATTTTAAATCATTCGAAAGGCTAAATAAACAAGGGGGAAATTGACGGTACAGTTTAATCTTTATGATAAATTAAATTTAAAAAAAAGCTTTTTTAACTGAAAGTAAGGAGCAACATTAAAACTTAAAACGAGCAGAAATTACCCCGTATATGAAAGGGGCTGTTCGCTTTTCAACGCCCTGCTCTTTACGCTAAAATTTGACTCTTTCTCTCTATTCTACTTTTTAAAACAGTAGAAACTTTCAAACAGTTCGTGGTAACGAACTGTAGTAAGGAGCGACCCGGCTCAATAGTAAACGAAACTCTAAAAAAGGAAATTTGGATGCTAAAAGATACATCAAAAGAATCGAATTTTCACGCTGATTCTAAATTTATAAGTTTCAATTAATTTAGTCTTTGTCATCAATACTTACGAGCCTGAGAAAATTTGCCTTATTTTGGAAAATAGGGGGAGAAATCCCTTAAAAGTCATAGAATCTTAACGAAAATCACACCATCGCGTTTGGCGTATCAAAGAACCCTATAGCAAAAATTTCAAGCTCCTATCTAAATTAAATAAAAAAAACAAGTTTTTTCAACTGAAAGTAAGGAGTGACATCAAAACTTAAAACGCACAGAAATTACTTCGCATATGAAAGAGGCTGCTTCCTCATCAACGCCCCGCTCTTTACGCTAAAGTTTGACTCTTTCTCTCAATTCTTCTTTCTAAAACAGTAAAAAACTTTAGCGTAAAGAGCGGGGCGCTTATGAGGAAGCAGCCTCTTTCATATACGAAGTAATTTCTATGCGTTTTTAGTTTTGATGTCACTCCTTACTTTCAGTTGAAAAAACTTGTTTTTTTTATTTAATTTCTGAACGTTTTTGAATCAATGCATGTTTTGATTTTGGCTCTCCGCAGAGGAATAATCAAAACGAAATTTGCATATTTTTTTTTTTGGCTCAATGGCTTTCTCATAACTTTGATCGAATGATTTTGAGAAAAAAAGAGCGGGGGACGAAGCCTAGTTGCCCCCCGATTTTTTGGTTAATTAAAAAGGCAACTAGAACTTTTAATTTTTTACGAATCTTTTTATTGGTAAAAGATTTACGTAACTTATAAATTAGCTTACGTAAAGAACTTTTGTATTCTCATGTTTTCATTACATATATGAGGGGATTCGCCCCATCGTCAGTACCTCGCTCTTTACACTAAAGCTTAAATTTTATCCCAATTGATTAAGAATGACCACCTGAATCACAAAAGCCGTAGAATAAGTAGTTGAAATTACCGAAAATACTTTAGCGTAAAGAGCGAGGTATTAGAAGGAGGTGAGCCCCTCATATGGGTAATAATTTCTGTTTGTTTTAAGTTTTATTGCTGTTCCTTACTTCCAGCTGAAAAAGCTTTTTCACTTTTATTTTTTAATTGTTTTTTTTTAAATAATGCTAGTAAATCCTGCTCTCCCTTCATGGAAATTTTCTTCTCCCATTACAAATTCTCGAAGGAAAGTTCCCCCAGCATATCCCCCTCTTCTCAACCCCTCCCCTAAACCAAAAAAATCCTCCTGAAAACGCCTGTATACTTCCCAATAACCATTACTATATGTAAGCACAGGTCAAAGTTTGTAACTTGTTGCCCCTCCCACGGGGACTGTGGGGGAGTAAGTCGTCCCCAAAGACATAGTTATAAGGTTTTTCGACTACGCTGAATAAAATGGCTATCTCAGAATTTTGATCCGTTGACTTTGGGAAAATAATTAGCGTGGGAGGGAGCCTAGGTGCCCTCCAATTTTTTTGGTCACTTAAAAAGGGCACTAGAACTTTTCATTTCCGTTAGAATGAGCCCTCTTGCAACATTCTAGGACAACTGGGTCGATACGATCACCCCTGGGGAAAAAAAAAAACAAAAAAAAACAAAAAAACAAATAAACACGCATCCGTGATCTGCCTTCTGGCAAAAAATGCAAAATTCCACATTTTTGTAGATAGGAGCTCGAAACTTCTACAGTAGGGTTCTCTGATACGCTGAATCTGATGGTGTGATTTTCGTTAAGATTCTATGACTTTTAAGGGGGCGTTTCCCCCTATTTTCTAAAATAACGCAAATTTTCTCAGGCTCGTAACTTTTGATGGGTAAGACTAAACTTGATGAAACTTAAATATTTAAAACCAGCATTAAAATGCGATTCTTTTGATGTAGCTATTGGTATCAAAATTCCATTTTTTAGAGTTTTGGTTACTATTGAGCCGGGTCGCTCCTTACTACAGTTCGTTACCACGAACTGTTTGAAAATTGTGGAATTTCGTATTTTTTGCCAGAAGACAAATCACGGGTGCGTGTTTATTTGTTTGTTTGTTTTTCTTCTTCTTCTTTTCCCCATCGTATCGACCAAGTGGTCCTAGAGTGTCGCAAGGGGGCTCATTCTTACGGAAATGAAAAGTTCTAGTTCCCTTTTTAAGTGATCAAAGAAATTGCAGGGCATCTAGGCCCCCTCTCACGCTCATTTTTTTTCCAAAAGTCAACGGATGAAAATTTTGAGATATCCATTTTGTTCCGCATAGTCGAAAACCGTAATAACTATGTCTTTGGGAATGACTTACCCCCCCCCCCCCAATCCCTGGGGGAGGGGCTGCAAGTTACAAACTTTGACCAGTGTTTATATATAGTAATGGTTATTGGGAAGTGTACAGACGTTTTCAGGGGGATTTTTTTTTGGTTTGGAGGGTGGGGTTGATGGGAGGGGGCTATGTGGGAGGATCTTTCCTTGGAGGAATATGTCATGGGGGAAGAAAAATTCAATGAAAAGGGTTCAGGATTTTCTAGCATTACTATAAAAAACAATGAAAAAATAAACATGAAAACTTTTTTCAATTGAAAGTAAGGAATAGAATTGAAATTTAAAACGAACAGAGATTATTACGCATATGGAGGGTTCTAAAAATACTTTAGCATAAAGAGCGAGGTATTTAGGAGGAGATAAATACCTCGCTCTTTATGCTAAAGTATTTTTAGTAATTTCAACTATTTATTCTACGGCCTTTTTGATTCAGGGGTCATTCTTAAAGAATTGAGACAAAACTTACGATTTAGTGTAAAGAGTGAGGTATTAACGAGGGTACAAACCCCCTCGTACACATAATAAAAATATAAGAATATAAAAAGTTTGTTACGTAAGTTAATTCTTAAGTTATGCATATTTTTACTAATAAAAACGTTCGTTAAAAATTAAAAGTTCTAGTAACCTTTTTAAGTAACCGAAAAATTGGAGGGCAGCTAGGCCTCCTTCCCCACCCTTTATTTCTCAAAATCGTCTGATCAAAACCAAGAGAAAGCCATTTAGCCGAAAAAAATTAATATACAAATTTCATTTCAATAATTTATGTGCAGAGAGCCAAAATCAAACATGCATTAATTCAAAAACGTTCAGAAATTAAATAAAAAAAAATAGCTTTTTTAACTGAAAGTAAGGAGCTTAAAACTTAAAACGAATAGAAATTACTCCGTATATGAAATGGGTTGTCCCCTCCGCAATCCCTCGCTCTTTACGCTAAAGTTTGACTCTTTGCCACAAGTCTACTTTTTAAAACAATTAAAAGCTTTAGCGTAAAGAGCGAGGCGTTGAGGAGGGGGACAACCCATTTCATATACGGAGTAATTTCTGTTCCTTTTAAGTTTTAATGTCGCTCCTTACTTTCAGTTAGAAAAACTAGTTTTTTTATTTAATAGCGTAAAGACATTAACATTAAGCTAACATAAACCATTTCACATTAAGCTAACATAAAAAACATAAAATGATCACGATCTTAGTCTAAAATATTTTAGACGGGAATTTAATTAGAATTTATAAACCTGATCCAGTGCAAAAGATCTAAGCATCTAAGATCTAAGCCCTGATCTAAGTGGTTAACATTCGTTACATTAATTAAAACCTCTCTTACTATACAACCCCTTTCACATTAAGCTAACATAAAAAGCATCAATGAATGAAGGAATGTATTTTATAACCCATCAATAACACAAAGGCATGGCGATGGAGTATCAAAAAGAAGAAAAAGAAAAAGAAAGACACATTCAAAAATAGGAACAAATAAATATAAAAAAAAAACACGAACTAACAGGACTTCCCAAGAAAGTAAACTACTCCAAGGGTGGCAACATCTTTTGACGATAATTTTACAGATAAATTATCCAGCTATACGATCGGGTCGAGAACTCTGTAATATTGTTTCAGTACGGTGTTACGGGACCATATCGGAACACTCAGAAGAAACTTCGCATAACGAAAAAATAGCTTTCTAATCTGCTTCTTATCACTTTCATTCAGAATAACTGTGAACGGAGCTAAGTACAAAACGTGGGGAAGAACAACAGCATTATACATTTTCGCGAGGAGCTTTTTTGTCATATTTGTTTGCGACAGCACTACAGAAGCATAAGCAACCCGGATTTTCTTTTCAGTTCTAGCCACTAATAACTTTCTTGTTGAAGATATTGAATCTCCAATAGATATACTTAGGTAAATAAGCTCTTGAATGATGACAATCTTAGTCTAAAATATTTGAGAGGGGAAATGAATTTGAATTTTTAGCCCTGATCTAGTGTGAAAGACATTCTAATTACATTACAGTGATTAACTTAAAAAATATATTAATTACCAATCAAGTTTTCAATTTTGTTTCTAGCATGTTGACTTTTCTGTAGCTTTGCTTTAAGCTCCTGCTCAACAGTTTAGCCAGTTTAGGGAGAACCAAACGTCAACCCCGTTAGGTTGTCTTCAGGGTGTCCTGTACTTTCCGAAGATTAGTTTCATTGACTTTGATAATCCTGGTAGTGTTTCATTCTTAGATGAGAGCCATCTATTTTTTGTTTGGTCTACCTATGGGTTATTTCTAGCTTTCTGCAGTTGGGTTAAAGTCAGAGATGATTCTGACGGGGTTGGAGTTGGCAGAAAAAGTAGATGACCATAACAGCTTACCGAGCAAGATTGGAACTACTCTGACAAGAGTGTCAATTTAGTGGACTGGATGATTTCCAAGTTCTGTGCCATGTCAAACTATCTAATGCCTTCAATTTTTAGAAGGTATTTCGTCTTGACAGCCTCCACCCTCATCATTTGCGTCTAAGTTGTTTGCCTAGTCTCTAATGTTTATAGCATAACGCTAGCTACCAAGGCAGAGTAAACTCGCGCTCTTGCGAGACGACTGATTTAGTTTTTACATTGTATTGTTCCCCAAAGACAGCCAATGTAATATAACTCAAATTCTCGTGACTTAAATTCTTTGCAGGATTCAAGTATTCTTAAAACCCGTTACGTTACGGACTAAATCTTCTCTTTAAAATTCTTGTCGTAGCAAAAAGTCTCAAGTTAAGCTGGTGTGAAAGGTTTTATGGTGTACTGTGTATTTCGCTGCAATAGTAAGCACTAAGATGAAAATATTGGAAAATCTTGATATAAAATATTTCTTTTTCCAAACACACTAAAAAATTTTTTGCAATATCTGGCAAAAACAGTAAATCCTTATATTAGAAATGATAACAAAGGGTGGTCTTGTCACCCGAGTCGTTCTCAAATATTTATAGAATAGGTGTATTGCTCCCCTCCCTTTCATATTTTTAGTCTTCAAAAATTAAAGAATTTCTTATGGTGGAAAATAAATAATTTTTTTTTTAGTTTTTAGTACATTTAGACATAGAAGTATTTTTTTTAGTTAACCTCTGGATCTTTCTGTATTTCAGGCTAAAATAGAAGTTTATACTTTTCTATTAGCAAAATCTAGTATATAAATATAGCTAGATGCTACTAAGCATCTTTGCCAAAGTATCAATACTTTCAGGTATCGTTTCGAAGCATAGATACTTTCGTAAAGTATTCTAACATCCTGTGATTTTATTTGTGTGCATTCGATATATAAACTTCTGCTTTGGAAAGAGTGTATGTACTTTTAATGCCTTTTTAAGTGTACGCTTATGCACCTATAATGCAGGTTTTTAATGCACTTTTAAGTATGTAAAACCAGAAAGAAGCCATATATTAAGGTTGTTGGTGTCAAAAACAAGAATAGAGCTATCTTTGGCTACACTTTAAGTATACTTTGCTCGTGGCTACATTTTGAGCATATAATACTCTAAAGTGTGGTTTGAACTTTTAGGTTGGTGTTGCACTGTAGCACATTTGTAACATCTCCTAAGTATTAATATTTCGAGAAGTATAATATTCGCTTTTGACACTAGATACCTTTTAAGCACCGCCCATCTCTACTTCCTTTTTTCCTTCTAAAACCTTGCCAACCTCAACTTCTAATAGCCATTAGCCAAAACTTTAACATTGCATTACGAATACCCCATTTGTAAATGGGTAAGACATTTTTTTTGAAGACTTGGTGTTTTCATACGCTGCCAAAGTATAGAGCGATGTAGGCACAATGTATAATTTTTTGGTTTGTTTTAGACCAGGACACTTTGCATAGAAGGAGTTTTCGTTGAAACTTCGAAAGAGGCTCATTCAATTAGAAATTCCAAGTACTAGTGTCATTTTAAATAGTCAACAGTGATTGGAGGCCAACCAGCCTCCCTCTCCCAACGCCCATTATTTCCCAAAATACATACAATCAAAATTTTGCGATAGTTATTTTGCTCATCGTAGCTGAAATTTCCAGTACATATTCTTTGAAGATGACAACACTCCCTCTAAAGCCCTCGGGACAAGGGTTTTAATTTATAACCCGGACACATGAGGCTCTTATGTAAAGGGTGGCCGTACGAACTTTGGAGGAGGTTCATTGGGTTTGTAATCAAAAGCTCTACTCTCCTTTCTAAGATCCAAATTGATCGGAGGACAACTAGCCTTACCCCTCCTCACGGTCTATTTCTCCCTAATGCATCTGATAGAAATTGTAAAAGGTCTATTTGTTCAAGAACAGTCCGAAGATCACATAGGAAGGTCTTTGGGGTGGAAAAAACCACAGGAATCTGTGGGCAAGGGTTCTAAGTTTTTACCTTGGGGTTTTTATAATAAGGTTTTATGGTGTAGAAACTTTAAAGGAGACTCAATTGATTGGAAATTTAAAGCTCTAGCTCCCTTTTAAGAGTCGACAGTAATGGAGGGCAACTAGCCCTTTTCCTCTCTGACCAAAGCACTTTGCATAGAAGGAGTTGCCATAGAAACTTTCAAAAGAGCTCATTTGATTGGAAACTGAAAGTTTTAGTACCGTTTTTAAGATTCAAAAGTGAGTGGAGGGTAACCAAACCCTCCCTCACGAGCCCATCATTCCCAAAATACATTCTATAAAACATTAAGAGAGCTATTTTGATCAGCATTGTTGAAAGATCCAATAATTATTTCTTTAGGGATGTCAACAACCCCAGACTCCTCAGGGCAAGGGTTGTAGGCTGGGCAGTTCGTTCATTGTTTACATTTAGGATATGCTATTGAGAAAGGGTATATAGGTTCGAACTTTACTTTCCAAAAAGACGAAGGAAATTCAGGTGATCCTTTCAGAGAATGTTGAGTGGGGTGCTGAACTAAATAAAAATACGTTTTGTGTGTGCAGATTGTCAAAAGGGTGTAACTCAGGAACAACTGGGTGTATTAATTTGGAACTTTCAGGAAATAATAAGGAAGATGACCAAAAAGCTCAATGTTTGCATGTTATCACTACTACTACAGCTACCAACACTACTACTGCTACCCCTACTACTACTACTACCACACAACCTCATTTAAAACATTTAGTAGAAATTTAAGCTAAATCAAAAGACGCTATTTGCATGTACAGTGTCAAAAAAGCGCATCTCAAGATTTGATTTTGGTATTAAGTTGGAACTTTTAGAGAATTCTAAAATAGAAAGATCGTATGATTAAAAGAAAATATATGAATGCTATTGCCAATGCTACCATCTCTGCTACATTTACTACTACTTCAACTACTACTTCTGTTGTAACTACTTGTAAAGGCAATACGCTAATACTACTGCTGCTACTACTGCTACCGGTATTATTATTAGTATTACCACTAGCATTACCAATACTACTACTCAAAATAATATTAAAACCATGCCTAAGGGTATGAAGGAGAAACTTTCAATGAATCTTGTGGGGGGGGGGAATTATTTACAACATACACAAATTAACCTTTTCCATAAAACAAGTGTTTCAAAGAAAATTAAAGAGCTCCATCAAACCAAATATGAGCAGAAATAGATTGAAATAATCTTCCAGGCATAGAACTACCACAAATTACCATAAATAAATAAATGAACCCCAAAACGAACAGAAATTAGAATAAGTAATCAAATCAAAATCAAAACTAGCAGAAATTAACGCAAGTAGGTTGACAACCACTACGCCTTCTCAAGTCCAGAACATAATTTGCACTTGACAAAAAAATAAAAACAACCGGGGATCGTCAGTTTAATATACATATATTGATATTCATTCCTTAGAGTTTTAATATTTTTTATTTATCATAGTTACAAAAGTGAAAATATTTGAAATATCTTTGTTTTCAATAAAGTGTAAATCATGTCCTGGTATTGAAAAGGCATGGGGTTTGTCTTGCTCGTTTTGAGTTTGACTCGGTTATTTATTATAATTTCTGTTCTTTTTGGGGTTCATTTATTTATTGATGTCTATTTCTGGCAGTTTTATACTTGTAAGACTATTTATCTTTATTTCTGTTCATTTTTGGTCTAATGGAGCTCTTTAATTTTCTTTGAAAAATTTGTTTTGTAGAAAAAGTTTTATAAATTAATCGTTTTGAAGAGTCCACATCCTAAACAGACTAAGTTTAAAAAAAATCCTTTAAAATTAAGGTGAATAATATTCCAGAAATTAGAGGCTGACTTTCGAAATGGTCTTATATACTACAATTAAACAACAAAAACTGATAAAGTAAAACAATTTAATTAAATATGTTCATAAAATTAAATAAATTAGGCGGACAATTAATGAATAAAGTCATTAACCTACTCAAGATTGATAGGAAGGTAGAAAGGGGACAAAAAAGGAAGAGAAGTCACACTCCGCCATCTAACAAGGAGAATTTTTTAGAATATCAATTTCTCATGCTAATAATGTGTCTCCAAGAGCGGTGCTAGCAATATTAACCAAATTGCTCATCAATATTAGCAATAATTAATAATATTTTATTTCCAATCTCTGATTTTCATTGGTGCAATTTAAGTGTAATAAACCTTAGCTATTAACAAACCTTAGGTCTTATTTTCTTTCATCCATGACTTTTTTACAGTTTTTAATCTTTCCACAGGAAAAGTGCGGGGTGCCGACTTTATGCATTGGACGAATATGATTTTTTGGATGAAATCAAAGCAGCTCAGTGGAAGCGAGCAGATAAGGCAGTGTTGCAATCACTTGGATCAACAGAAAACAGCCCAAATTAACTATCACAATTGGCTGATTTTAGAAATGTTCTTCGCAGTAGTATAGCCATGGGTCTGAGTGTACATGCGCCTAAATCTTGCAAACTATAAGAAAGTGTACCTTGTGGATAGATGATGGCTAAGCTAAATCATTTTATTCTACCTTCTTCTTGAAATGAAAAAATACTCCTCCCACCTCCTCCACGAATGTCTCTCCAAGATATAGGCTTGATAAACCCCTTAATTCTCGTTTGAAATAATGGTCATCTGTAGAGTGCCTTGATTTATTTATAGAATTTAAATAAACACTATATTTTAGGATTTTGGTTGTATAGCAGCTCAGTTTCAAGGCCAATTGTCATACTTGGTTATTTTTAATTAGCAGCTAAGCCCGTGTGTGTATAGACATACAGAGGAAAAAGGATAAAAAAAGAAAAAAAAAGAAGAAACTCGTTTTTTTTGTAAGGATCAGATAACAATTGTCCCTTATACCCCTTCCCCTTGTCCCCGTATACTTTAGCACAACATTCGAGGTTGTCTTGCTCTGTACCAAAGCTGAAATAGCCCTAAAAATTTCAATTCAAACTTTCAAACTTGTTACGCAAACTTGTTATAGCGTTTTTGCTTGCCAATCACTTCCAATTTTGCTTGCCAATTAATTCCAAACAACTAACAGCACGAGTGTAACGTTTCCCAGTCGCCTTTATTCCAAGGCAACCGTCCACTTACTCATTGAAGTCCCCGCTAAACTCTTCCCAGTCCACTGACTGGCCTTTAAGAAAAAGTTACAAAGCATTTTGCCTATCTTCCAAACCACTTAACTTCTTGTAAAAAAGATAAGGCATATGTATTAAGAACGACATAATATTTTAGTGAAAAGGACCCTCAACCCAATTACCACTTGTCTTACAGTAAAAGGGAAGTAAACCAAGCGAAATAGTAAAACCAATAAATCCAACAGGACTGCAAAAGTAAGACAACAAGACTGGAGTGAACTAAGTGTTAATCGAGCAATCCTAAAGTTTAACTGAAAAGCCAACTTATATTATCACTCAACTAAATATACTTCATTATGCTGATTGCGTTAAGGGATTTTTTTTTCACTGTTTGCCCTAATATAATGTTCAGAATATCTAAAGTCGCCTCACAGCGCAAAATCCTACTATCAAGCGGGAGAGTTGATTCTCAGCACAAACGCTTCTTTTCTGTGGTCAGTGGTCAGCTCCAGGAAGTTTGGCACACTGCGTGAACAGTCGTTTTTCGTGGATTGTTTTTGCGAACTGTTGAATAGTTGTTTTTCGTGATACAACACAGACAAAAGCAGATAGAGCTTTCACAAACCACAGTGAAATTCCACTATTTGAAAATTGGTGATTCATGAATAGCTGAAGAGAAAAGTAACGCATTTGCATCGGGTCTTTAAGCATCTTCAAGTTAATAAGTCATGGGTACCTGAATTCCCAATCACATTCCTTTTCAGTTAAACTTTACAAAGACTAATCTGACTTCTCTTTACCTTTTGGCAGCTATGTCATGAGCCCTTTGGACCATGGTCCGAGCTCTTGGAGGCATGTTCCTTCACACAGTTCTGGATGAACTCAGACAATTTCACTAAAGCCTAAATAGTTTTGACTAAGCTCTACAATAGAAACAGACGAACGGTGCTCTAGTATCCGACTGAGAGAGACGTATATCAACCGACGTTTATAATACGACTATTTGAAACAGACGTAAGTGCATTTTCTTAGTAAGAGACTAAGACGTATATCCAGCCACGTGACAAAGGAATCAGCTTTGTTTGGATTTAGGATATACGTCTTTTCATAGATGGCACCAATAGAAAGAACGCAAAAAATTACCATAGAAAGTGCTTATATCTCAATTTCTTCAAAATGGCGTTTACGTCTGTTTCCCAAAAAAACGGCTGTTTTTATCCCATTCAAAATTCCTATGTAGTTAAACAGTCTTTTTTAAGCAACATTCACGGCTCAGCGATAAAAAAAACACGTAAGCTATGGAGGGGCCAGCCATTCTCATATAAAAATGACTTGTGTGCGTTTTAAGTTTCTATGCCGCTCTTTACTTTTATTCAAAAACACGAACTTTTTATTTCTGTCTCAATTTAAACCATGCCCAGGGTAGCCCTAAAACTGAGTAGGTGTAGCTTCCGCTGAAATCCCACTCTTTACATCGGAATTTAACTTTGCATAACAATGATTTGCGAAAAAGAGCTCATTTAGTGCATTTGCTTGGCAAAATAAAGCAGAGCTTCCCAAACTAAACTATCGTCGTCGTAATAAGAGGCAAATTTTCACCCTTTCAGAAACCAATATGAAATTATTCATTTTGTATACATCCATACCTGTACATCCATATATATCTATAAAAGTAAAATCTTCCTAATTAAGAAAAGTATGAGGTCAAATCCGTAACCGTCAAGATCAGAACATAATTCACAATTTACTGAAAAAAATAAAAATGAAGGTGTATTGTCAGTTTAATACTTTTACGCTGATATTTATTCCTTAAAGTCTTGATAATTTTTGATTTATTAAGGCTAAGAAGTAGAAAACTTAAAATGTATTTTTTTCTTTGAGAAACTTGCAATTATGTTCTGATCTTGGAAAGGCATGGGGGTTGTCACCTCTACTCATATCAATTTCTGCTTGTTTTGAGTTTGACTTCGTTATTTATTGCATTAAATAAAACTTAATACCTTTCCTGAAAATCGTATCCATGCTTTTTGACAATCTGGATACACTTGAACTCTTTTGATTTTGTTAAATTGTAAGAGCAGATAGAGTAATAGTAGTATTCATGTAAATTTCAATTTATTACCATTAATCATTCTTGGTATACTATTGAAATGCCTTATTGGCAAGCAGCATACATACAATGCCTTTTGATTTAGTTTTACAGCAACATTCAGTTTTGAAGTATAGTGGTCAAATAAAATAACTGTGGGGGAGGACCTACCCAATATTCCTAGAGACATAGTTACTAGACTGCTGAACTATGCTGAATAAAATGGCCGTCACAAATTTTCGATTGGAAAAGTTTGGAAAATTTTGGGCTAAGAAGGAGGATTACTTGCCCTCTCAGTTTTTAATCAGTTTTTACTCTTAAAAAGGGCAATAGAGCTTTTAATTTCTAATTCAACTACCACCTTTTAAAGTTTCGATGATATTACTAGCTATGATACAGCAGCGCTGCCTATGATATTGTTTACCTTCCCTTTTGAAAACCTGCATCCATAAAGTTTTTTCGTTTAATTGAAACTCCCCCTAAAAATTTCACCTTCATACCCTTGGTGTCATTAGTTACAGTAACCGGAAAAATAGCATTAAAAGTACACACATAGTGTCTTCTGACCAGTTCAAAATCCACCACAAGTTACCCTGAAAGGTCTAACTTAATAATGTAAGCCGCTCTTGAGATATTGCTTTTTTGCCCTATTGACAATCTATATACTCATAGTTTGTTTTGATCTATTTAAATATAGCTTCAATATTGCCCAAAATTTCCGCCTAAATATCCTTAGTGTTAGTAGCAGTAGAAGTAGCCCCGGTAGTAATAGTATTAGCAGTAGTAGTAGTAGTAGCAGTAGGATTAATAACAGTAGCCTTAGCTTTAGTAGCAGTAGTAGTAGCAGCAGTAGTAATATTGGTAGCAGCAGCAGTATGAGTAGAACCAGTAGTAATAGGATGCAAATATTGTCTTTTGGTTAGTCTAACATCCCATACAACAAGCCCTGTAAGCTTAAACTTCACATATCAAATTGTTCCTAAAATATGGCTGATATGCCCTTTTGACAATTGATATGCCCTTTTGACAACAGACGGCGTTATGATTTAGGTGAGCTCCCCTCTTAGAAATTCCCTGAAAATTCCAGCTTTATATCCTTAGGCATAGGTGTAATATTGGTCACAGTAGTACTACTAACGTTAGTAGTACTAGCAGTAGTATTAGTAGTAATAGTACTTATACTAGTAGCAGCAGTAGCAATTAAATATTGCCTTTTGGTTAGTCAATATCCCTCTCATCAAATCCCAGAACTTCAGCTTAAAACGATTATCCATTGCTATGACATTGTAAATATGTTCTTTTGATAGCCTGTATATTCATATTCTTCTTGAAATTTTTATTTTAATGCTCTTAGCCTTACAAGTAGTTGCAATAGGGACAGTAGCAGTAAATTTTCTCCTCCATCACTTTGACTCTTAGGGACCTAAAAATTAGGTCCCTCGTATTCCGCAGGCTCTGAGGGGTATTGTCAAACCTGTATGCCTTGGAATATGATCTTTAGACTATTTTAAACAAAATGGATATCTCAAAGTTTCAATCGGTTACGCTTGGGGAAAATGACGAGGGGGGAGGCTAGTAGCTCTCTAGTCACTTTAGACTCTTAAAAGGGCGCTAGAAATTATGATGTATAATCGAATGAAAGCCTTCCAAAGTTTATACGACCACCACTTCTATAAAAACAATATATGTTAAAAATGGATAATAATTACAACTTATAGCCCTTGCCCTGAGGACTGTCGAAGAATTGGGGTGTCGTCCCCAAAGACAAAGTTACTGGACCTTTCAACTACGTTGAACAAAATGTCCATCTCAAAATTTCTATTGGATGTCTCTGAGGTAATAATGGGCGTGGGGAGGGGGAGGGGTTGGCTAGTTGACCTCCAGTCACTTTGAATCTTAAAAAGAGCACTAGAGCTTTTAGTTTTCAATCGAATGAGTTCCTTTCGAAGTTTCTACGACGAATCCTTCTATACGAAGTGCCTTGATCAGAAAAACCAAAAAAAAAAAATAGTACATTGTGCCCTCATCGTTCTTTACTTAGGTAGCGCTGTTGCGCTGCCTATGATATATCTTTTTATACCTGCTATGTATGATGTTGAAGGATTAGTATCTGAGGCAAGAACTTTTGTGAGTAGGATTTCCGAGACTTTTTCCGAAACGACTTTTGTCTTGACTCGCTGTTTCAGATCGAAATTCCCTGATATTTATGATTTCAGTTGATTATCTTATCATTAATAACATTCTATCGTTTATTGACTGTTGATATTCTTATTATTTGTGAATTATTGAGTTCGTAAATAAAATTAAAGCATTTTATTAAGAAGTTGAACCAAAGGCAAAGCACTAACATTGCCTATAGAAAAAGGCCATGAGGATTCAATGTATTATTATTTCTACTTTTACCAAAGGCACTTCATATGGAAGGGATGGTCGTATAAGCTTCGGAAGGGGCTCAATGGTTCCGAAATCAAAAGCTCTAGCGTCCTTTTTCAGGGTCAAAAGTGATCAGAGTGCATCTTGTTCCTCTCCCATACCCATTTCCCTCATATACATCCAATCAAAATTTTCTGATAGTTATTTTGTTCAAAATAGTCCAAAGATCAACTAATTGTGTCTCCTGGACTGACAATAGCCCCTCCCTACCACATATTTCTTTGGGCTAGGGCTGTAATTAATACACATTCTCCCTTGTTAACGTACAAGTTTTTTTGTTGTTTTTTTATTCGAAAAAGAGGAAACGTTTGATCCTTGATCAAACAGTTCGTGGTAACGAACTGTTGTAAGGAGTGACCCGGCTCAATAGTAAACGAAACTTAAAAAAACGGAATTTTGATGCTAAAAGATACATCAAAAGAATCGGATTTTCATGCTGATTTTAAATATATAAGTTTCATCAAATTTATTCTTCGTCAGTCAATCGTTCCATAAATCCTTTATAGTATGTTAAAAAGCACAAAAAACAAGGCATGCACGTGTATCTATTCACACTTAATTTTAATCACGAGGAATGTAATTGAGTTTCAATTCGAGACTAGTTATTCCTGTATCGCAAAGTTGTGAGATTGCAAAAATATTAGCACATGCATTTAGATTATTGTTAGTTGTGTGAAGTTTCTACTGAAACTGCAATCATGAATAGCAAAAGGAATTACTTCATTTTATTAATAATAGGTGTGTTTTTCAGTGCATATGCTGTTTTTTGCTTAAACCTTTATAATAAGAGGCAGAATGAAGATACTCATATCATTGTGGATTTTAGGTAATTTTTTTCTTGAATAAAGTTCGTAATGACTGATTATGTTTCTTTCCGGCAACTAGATGATTATATGATTATATAAGAGTTAAGTATTGATTATACTAATTAGTACTAGATTATATAACTATATACTAATTAGTATATACTAATATACTAATTAAGAACAAAAAGTATATACTAATATAAGTATATACTATAATAAAGTATATACTAATATAATATAATATACTAATATATTAAGTATATACTAATATACTAATTAATAATATACTAATTAATTAATATACTAATATACTAATTAATATACTAATTAGTACTAGATTATATGAGAGTTTAGTATTGTAGTATACACTCGCATCATTTTCAAGGACAGCATTTCAAGGAACCAAGTCTGTCAGTTTCTACTATCTGGTGTGCATATGTCTGAACCTTCGTGTAACACTTCGCAGTGGTGTCGTTGAGGGGGGGGGGCAAGGTTAGGGGGCAGTTGATCCCCAAAAATTGGAAAAAACAGTATTTTATTGAACAGCTTTAAACACATTGCTCGCTTGAAGTGTCAAATTAGCTCTTTATGTTTAGTAGATATTTTCGTTTTTTTAATTAATCCATGTTTGTGTTTAACATAAGGAAAACGAGGAAAATAGGGGTCCATTACACTTCATAATATTTTTCACCTTAATATTTTTTTTTTTTTTTTTTTTGCAAATGTACTGCATTTGAAACGTTATCATCAAGCAAAAGTTAGCCTTATTAACGGCAAAATTGAAAATATTCTATGCTTCCTGTTGCACCTTATTTGCTCAGGTCAATCTTTTCCCCTGATATTGACGGTGTTTTTACTTCCTAAAATCTATCATTTCAAGATTATATTTACTTGTTTTAAAACTTTCAAAAAAGATTAAATGAATACACCCTCTAGATCTGCAAATAGGACAGAAATGGAATCATTGAAAAATAAGAAGGTAGACATACAGTGAATATAATTTTATCAATGAAAAAGAAATCATCGAAAAAAAGTAATACTTAGTACATTTTTAATGATATTCTTACTTTCAAACAGCTCGTGGTGACGAACTGAAGTAAGGAGCGACCCCCGGCTCAATAGTAACCAAAACTATAAAAAACGAAACTTTGATACCAATAGTTACCGTATATCACAAGAATCGTATTTTTACGCTGATTTTAAATATATAAGTTTCATGAAGTTTAGTCTCATGAGTCAAAAGTCACGACTTTGAGAAAATTTGACTTATTTTAGAAAATAGGAGGAAACCCCCCTAAAAGTCATAGAATCTTAACGAAAATCAAAATATAAGATTCAGCGTATCAGAGAACTCTACTGTAGAAGTTTCAAGCTCCTATCTACAAAAATGTGGAATTTGTATTTTTTGCCAGAAGACAGATCACGGATGCGTGTTCATTTGATTGTTGTGTTTTTTGTTGTTTTTTTTTCCAGGGATTATCGTATCAACCCAGTGATCCTAGAATGTCGCAAGAGGGCTCACTTTAACGGAAATTATAAGTTCTAGCGCCCTTTTTAAGTGACCCAAAAAATTAGAAGGCACCTAGGCCCCCTCCCCCGCTCATTTTTTCCCAAAGTCATCGAATCAAAATTTTGAGATAGCTATTTTGTTCAGCATAGTCGAAAAACTTAATAACTATGTCTTTGGGGACGACTTAATCCCCCACAGTCCCCGGGGGAGAGGTTACAAGTTACAAACTTTCACCATTGTTTACATATTAATGGCTATTGGGAAGTGTGCAGACGTTTCCATGATCTTTCCATGGTTGAATTTATCAAGAGGGATGAGAATTTCCATGAAGGGGGTGCAGGATTTTCTAGAATTATTTAAAAAAAAACAATGAGAAAATACATAAAAAAAAGTTTTTTCGACTGGAAATAAGGAGCAGCATTAAAACTCAAAACGAATAGAAATTATTACATCTATAAGGGCGTTTGTCTCCTCCTCAATACCTCTCTCTTTACGCTAAAATATTTTTAGCAATTCCAACTATTTATTCTACGGCCTTTGTGATTCGGGGATTATTCTTAGAGAATGGGGACGAAATTAAAGCTGTAGTGTAAAGAGCAGGGTATTGACGAGGGGGCGAACCCTCTTATATATGTAATGAAAATATACAAATATAAAAGTTCGTCACGTAAGTTACGTATATTTATTACTAATGAAAACGTTCGTAAAAAAAATTCTATTTATATTTTTAAGTAACCAAAAACTGGAGGGCAACTAAGCCTCCTCCCCCGCCTCTTTTTTATCAAAATCTTCCGATCAAAACTATGAAAAAATCCTTTAGCCAAAATTATCATATTTTCGTTTTTTCGTTGTTTCGGCAAAAAATCATATATATATATATATATATATATATATATATATATATATATATATATATATATATATATATATATATATATATATATATATATATATATATATATATATAGATTTCGTTTTAATTATTCATGCGTTGTGAGCAAAAATTAAAACATACATTAATTCAAAAACTTTCATAAATTAAATTAAAAAACAAGTTTTTTCAACTGAAAGTAAGGAGCGACATTAAAACTTAAAAAAGAACAGAAATTATTCCGTATATAAGAGGGGATGTCCCTCTCCTCAACATCCCGCTCTTTCTGCTAAAGTTTTTTATTGTTTTAAAAAGTAGAAATGTGACAAAGAGTCAAAATTTAGCGTAAAGAGAGGGAAGTTGAGGAGGGGATAGCCCCTTTCATTTATGGAATAATTTGTGTTCGTTTTAAGTTTTAATGTCGCTCCTTACTTTCAGTTGAAAAACACTTGTTGTTTTTATGTATAACTAAATAAGTCAAATCGATTTCAGTTTGGTCATGGAATTTGGTAGGAATCCTTTAATTGTTATGCTGTTTTCGCTTTTCTAAATGTTTCTTTGAACGAGCTCCAAAAAAGGAATTGACTTTAATGTGTTAAGAATTACGACTGAAATTAGCGACCTCTCACAAAACTCCAGCGGTACTTTCAGGACATTTATCTGTGCATCAGCATGCTCTACAAAATGTCTGCTGAGAATAGAGTGAATTTAAACAAAATCTGTATATTTTTCTCACAATTTAGAAATTTTGTGTGTACGCATAAGCGGTGCCAACCCATTATTTTTTCTGTTAGTTATCAGTTTCATCATGCTGCACTAGGAGACTGAACTTTCCTTATGAAGGGAATTACAAACATAAGAACGATATTCAGCGTAACCCCCTCCGGAAATGTATACCCACCATACCCTGATTTACAAAAGAAAACGTTTTGTGTAATTTTTATAGAATTCGTTTTTTTTTTAAGCAAAAATACAAAGGGGAAGGTAATTTCCAAACTCTAGGAGTAAATTTCACCTTCCAATTGGCGTCCCATATAATTTTTAGTTAATTCAAGGTTTCTGCCGCAATGATGCCAAGAATTCTTCAGATTGTCTGGATATTCTTTGTCGAACAATGCCCAAAGAATAAGTTAGGATATAACTTTTAGGATTAGGTTAGGTTAGGATTATGAATATAACTTTTTTTTCGAATGCTTTCAATTTGAAATACAGCCGCTGTTTAATTGTGTGGATTATTTCACAACATAATTGTAAACAATCTGAGGTGATGCTTTAACTTTTCCTGTATCTTTACTTAGACAGCGCTAATGCGCTGCCTTTGATTTATGTTTTGGCTTTATGTGACCTGCTGATATCAATGCTATTTATTAATATTAATCGGCGAATCCACAAACAATTTCATATAATGTAAAGTCAAATATGATATTTCAATAAATCTGGTACATTAAAAGTTTAGCGTAAAAAATTAAATCTTACAGAGTCAAAATCCATTTAAAAGTAAGAGCAAATGAATATTATTATTGTTTATTTCTAGCCCACAATACAGGAAATGAAGTGTAGTAACAAAAGAAAAGAGAAAAATACATTTAACTTCAACACAAATAAATAAATATTACACCCAATGCGCTATGGCTACCCGGATAAGAGGGTGGTTAACACCCATGGTGGCATTAATATTCTCTTGAAGACGGCTACTTTGTCTGACGAAACAACTTACAATATCCGGAGCAGCGTATTCGACTGAAAAAAGCCTAGTGTATACGACATTCTCCTTCAACCACCCGAAAGCTTGCTCATGCTGACAATGCTTCCTCATGCTTGCTCATGCTGCATGAGCAATGTCGTCTACAGCAACACAATTTTACTAAACGCCAAGCATCAAAAGCCATATTTTTAAATATGATACTTAAATATATTTTTTTAATTTATTTTTTATTTATTTTTAAATATTTTTAAATATATATTAAATATGATTTTTAAATATGTGTCCATTTTTATGATGTATTGCATGATGTTTTTAAATTCATCAAATAGCGTGTTTCTTATATAGTTACTTTTTTTCACTACCACTTGAATAACACCTACTCCAATAGCATCCCCTCTTTCTTCCCCCAATAAAAATACAGTAGCTACGCCCCTAACACCCTGCAACTAAGCCCTTGTAACTGATCCCTCCTGCATCTGTCCCTAGATGCAACTGAACCAATGTTTAAGTGATACCCGTGTAACTTAACCATTGTGCAACTATAATCTCGTTCAATCAAATCTTCCCTCAACCGAAGCCCCATGCAACACAACCTCGAATAACGGATCCCCCATGCAACACAACCTCGAATAACGGATCCCCCCATGCAACTGAACCCTTGTGAAACTGAACACTTGTTTAACTGGATCCTCGTGCAGCTCAATTCCATTTTACTGTACCCTCGTTCAACTGAACCGCCTTTTAACTCTAACTGACCTTAAAACTCTATATGATACTTTATGCCCTTTTAGCATTGAAGAAATAAAACAGAAAAATGGAGACTTATCAGTATTTCCAGCTGTTTTTGGAAATTTCCATCATTTTTTCCGCAATTGCCTTTACTATAAAATTAGTTAAAATAATAACTATAATTTCTTAGTAAAAGCATTAACTACAAGTCTTTCTTTAAATGAGAGATCAGTTGTATGTGGTCTCAGTAAGACGATGGCATCGCTGGGGTATCGCTCTTTACTTTCATTAGAAAAAAAAACTTTACACTCACTTTCACTTTCACTTTTTTCATTCCTACTCGTTTTAATAACGCACCCAGGACAACCCTAAATGCAAGGAAGGCTACCTTCCCCTCAAACTCGACACTTTAAACCAAAATTTAAGTTTTGCCCAGCATTGCTTGGAGAAAAAGGGTTCACTTAGCGTATTTACTTTCAAAATAAAGTATGACTGAACAAAATAAACTGTCATCTATATAAAGTAAAAAAATAAATAAATAAATAAATGATCTGAATTTCCAATGATATGGAGGGCCAAACAAGATTAGAGATGTGAAAATAAAACAAGGATTTTGATTCTATTTTGGCCCTCCACATCTTTGAAAGTCCAGACCATTTGGTTCTTTTTGATGAGGTAAATTTAATATCTACAGCAACTGACTTACCATAATCTTTAAGGAAGGCAATTGAAATTAATAAACACAGACCCTGTTTTAAATAGAGATACTGGAGATATTCCTATAAACCCAGTTTACAATAACTTAATATTAAAAGATTCAAATAACATTTTTCTTAGTTTAAATTAAGATCATCTGGCCGTATTTTAATGAAAATCGGGCAAGTAGGCATGCTAAGTCAATCGCTAAACAGACAATTCTTGCCCAATCAAATTAGTGAATGGTCTTTCATTTATTCTGGCTTTTTTCTTTCTTTTTTGATTCAATGTTTCTTCTAACCTGCTCGAGCTTACTTCAAAAGATTATGTTTTTTTCTTCTTTTTTTGAGCATTGAAGACGGCTTGCCGGAGGTCCTTGCCGAGATATCTACTTTTATCATTTTGGCTTCTTTTCTGTTCACTGGATGGTATTACCCTTGTTATTTCAGCTATTTAAATATATAATTAATTTATAATTTTTTCATGTTTGTCATACATCTTTAGGAGCAAAGCCGCTACAGCGTGCCATTTCTGCCACTGCAACTGTAAACCTCAACAAAAAGTTTTTCGATAATTTCAAATCAATTGCATATCGCAAACTTTTCCCTCGACAGCCTTGGGCCCCTTTGAGGCAAAGTCGTTGTTCTATGTCAGAAAACCGCAAAAAACGTCCCTTTATTTTCTGATACTTTTTAAAAAGAGCTCTAGAGCTTTTTTTTCTCTTCAAATGAGCCTCCTTCCGATTCTTTAACACTATCAAACAGTTCGTGGTAACGAACTGTAGTAAGGAGCGACCCGGCTCAATAGTAACCAAAACTCTAAAAAATTGAATTTTGATATCAATAGCTACGTCAAAAGAATCGCATTTTAATGCTGATTTTAAATATATAAGTTTCATCAAGTATAATTTTACCCATCGAAAGTTACAAGCCTGAGAAAATTTGCCTTATTTAGGAAAATAGGGGGAAACACCCCCTAAAAGTCGTAGGATCTTAACGAAAATGACACCATCAGATTCAGCGTATGAGAGAACCCTACTGTAGAAGTGTCAAGCTCCTATCTACAAAAATGTGGAATTTTGTATTTTTTGCCAGAAGACAAATCACGGGTGCGTGTTTATTTGTTTGTTTTTTTTGTTTTTTTGTTTTTTTTTCCAGGGGTCATCGTATCGACCAAGTGGTCCTAGAATGTCGCAAGAGGGCTCATTATAACTGAAATGAAAAGTTCTAGTGCCCTTTTTAAGTGACCAAAAAAATTGGAGGGCATCTAGGCCCCCTCCCACGCTCTTTTTTTCCCAAAGTCAACGGATCAAAATTTTTAGACAGCCATTTTGTTCAGCATAGTCGAAAACCATAATAACTATGTCTTTAGGGATGACTTACTCCCCCACAATCCCTGGGGGAGGGGCTGCAACTTACAAACTTTGACCAGTGTTTACATATAGTAATGGTTATTGGGAAGTGTACAGACATTTTCAGGAGGATTTTATTTTGTTTGGGGGTGGGGCTGAGGAGAGGGGGCTATGTTGGAGGATATTTCCTTGGAGGAATCTGTCATGGGGGAAGAAAAATTCAATGAAAGGGGCGCAGGATTCTCTAGCATTACTATAAGAAAACAATGAAAAATAAATATGAAAAGTTTTTTCAAATGAAAGGAAGAAGTAGCATTGAAACTTAAAACGAACAGAGATTATTCCGCATATGAGGGGTTCTAAAAATACTTTAGTATAAAGAGCGAGGTATTTAGGAGGAGATAAATACCTTGCTCTTTATGCTAAAGTATTTTTAGTAATTTCAACTGTTTATTCTACGGCCTTTCTGATTCAGGGGTCATTCTTAAAGAATTGGGACAAAACTTACGATTTAGTGTAAAGAGCGAGGTATTAACGAGGGTACAAACCCCCTCGTATACATAATAAAAATATAAGGTTATGAAAGTTTGTTACGTAAGTTAATTCTTAAGTTACGTATATTTTTTACTAATAAAAACTTTCGTTAAAAATTAAAAGTTCTAGTTGCCTTTTTAAGTAACCGAAAAATTGGAGGGCAACTAGGTCTCCTTCTCAACCCCTTATTTCTCAAAATCGTCTGATCAAAACTAAGAGAAAGCCATTTAGCCAAAAAAAAGAATTAATATACAAATTTCATTTTAATAATTTATGTGCGGAGAGCCAAAACCAAACATGCATTAATTCAAAAACGTTCAGAAATAAAATGAAAAAAAAACTAATTTTTTTAGCTGAAAGTAAGGAGCGACATTAAAACTTAAAACGAACAGAAATTACTACGTATATGAAATGGGTTGTCCCCTCCGCAATCCTTCGCTCCCTACGCTAAAGTTTGACTCTTTGCCACAATTCTACTTTTTAAAACAAAGCTTTAGCGTAAAGAGCGAGGGAATGCGGAGGGGACAACCCATTGCATATACGGAGTAATTTCTGTTCGTTTTAAGTTTTAATGTCGCTCCTTACTTTCAGCTAAAAAAAATTAGTTTTTTGTATTTAATTAAGTAAAAAGACAACTTTTTCCTTAATCAAACAGTTCGTGGTAACGAACTGTAGTAAGGAGCGACCCGGCTCAATAGTAAACGAAACTCTAAAAAACGGAACTTTGATGCTAAAAGATATATCAAAAGAATTGTATTTTTATGCTGATTTCAAATATATAAGTTTCATCAAATTTAGTCTTTGTCATCAAAAGTTACGAGCCTGAGAAAATTTGCCTTATTTTGGAAAATAGGGGGTAACACCCCCTAAAATTCATAGGATCTTAACGAAAATCACATCATCGCATTCAGCGTATCAGAGAACCCTATAGAAAAAATTTCAAGGTCCAATCTACAAAAATGTGGAATTTCGTAATTTTTGCCAGAAGACAAATCATGGGTGCGTGTTTATTTGTTTTTTCGGTTTTTTCCCAGGGGTCATCGTATCGACCAAGTGCTCCTAGAGTGTTGCAAGAGGGCTCATTCTAACGGAAATAAAAAGTTCTAGTGCCCTTTTTAAGTGACCAAAAAAATTGGAGGGCACCTAGGCCTCCTCCCACGCTCCTTTTTTCCCCAAAGTCAACGGATCAAAATTTTTAGATAGCCATTTTGTTCCACATAGTCGGAAACCATAATAACTATGTCTTTGGGGAAGACTTACCTCCCACAGTCCCTGGGGGAGGGGCTGCAAGTTACAAACTTTGACCAATGTTTACATACAGTAATGGTTACTGGGAAGTGTACCGACGTTATCAGGGGGATTTTTTGGGTTTGGGTGTGGGGTTCAGGGGAACGGGCTATATGGGAGGATCTTTCCTTGGAGGAATATTTCATGGGGGAAGAGAAATTCAATGAAAAAGGCGCAGGACTTTCTAGCATTACTATAAAAAAAAATAATGAAAATATAAACATGAAAAAGTTTTTTCAATTGAAAGTAAGGAGAAGTATTAAAACTTAAAACGAACAGAGATTATTACGCATATGAGGGGCTCTAAAAATACTTTAGCATAAAGAGCGAGGTATTAGGAGGACATAAATACTTCACCCTTTATGCTAAAAATTTTTTAAGTAATTTCAACTATTTATTCTACGGCCTTTCTGATTCAGGGGTCATTATTAAAGAATTGGGATAAAACAAGATTTAGTGTGAAGAGCGAGGTATTAACGAGGGGGCCAACCCCCTCATATATATAATCAAAAATATAAGAATATAAAAGTTTGTTACGTAAGTTAATTCTTAAGTTACGTATGTTTTTTACTAATAAAAACGTTCGTTAAAAATTAAAAGATCTAGTTACCTTTTTAAGTAACCGAAAAATTGGAGGGCAACTAGGCCTCCTTCCCCATCCCTTATTTCTCAAAATCGTCTGATCAAAACTAAGAGAAAGCCATTTAGCCAAAAAAAGAATTAATATGCAAATTTCATTTTAATAATTTATGTACGGAGAGCCAAAATCAGACATGCATTAATTCAAAAACTTTCAGAAACTAAGTTTTAAATGAAAGTAAGGAGCGACATTAAAACTTAAAACGAACAGAAATTACTCCGTATATGAAAGGGGCTTTTCCTCCTCGACACCCCGCTCCTTGCGCTGAAGTTTGATTCTTTCTCGCAACTCTACTTTTTAAAACAATAAAAAACTTTAGCGTAAGGAGCGGGGTGTCGAGGAGGAAAAGCCCCTTTCATATACGGAATAATTTCTGCTGTCTTAAGTTTTAATGTCGCTCCTTACTTTCATTTAAAAAAACTTGTTTTTTTTATTTAATTGAAAGTAAGGAGCGACATTAAAACTTAAAACGAACAGAAATTATTCCGTATATAAAAGGGGCTATCCCCTCCTCAATGTGCAACTCTTTACGATTATTTTCGCAACTTTTATACATTTTTATTACACATATGAGGGGTTCCCCCCTCGCCAATCCCTCGCTCTTTATACTAAAGCTCGAATTTTGTTCCAGTTCTTTAAGAATGACCCCTGAATCACAAAGGCCATTTAATTAAAATAAATAGATTTTTTTTAATTACTAAACATACTTTAGAGTAAAGAGCGAGGTATTGAGGAGGGGACGAATCCACATATAAATTTCTCTTTGTTTTTTGTTTTAATGTTACTCCTTATTTTCAGTTGAAAAAATGTGTTTTTTATTTAATTTCTCATTGTTTTTCTAAGCAATGCTGGAGAGTCCAGCGTCCCCTTCATAGAAATTCTCTTCTCCCATGATAAATTCCTCCACGGAAAGATCCTCTCACGTAACTACCTCCCCAACACTAGAAACATTCCCCCCCCCTGAAAACGTCTGTATGCTTCAGATAAACCAATGCTATGTGTAAACAACGGGTTATAACTTGCAGCCTACTAGTTCAGTCCAACTAGTTCATAACGCGCTGCCCTTCCCCCGGGGACTGTGGGGGATTAAGTCGTCCTCAAAGACATAGTTATTAGATTTTTTACAATGCTGAACAAAGTGGCTATCTTGAAATTTTGAGCCGTGAAACAATGAGCGTGGGAGGGGGATTAGCTGCCCTCCAATTCCAGCTTACTCCTTACTACAGTTCGTTACCACGAATTGTTTGATTGCTTCGATACATAAGAATAGGATATATTATAACTCAAAATTCGGTGCTTGTATCATATACCCCCTGAAGCTCAATTTATTCATGCATTTACGCGCTGTAAGCCGTTTTCTTTCACTAGCTCCTTTCTTTTCACTTAGCGCGAGAAAAGACAAGAAAAGTAACCGAATAGATGTAAAATATATAATTTGGGCTATATTTGCACATTAGGGATGGGGGGTGGGGTGGGATAAAATATTTCAACAGTGTGAAACTCCACTTCCCTCCAATGATCTCCTAGGGGTTGCTATAGCTAGAAAACTCCCTTCGACGAAATTTGCACCTCTAAAAGTGAGTTAAAATCTTTAATTTTTTAGACAGTTTAATATTGTATATTCTGGTCTTAAAAAATGGGATGGTGCTTTTTGATTGAAAATTAAAAATTCTAGAGCCCAGAGCCCATTTCAAGGTTCAAAAGTGACTGAAGAGTAAAACCCCCTCCTCTGCCCTTTTTTGCCATGAGGTACCCTCGTAA
This sequence comes from Artemia franciscana, assembly GCF_032884065.1. NCBI lineage: Eukaryota > Metazoa > Arthropoda > Branchiopoda > Anostraca > Artemiidae > Artemia > Artemia franciscana. The sequence continues at coordinate 30,145,822 of NC_088868.1, read as the reverse complement.
CCTCTGATTGCATCTGATTAAAATTTTCATATAGTTTTCTTATCAAAATAGTGGAATTACCCAGTAAATATACCTCTTAGGATAAAATGACGCGTGTAGCCCCAGGAGCTAGGGTTGTAAATTTTGCAAATTGCCATTTCTTACACATAATATTTTAACAGAATAAAGGGATATTTGAGATTGGCTTTTCATCAGTGCGGGCTGAGCTTCTGTTAGATTCCTTACCGAATAGTTACAAAATTTTGAAGAAAGATGCCTCCCATTCCTATATCCATAATAGTGGCTCACTTTCAGACATTGACCATTGTATCGTTTCTTCTGGTCTCATCTGTGGCGAAGTCCATATTGATCAGGATGAACGTGATTACGACCATCTCCCCCTATCCCTCACTGTTACCCTTAATGCTACTGCGGAGAAGAACCTTCGTCCCAATTCTAGAAAGTGGATTTCTAAAAGAGAATGGAACAAAGCTGACTGGCCTCTTTATTTTTCTACGCTTGTTAGCCTTCTATCAACGATTAAAGTCCCTTTTAATCTGTTGTGTGCAAGCGTTGGGTCCCCACAACCCAGAATTCAGCTTAATATTTATTATAGCCACATTGTATCGTGCTTAAAGAGGTCTGAAGAAGTAGCTGTTCCCCTATGTCGCTTTAGAACAAAAACAAGAAGTTCAATTTGGAAGAATGACCCAGAGCTTAAAACAATAAAAAATCGGGCTAAGTTGTGGCTAAAAATTTGGATAGCTTGCGGCCGCCCCTTAAGGGGTAATGTTTTCGATATTAAACAAAGAACAAAGCTTGATTTTAAACGCTATCTTCGAAAAATTAGGTACAATGGTGCTGAATTTCCTAAGTCTCCTAGCCAGTGGAAAAAAGTGATTAATGTCGCGAAGTTTGATAGATCGCCTACGGCTGACCGAATCCCTAATGTATCATGGATCAATCATTATAGTAACATTTTCGATACAGTGATATATGCGGTTCATTTTCGTTTTGCCAAGCTCTGTTCTAATCTGTTGCCTAACAAAATCATTCAAGGTCATGTACCTCCCGTTAGTGTTGACTGTGTCAAAAGAAGTGTAGAGAGACTTAAATCGAAATCTCATTATATAGACGGGATCAGTGCTTTTCACCTCAACACCGATTCGGAGGAATTAGTTTATCACTTGCAGTTACTTTTTCAGATGTGTTTATGCTCTTCTTTAGTCCCTGATTCTTTTTTAGTTGGTAACATCACGTCAATTTTGAAACGTGGTAAGGACCCAACTAGTTGCGCTTCGTATAGGCCTATTACGGTTGCTTGTACTTTAAGTAAAGTATTTGAATATGTTTTGCTCCCTGATCTCCTGTCTAATGTAGATTATATGTCTAATCAGTTTGGCTTCAAGCCGTATATAGGATGCCAACATGCTCATCGTGCTATAGTTTCGCTATTACTTGAAGCGTATAAAAATGGTTTTGAGGTTCATTTTTGTGCACTCGATGTTTCAAAAGCTTTTGATTCAATATGCCATAGCCAACTTTGGTATTCTTTAATCCAACTTGGTGCAAATGTATCTATTATATCAACTCTTCGTTTTTGGTATGCTAATTCATATGTTCGACTCAAGTCAGGTGACACCTACGTTGGTAATATCCCCATCCGTTCTGGTCTTAGGCAAGGAGGAGTCTTATCCCCTTATCTTTTTAATGCTTGTCTTTATTCTGTTTTGCCACGTATTAATCCATCATGTTTTTTAGGCCTAACTAATCTTTCGTACATTGCATATGCAGATGATTTACTTTTGATCAGCCACACTAGATCTAGCCTAATTAAGTCGACCCAGCTTGTTTCTAAGTCTTTTGAGGAAATCGGCCTCAAACTTAATACTGAAAAATGTGAATATTTAGTTTTTAATGCTAAGCATCAAAGTAGTGATCTTGATTGTGGTTATTTTTCAGTTAAGCTCGTTTCTTCGATTCGGTGGCTTGGTATTAGTATTTGTTCATCTTTATCGGCTTTTCGATCCTGTGGGCTAAATGATATTAAAAGTAAACTTAAAAAGGGGTACGCGAAAATTGTCCCGAACCGAGGCAGATTTTCACGAAAGGCTTTATCCAGACTTTATTCTACATATTGCGATCATTCTATAATGTTTCTTTCCGGTTTGCGCCCGTTGTTTAATAATCAAGATTTGCAGGGCATAAGAGTTATGTATTTTCGTTATTGTAAATATTTATTGTATCTGCCGCGTTCTTATAGAAATCAGAAGATTATCAGAAAGTTTTGTGCCACTGATATTATTTTTTCTTATAAAAAACTCTATGCTAGATTAGGTGCTGAGGCCTGTCAACGCTTGGGCCCTTACCACCCTTTGATTAGACTGTATTAATTGTATTGTTTGTGTTATTTCGTTTTTCTTTCCTTAATGTTTTTACTCCGATTAATTTGTCAAAACAAGCGGGTAACAAATAAATTATTATTAATTATTATTGACTTGGGAACCTCAGTTTTTCTGGGGAAAGGTACCCTAACCTATAAATAAAGGGTTTCAAAGGGCTCAAAGGGTTATGGTCACAACGGGACCTTAACCTATAAAATACTGAACACACAAAATATTGTTTTCGTCGAACTGTGGTCAAAAACTGTCAATTTTTTTTTTTTTTATATATCTACTTAGAGCTTACATCCTTACGTCAATGGGTCAAAGAAACCAAATGTACAAGAAAAGGTAGAAAACACTGGTTTCACCAAAACACATTCGAAAAAGTCGTTAAAAAAGCTTTATCCGAACGACTTGAAACTTACTACCGTAAATCTCTGAACCAAGGGATCCTCATTGCCAAAAAGAAAACATTAGAAGAAAACTAGTTACCCCACAATTTGGGCCCGAAAAAGGGACGAACACCATTTCTTATGAACGACTTTAAACTTGCATTCGTATGTTCTTGTGTAAAGGAGACCCTAATGCACAAACATAATTTAGGCTCGGAGCGCTTTTTCGCTTGTTTAAACAACACTCCTACTCCACAGCGTCTCCAGCTTAGATGACTTTTTGGTAAGGCCGTCGGTCTCATCAAAGTGGCCATGTCCTAAGCTAAGCATTTCCTATTCAGTCTATATGGTCCGTGTTACCACCCGAGGACGTTACAAACTATTTTCTGAGGAACTGAGATCAGGGAAGGTCCTTGCAGTGGCTCCTAGTGGGAAGCGGAGCAGGTGCCCTAACACCTTAAAGAACGGGCCTCTGCTCGATTAGAGATTTGCCAGTTTGAAAGTCACAAGGATCCCAGTGTTGCAGATTGTACCAGCCTTTTGTTACAAAGGAATTCAGCGAGAAACTTGAGACTCTGGCACTATAAAATCGAGCTTTGGAATTGTGACTAATTTAGGCTTGGGGAAAACTGCTCTATGAATCTTTACGAACACGGAATCTGCCTTAGATGATGTGGCTGAGATCTTTGCGTAAAGTGTACCATTTGATTATGTAATTGACCTGAGATATTTGACCCGCCTCACAATCTCAACAGCCTGGCTATTTATCTTAACATCTTTGAGTAACGTTGACACAGTCTTGTCTACGGGTATAATGTCCGTCTTGTTCAGTAATTTTGCAGCCCAACCCTAGAAGGTATTGGGTAGAGCATATCAAGTGCAGATATATGCTCATCCAGATTGCCACTAGGGACAGCTACGCTATCCATGAGACCAATATCAGATAGAGTGCTCTGTACACAACTGACGTGAAAAGAGAGGACATGGTCTTTCTCTTTCACGATGTAGTTGTTCACGCAAATAAAGAGCCCAGGTATAGCAGGATATACTTGCAGTAGCCTTTTTCTTAATCGGCTGGGAAGAAGTAAGCTCTCCTTTAATAAGAACTGTACTTTCTATGTTTCTATAGAGTTCTTAAAAGAGACTAGCTATTTTTGTAGGAAGGCGTTCAGCTTTCAAGATTTGACACAGGCTGAGCAGCAGAAGCCCTAAAAAACATTTGGGTCATAGGTTAGTCAAAAACATTAGTTTGATTGGCTTGAAAATTATATTTGTAAGCTTTTCGTTCACCAATATGAAAAATATGAAGTAAAAATTTTTTGGTTCACCTTAAAAAGACCTCAAACCTGGTCTAAAACAACAAAAAAACTTTTTTCTCTCTGATTAAAACGCTGGGCTGTGGCAAGAAGCCCCAAAATTGTTCAAATTAGAAAAAAAAAGAATTTTTCTTCCCCTTTTAAACTTTCTGTCAATAGGTAACTCGACCAAGGAGATTCCAAAACGCAAAAAGGAGCAAAAAAAGAGGTTATCAGAAAATATACAAATCAGATTCTTTTCGAATATCTTGATGAGCTTAATGTTATTTCCTTGACTAAGTGAATATCAGAATTCGTTTAGTGGGGGAGGGATTATCGGAGACTGGACGAACGGTAATTTTGATTTCGGCTGTCATTTGCACAAACAACTTTTTCACGAATGGATGGGAAGTTATATCCTTCCCAGGACTAAAGGGATCCTAACTTACGACATATTTTTAGGTTGGGTTATCTTATGAATTTTTCATTGAAACTCATGTTTTTAAGTGCTTAAGAAAAGGAAACACCAATTCACAAGAAAATGACAACGTCTTGGTTTGTCAGAAAATCTTGCCCAAAAAGAGCCAAAAAGTTTTATTTTAGTGCAGTTTTAACCTGGATTTCGTAAGTCCTTAAATCAAGGGTACCTTAATGTACAGACAAAGCTCGAAAAACAAATTTGACTCATCAGCAAGTATGTCAAATAACCTTTATATTTATTGATTAGGATTGTGGGAATGTGTTTTTTTGACATAAAATGCGTTCGGTTGGTAGCCCTGATGGTGACCTCAATGAAGACTAAAATATAGGAAACATATTTGATTACACTAACTCATGGCATCAACAGATTTATGAAGACAACATTATTCTCTGCAGTTCAATCAATCAATCAATTTGTTAATACTAAACAAAAAAAATTACAAAATGTGAAGTAATTACTAAGCCCAAGAAGCTTTGCTTGTAATGGGCCAACAAAACAAAAACAAGCACTTTTATTAAGCAAATACAATAAAAAAAAAGAACATGCAATAACGCACATACAATAAAAAGAAGAAAACAAAATCGCGAAAATGAAAATTATATACTAGGTATTCAAGGTCTTCAAAAAGTCCTTGGTAACTGCGCCGTCAGATTCAGCGTATCTTACAACCCTAATGTAGAGATTTCAAGTACCTATCTGAAGAAAATTTCAATTTTGTATTTTCTGCTAGAAGAAAAATGTTGGATGCGCGTTCATTTGTTTTGTTTATTTTATTTTGTTTGTTTTTCCCATTGTTGATCATATCAACCCAGTGGTCCTAGAATATAGTGAGAGGTCTCATTCGAACGGAAACTAAAAGTTATAGTAACCTGAAAATCTGGCCTTGCATAATTATGCATAAAAGAAAAAGTCCTCGAAATCTGAGCAATTTTTGAATTTTTTGACATTCTAATGTTAAGAAAGACTGTAGAAAATGTTTTTTTTTAGTAAAGTGAAAATCCTGCTCTAGCCTTTAGAGAGTTTAAGTGGCTGGCGCCGTACTTTAATTTATGATAATATTTTTTTTTACTTGATTATTCAATTTAGCTCTTATTAGTTTTGATTTTATTTATTTATCCAAAGTAATTTGCTTCTCGATTTAAATTTTGCTTATTAAAAGAAATATTTCCTCGTTCGAGGTTTAAATTTCTCTCTATACTTTTCTTTAAAAAACAATTCTTTTAAAGATTTTTTAGAATTGAATTGCATTAAATAAAGTTAAAACCTTCGCAACTCCTCGTGTTGTACGCTAAATTTGACTTTCATCCTAGTTCGTTAACAAAGATTACTGAAAAAGAAGAGCCATTGAATTGGAATAAAGAGCTTTTTAGAAACACTTAAAAATGTAGCGTAAACAACATGAAGTTGAGGAGGGGCAGCTCCCTTCATGTACGGAATAATTTTGGTTACTTTTAAGTTTTACTGTTGTTCCTTACGTACAGTTGAAAAAATCTTATTTTTATTTAGTTTCATTCAAGAATGTTCTCATAATTGTTTAAAATAACTTCTGTTAAAAATCGTGGAAGGAACAACGGTCATGAGACAGTAGTTGACTGCTAATGTTACATAAAAAGTGGAAATAACTGTATAATGTGAAAGGACTAAGGTCAATGACCGATCAAAACATATCAGCAGAAATTTTATACTCTCACAAGAAACTGAATCTCATACAACAGGTTAATGTCCGGAAAAAGCGTATAAGAAGTAGCGGTCACGAAACCCAAGGTTTCCCACTTCCAAAGCGATGTACACCTGAGATAGGTGCAAAGCCTAATAGATTTCTGCCACCTTTGTTGGGAAGTGAGATGTGGCACTAAATGATTTTGGTGGAAGTTTTCCAAGATTGGTGGAACAAATGTGACTCCAGAGTGTATACCAGGTGGTGAGGAGTTGGCAAACCCTTACACAAAACAGAACTTGGCAAGTAATGTTTGACAAAAACTGGAACAAGATAAATAATTAAGGGTTCCTAAACTTTGAGTTGAAAGTATTGTAGGTGAGGTTCATGGCTATATTTGAATAATGTAAATCTAGAACTACCGTTAGAACGATCTAAACCTATTCCGAATCATTGTTGAAATCATTGAACACGTGTCGTTAGAATGCTCAAAGGCTTGTGCTGCCTATTAAACATGGAATTTTGTGGCAGGTCTACAGTTGTATCTTGTATCTTTGTAATAAAAAAAACAAGTTTTTTAACTAAAAGTAAGGAGCAACATTAAAACTTAAAACGAACAGAAATTACTCCGTATATGAAAGGGGCTGTTCCCTCCTCAACACCCCGCTCTTTACGCTAGAGTTTGGCTCTTTCTCTCAACTATACATTTTAAAACACTAAAAAACATTAGCTTAAAGAGCAGGGCGCTGAGGAGGGAACAGCCCCTTTCATATACAAAACACAAAATCGCAAAGAAAGGAAGAACGAGGACAATAAAAATCCAGTGAAAAAATTGAAAATTATGCAAATATTCCGGTCAAGACCTCCGCTTCACTGTCCTCACCTCAGAATAAACTGATAAAAATATAGAAAAACACAAACACAACACAACATAAAACTAAAATATGATGACCCTTTCTCAGTAACGGTGAAAGGGTCAAAGGAGCGGGGGAGGAGGCCTAGTTGCTCTCTAATTTTTCGGTTACTTAAAAAGGCAACTAGAACTTTTAATATTTTACGAACGTTTTTATTAGTAAAAGATATATCTAACTTACGAATTAGCTTACGCAACGAACTTCTATATTCATATGTTTTGTTACGTATATGAAAGGGTACACCCCCTAGTTAATACCTCGCTCTTTACACTAAAGCTTAAATTTTGTCCCAATCCCTTAAGAATATTCCCAATTCCTTAAGAATATTTCATTAAGAATAGTTGAAATTACTAAAAATACCTTAGCAAAAAGAGCGAGGTACTAGGAGGAGGTGAACCCCTCATATGCGTAATAATTTGTGTTCGTTTTAAGTTTTAATGCTGTTTCTTACTTTCAGTTGAAAAAACTTTTTCATATTAATTTTGTCATTGTTTTTTAAATAATTCTAGAAAGTCATGCGTCCCCTTCATGGACATTCTCTTCCCCCATGACGAATTCCTCCATGGAAAGTTCCCACCACATAACCCCCTTTTCTCAACTCCCCCCCCCAACCAAAAAAATCCTCCTGAAAACGTCTGTACACTTCCAAATAACCTTTACTAAATGTAAAACACTGGTCAAAGTTTGGAACTTGTAGCCCCTCTCCGGAGGACTGTGGGGGAGTAAGTTGTCCCCAAAGACATAGTTATTAGGTTGTTCGACTATGCTCAATAAAATGGCAATCTTGGAATTTTAATCCGGTGACTTTGGGAGAAATTAGCGTGGGAGGGGGCCTAGGTACCCTCCAATTTTTTTGGTCACTCAAAAAGGGCACTAGAACTTTTAATTTTCATTAGAATGAGCCCTCTAGTGACATGTTAGGACCACAGGTTTAATACGATGACCCCTGGAAAAAAAAGTCAAAAACAAACAAACAAATAAATAAAAAAGCATCCGTGATCTGTCCTCTGGCAAAAATTACAAAATTCCACATTTTTGTACATACGAGCTTGAGACTTCTACAGTAGGGTTCTCTGATACGCTGAATCTGATGGTGTGATTTTTGTTAAGATTCTGTGAATTTAGGGGGTGTTTTCTTCTATTTTCTAAAATAAAGCAAATTTTCTCAGGTTCGTAACTTTTGATGGGTATGACAAAACTTGATGAAACTATATATATATATATATATATATATATATATATATATATATATATATATATATATATATATATATATATATATATATATATATATATAAAATCAGCATTAAAATGCGATTCCTTTGATATAACTATAGGTATCTAGATTCCCTTTTATAGAGTTTTGGTTACTATTGAGCCGGGTCGCTCCTTATTATAGTTCGGTACCACTAACTGTTTGATCTAATAGAGGTCTTTAACAAATTTCAAAAGTGTGTATCGGTAGAAGGATAAGCCTGAATCTCAGTTATCGAATGATAGTAAGAACATCACCTTATGTTGAAACATTAAAACCGTAGGACTTTGGCAAGAAACAACAAACCAAAAAACTCGAACAGCGGACATAAGTCTTCAAGGACAAGTGGTCGAAGAGTCAAGTCGTCAAGTGTTAATTTAACTACGGTAACTGGAATTTGTTTTTTCTTTTTTTTTTTATTTGCATTTAGGTTTCTACTTTAAATGAATCATCGGGTAATTCTCTTTGAATTTTAGGCTCGTTAATTTTGTTTGGAATTTCATCATTTTTTATATTCGTTTTTATTTAGAAAAAAAAAGATGAAAGCCGTGGCCTCATTTAGGCCACGGCTATTTCTAACGATAGGTGTTTTTCTCAGTGGGCGAGGGAGGCTATGGAAATTAAACAGCATATGTTTACTAATCTGTCAGTAAATAGGGACACGGGAAATTTAAATATTGACCCAATTTATTATTATCTTTTGAAAAATGAACCAATGGTCAGTAAGAGACTTGAGATTTTACATAATCACCAGGGGACTAGATTACTTACTACGCCAAAAAGAGTTGCTTCAATAGATAGATAGATAGATAGATAGATAGATTTACTCAAACGAAAAGCCCAATTGGGCCATGGTGACATACACAAAACAAGTGGAAAAAAATACAGCAACAGACATATACTGAAAAGACATTAAATTAATTATTTAAGAAAACATCACGATACCTCATACCTACCCGGCCGAGCTTTCCAATATTATTTATAGTTAAGTAACACCTACTTCTCAAAATTTTCGAAATCCAATCCCTCCCCCCAACCTCCTTACCAAATATTTCCAAGCGCAAATCCCTCAACTCCCTACAATCCCCTAAAAAATGTTGCAAAGACTCATCCATCTCTCCACATATAGGGCAACTGTAAGGACCATCCCTCAATCTATTTCTCCCTAAATATTTCCTACGTTCTCCAAGAGGCATAAAATTTTCCCTTACATACATTACCCATTTCTAATCATCCGGAGCCAATCCCATTTTTAGATAAATTTCTTCGCCCCAGTTCTCCTTGACCTCCGCATATATCCAAAGGGACGGCGAGGTGGCCTTCTCAGCTTGCCAAACCTGAACTTCTTGAGATTCTAGCCTACTAGCAACTAACCTAGATACAGTCCCTACCATCTCTCCTATCCCCTTTCCCTCATTCCAGCAATTACCTAGCCCTACACGGTCTAATATATTCTTCACCTGATTTGGCTGCGAATCCTTCCTCCTATCTTGAAGCATCATTAAAAATGCTTGTTTAACTAACCTATTATCTTCTATCGATGATACCCTTTCCCAATATTTAACCATACTAATTAACCTACTCTGTCTCATACACTTTATTCCTATACCCCTCTTAGTACTAACCCATTAAACTTATTATCAAGGCCTAACTTACGCTTAAAAAACCTCAAGTGCATTCTCTCTAAATTCAACCCCTTATTAAACCCCCAAAGCACCGCCCCGTAATGCAAAGCCGATGTAACCCTAGTATTAAAAACATACTTTAGCAATCCTACATCCCTAATTTCCTTGATACTACTTTTACTTAACAATCCAAGTAGTCTATTTCCCTTACTTTCTACTATCTTGAGATGTTTCTTCCATTTTCCATCTGACGAAAACCTACAACCTAAGTACTGAAATTCATCTACGTAGTCTAGTGTCCTACCTTCATACGTAAACTGACACTGCGAATATATCTGCTCTCCACTTTTAGTAAAAACCATTACCACCGACTTCTTTATGTTTAACACTAGTTTCTTATTCCTAAAATAAGAAGATGCTAGATCTAGCAGTTGTTGTAAATGTTCTTTACTTTCTGCTACTAATGCTATGTCATCCGATAAAAGTAATGCCATAACGCTTGCACTTGAAAGCTTAATTTTTGGGGCGCCTCTGCCTATCAAATTTTCTTCAAAATCATTAATATACAATGAAAATAGCCTTGGGGAAATTGTACATCCCTGCTTAACACCAAGTCTACCCCTCATAACCCTAGAGAAATCCTTGCCTACTCGTACTACAATCTTAACTATATTATACATAGAAGCTATAATCTTAACAAATGCGCTTGGTAGCCCTAGTACTAACAAGGAATCTATCATTAAACTTCTATCCACTCCATCAAACGCCCCTTTTAAATCCAAAAATGCGACAAATAGCCTGCCCTCTTTTCTCCTAACCTGTTTCCTAATGATCCTCAGTAAAATAAAAATCTGATCTATAGGACTATAGCCTTTTCTGAACCCTGCCTGCGAATCTTAAAAAAAATCTATTTTGGTCTATCCAATTATCTATCCTACAACATAATATCTTAGCAAAAACCTTACTAAGCACATTACTTAGGCTTATACCTCTATAATCCCCATGGTCTAATCTATCCCCCTTTTTAAATAACGGCACTAGAACAGACTTAGCCAAAGACAAGGGCCATTCTGCACTGTTCAATATACCGGAAAACATCCCTGCTATAACAGGCAGCAGCCACACCCGTCCCCACTTCCAAAGTGCAGTTGGTATTCCATCTATACCTGGAGCACACCCGCCTCTCATTCCTTTCATTGTCTCCCAAACTTCACTTACTTGGATGGGAGCAACCAAATCATAATCACATTCTTGCATTGGCCTTTTAACTACATCACGTAAAGCAGATACCAGATCTACACTTAAACTAGTTCCTCCTTGGTCCCTAATCACTTCGTTTTCTCTCTCCTCTAAATATGTAGGCCAGGAATCTACTGCTGGAATCCCATGACAAACCTCTGTTCCTCCTATAGAATTTTTAACTATACGCCAAAAGGTCCTAATATCTCCTTCTCTATAATCCTTTTTCAATTGCTCTCCTGTCCTAATTTCATGCTTTTTTTTATGATCTTCGACATTTTCTTGTACTTATTCCGAATCAATTTATAATCCATATAAAATCTAGTATTTTCCCTACTACCTATGCTATCCCTCGCTTTCCGCAGTGCCTCTAAAACTTCCTGGCGTTTTTTTTCACAATCGTCATCAAAAAATCCATTCTTAATATCATTCTTAACTCTGCAATTTAACTTTGAACCTACCTTATATACAACATCATTTACTAATGCTAACGGCTCCTCTATTTTTCCATCACCTAGTAAAACCAAACATTTCTTTAATTCCTGCTGAACTTCTTCACTCACCATCATACTCTGAAAATTTTTCTCATTCTCTCCTGTTACTTTCAGTGCCTTTTAAATCCCTAAATCCTCAGTTTCCCTTCGTTTTTTCTTCCTATCGCTATTAGTTGCTAGTTTCTTAGAACTAACCAACTCAAAAGTAGCCCTAACAGGCAAGTGATCTGAACCTACCACTGCCATCCCCTCGAAATCCGCACATAGATGCCAAAGAGGAATATCCATCAAAATATAATCAATCGCACTTGGAGAAGTCCCAGAAAAACAAGTGAAATTTCCCACACCTCCATCCTTTCCAACTCGTCCATTCAAAATAAAAAAAAATTTTCCTTACCACAAAAATCCAAAATTTTACGATCCCAATTATTCTTTCGTCTAACATGGTCCTTAGTTACCCTCGGAGGGAGATGGATTACTAAATCATCCCAAACCTCCCAAGCAGCTTCATCCGTACAGGCATGAGGTGATATCAAAACTTCTGGAGTAACCCCAACATAACCATTAAAGTCCCCCATAAGACAAAACAAGTCAGAAGGAAACTGAATAAAAAATTTACGTTTTTCATCCTCTAACCTACACCATGTATCCTCCTCGTTGTACGAGCTCGACTCTGGAGGGATATAAATTGCACAAAAAATAATAAACCGTCCATCGGCTTTGACTCTTAACCATATCAAATTACAAGAAACACTCTTCAGCCGTTGGACTTTATGCTGAGACAAAAATTTTCAGATACAAAAATTGCGACTCCACAATAAGTTCGTCCATTCTTAGATTTTTTACGATGGACACCGAAATACGGAAACCTATCAAACTGATTTTTTTTTCAACCAAGTTTCAGATAATGCTACAATATCAAACATACATTGCGATGCCAATAGACTATTAATTTTCATTTCACCCCATCCTTGAATGTTCCAATTCACTATATTTATTCTTTCCTGTACAACACCATGGCCCTGGTCTCCCTATTCTTTCGGCCACTTACTTTGATCTTGGAAAGATAGCTTACGAGGTGCGATCTGCCTTTCATTTATTGTGGCCCTACCTCTAAGAGAGGGTGGCTGTGTTGTAATTCGCGCACTATCATTCGGGCTAATGATTTCAGAATTTCCTCTCTTTGGAGCGCCCCTTTCAACTTATGGCGCAGCAACAGACAAGGGTGTTTTATGCACTTCGATTTCATTTTGCGATTTTACAGGATCACTAAATGCGCTACCGAATGACTGCATAGATGTGATGCTTGAATTTGATAACTGCGAATCCGCTCTCGGTCTTCCGACATCTTTCAACATTATGTTCGAACCTCCAACAGCCGATACCTGGTATGCACTAGCAACTCCCCTTCTATATTCACCACCAGGTACTGTGCGCTCCTCTATCGCATCAGTTTCGAAATCGTATATATAACCCTTGTTCTCTACAAACAATGTCATACCACGCAACTTCGCCTCTTTTCCCGCTGATTTCGCTGCCTCAGGGGTAAATTTCATTTTCTTTCTCGCAAGTAATTCGCGTGTTGTGTAGTCAGGCGTAATCCAAATTTTTGCGTGTCTAAAATGTTGACCTGATTTCAGGACAAAATCGCGGCAAAAAGCGCCCGTAAATTTAGCCGAAACGGGGTGGGGGTTTTGATTACACTTAATACGGAAAATGCCTTTTATGTCACTAAGATGTATCGAGGCATTCGATATAAACTGGTTAAAAGTGGCAACTACATCTTCAAGTAATGTCTGTGCTCGTCTTGACGGATCTAAGTTATACAAAATTACATTTGTTCATTTTGCATCAGCCTCCATATTACTCATTTTAAGTCGCATCTTCTCCAGTTCAGTTTTCAGAGAATCCACTTCTCGCTGCGTATTTATATTTTCTGCCTTAACTTCAGCGATCGCTCCCTCCAACTTAATTGATAACTGGGCCAGCCCCCCATTTATTCCCGCTATTTCTGAGTGAAATTTGGTCTATTTTTGCTAACTGACCATTCATTAGGGTGAGCATTGCCATTACTCGAGATTCTGCATCATTAGAGATATGGCTATCCCCTGAATTCTGGCCTTTTGTAAACATTCCTCGGAATGAAATGAACAAATTCAAAGCTCTAGTTTTCACATGTCTTGCCAATACGGATACAATTTTGTGCCACTATAATCCTTATTATTTCCAAACTGGCATACCGCTCTTTGATTTTATATGAAATTGTCTTATTTTAATAATGCCGAAAGTACAATTTATGCAGTGGACAAAAACTACAGTTAATTCAAGTTATTCAGTGACGTCAGATATTCCACTTGGTTACAGATACTGAATGAATATATAAGACGTTTATAAGACAGTTTATAAGTAATATAAGTAATATAACAAGTAAGTAATAACAGTAATAACAAGTAATATAAGACAGTTTATAAGACGTAAAAATGTTCTCACTATTTCGTAACTACTGAAACAATTCAGTGTCTAATTAAATCAGAATAAAAGTCCTTTACCAACAACTGATGTGAAACTGAGATTAATCCTTTTTGAAAGAATAGATAGATCTTAACTGTTCAACGACTAAATAACGAATGAGCTAACAAGAGTATTCTTTCGCAACAGAATAATTAACTTAGTTTCAATTTCACAACACTCATTGAAGCAACCATAATAGCTTTTTTTTCCCTACGTGGGTCAGCTGCGACAATTGTATTTTATTAATATTGATGGTGGTTTTATTTGTTTTTAGTTTAGTGTTTTTTTTTCTTTTTTTCTTTGTTTCTCTTGTGCTGAGGACGCCTAGTTTGCATATAGGCGAAATATCCGCGTTGTTTTAGTCTTTCATATTTTCTCTCTACTGGCCGTAGTCTTGTTTGTTGTCTTTTAATTGAGTTTTACATCTCTTTGTTGTTTCTTAGAAAAAAAAAAGAATGTAGCAGCCACCATGAGAAAAGGACTGCGAGGAGGATATCTACGCTGAAAAGAAATTCTACTTCGAAAGTTTGAAAAAGATTTTTTTTTTTTTCAAAATAGTGTATGCTGCAACTAGATGTTAACTTTCTAAATTTTGATTCACTTTTGACTTCTAATACACTTAGCAATTCCAAACATAACATATATGTACTTTATTTAGAAAATGAGCTAAATTTTAAATTGAAAAATACAAATAACTTATAGGCATTATTTTCAGAAACAGTTTTTTAATTATTAAACAGTTATTTTCATAAACAGTTTTTTTTTTCCTTTTTTCATTAACATTACTTTCAGAAACAGTTTTAACTTCCAGGATCAATCAACTTGAACATTAGATTTTATCTTTTTTGACAAGCTCTTCAATTAGTTACAATTGAAAGCCTTAATAGTCATACATTGGACAGAAAACTTGCCTGACAAGGTTTTAACGGTCATAATCTTACCATGAAAGACTATTTTGAAAGTCCTTTTATGGCAAATATAATAATTTAACGTTTCTTATTATTTATAACAAACTTCTTGGCAAAACAGTAGGTTTAACCCAAAGATAATACAAATTTTATCCCATTTGATTATTCTTAAACAGATTGAATCGATAATTATAACGGTTATCATAAATGGTAATTCATAAGTATCCCTATTTTCATATTAAATAATAACAAAATAAGTTTCATGACTGCAATGAATAGACATGACATTAAAAAAAAATAAATCAGTTGCTCAAAATTTGTTCTTCTTTATTATTTCTAGTCTATTTCTATCTAGCCTATCTAGTCTATTATTTATTTATTTTTATTCTTTTAAAGCAGACGAATACCAAACTTTTGTCAGTATTGCTTGTCAATTACTTATCAACAGAGCAAATTATTTTCTTAAACCAAATAGAGTGGACATAGTATAGAAATGAGACATGCAGTAACATTTGAGACAATTTCCTCCTTTGAAAAACTAAATTGAAAAAAAAACTTTTTGAAATGGAATCTAGGAGTCTCATCAATACTTGGATTGACAGAAAGCTTCTCAAATATGAGGTGGGCTGCCTGCCCCGCAGATCCTTCACTGTTTAATACAGAGTTTGATTCATGATTTACTGAGCAAACATAACAATTTCCATAATTTTTATAAATTAAAAATAATTTTAGTTTTCATATCCATATTTGAAAAAAAAGCGGAGACTTTTATTTACATCTAGAATTACAGCTCATACTTTTGGGAGCAAATTCGATTGCAAAATATTAAAATATTTTCCAATATCGAAACATTTTCGATATTTGAAGTTAGTATATATGGCATCACTTTTGTATGGCAAAATCTTGACGTTATTAGTTAAACAAACACAACAGCATCAACTTTTCAAACTGTTCACGGTAGTGAACGATCAGTAATGTAAGGTTAGTAGCAATGTAAGGTTTGTAGTTTACTAAAATAGCGGTTGGTAACGGTTAGTCTTTCATTCAGGGTTAACAAAATTTACCAGTTAGTAAGGTTAAAGGTAGAGTAAAAATTGTGATTCTGCATATAAAACAAGGAATTAAGCATGTAAGAAAAGGCTTTGTTTTATTCAGATTCTAAATACGGGAAATTCTCTAAGTTTAAGGTTATCAATCAATGGTTTTGATTGTATAAGTGGGATATCCAAGAAAATTTTACTATGTTCAAGAACCGTAGAGAGAGGTTTTCAAGCCCAATCTATAAAAATACGACTGGTTACAAGTGTGTGAATATTTGGATTTGTTTTTTGTCCTTCTCTCCCAGGGTAGACTGCATTGACCCATTTGCTGAATTACTTTGATACTGGAGTTCTTCAAAACTCATAATTAAGTTCTCTGTTACAATAAAGTGCAAATTCAAGCCATTTTGCTACAATAGAATAACTTAGACCCGAAAAAAGTCAAAATGCTTTAGAGGGAAAATTCTGAGATAGAGAGTCACTTTAAATACATTGACAAACGGCTTACAGGCTGCCAGTGTCTGAGAAAATATCTTCGTATGGTATTTTACAGGCTCCCACTTTTTGGGGCCATATCTCCGTTTTTTTTTCTAGAGCCTTGTTTTCAGTAATCATTTAATATCGTGCAGGTCCTTAAATCCATATAGTAAAGATGGGGTAGAGCCCTCCCCCCCAAAAACACTACTCATTTGGAGGAATATATTTGAAATAAGCATGTGCTATGGATACAAAGGGGAAGAGCTTCTCTTTTAATGCGGACATGTTAAAGATTGAATCAATATAGTTACCAGCACGGACGGAGGAGGGATCTAAAAAAATACGAAATTTTCAAACACTTGCCCCTGGAAAAAATTAAAATCAGGAATATTAACCGAAATTTACGATTTTAGTCCCAAACTCAATCCAATTAAT
Source organism: Artemia franciscana (assembly GCF_032884065.1). Classification (NCBI taxonomy): domain Eukaryota; kingdom Metazoa; phylum Arthropoda; class Branchiopoda; order Anostraca; family Artemiidae; genus Artemia; species Artemia franciscana. The sequence goes on along the minus strand of NC_088868.1, from coordinate 30,128,736 downwards.
CATATTTCTAATTGGGAGACTTTTTCCAGTGGGGAGTATCATTTCTGAAGCAATGTCAATTAATCTTAAACACTTTCTAAGACCATACTGGCTATGTATGACGCATTACAAACAAGAAAAAATATAATTAAATAGCCGTGAAAATGAGAGTAATATTAGCCAGCCGACAGACAAAAAGCGAAAAGGACAAAAGCAGAAATTTTGGCAAGGACTCTGCAGTGCTAAAAAAAAAAAAATTAAAAACTAACCTTTTGAAGTAAAGCCGAACAGAGCAGAAAAAACACTGAATCGAAAAAACAAAAGACCAAGCAAATAATAAATGAAAAAAACAATGAATAACCATGAATGAATAAACGAAAGACCATTAACCTATTACTGGGCGAGAACTCTTTGCTTAGCGATTGACTTAGCTTGCCTAGTAACATGATTTTGTTTAAAAGCATTGTCAGATGATCTTAATTTAATCTGAGGAAAATGTTATTTGAATCTTTCAGTATAAAGTTATTGTAAATTGGGTTAATAGGAATATCTCCAGTATCTGTTTTTAAAGCAAGTTCTGTATTTATTAAGCACTATTAAAACAGAGACATAAATTCAAACCTTGCTTTAAAAAGAGATACTGGAGATGTTACTATTAGGAATTTTGAAAATGCACAAATATAATTTTATTTTTGGACGTACTTTTTCACAGCAAACTTTAAACTCTGCTCAAATCTTACGACTATATTTATGTTTTAGTTCCAAAACTCTAAAGTCAGTTAACAATTCCTTAGATTTGACCCGTAAGCCAACATACAAATGTAATTTTTATTTGAAAGAGAAAATTATTAATTCTACTCGAATCTTACGATTGTATTTATATTTTAGTTTCAAGAAGCTGCGGCCAGTTAATAATTCCTTATTGTCGGCATGTAAACCTAGACCTAAAGTAGGATGTTTGAAAATGTGAAAATATAATGTTCATTTTTGACACGAAATTAAATAAAAAAAAACAAGTTTTTTAAATGAAAGTAAGGAGCGACATTAAAACTTAAAACGAACAGAAATTACTCCGTATATGAAAGGGGCTTTTCCTTCTCAACGCCCCGCTCTTTACGATAAAGTTTTTTACTGTTTTAAAATGTAGAGTTAAGAGAAAGAGTCAAACTTTAGCGTAAAGAGCGGGGCGTTGAGAAGGAAAAGCCCCTTTCATATACGGAGTAATTTCTGTTCGTTTTAAGTTCGTTCTACAACTGGGTCGATACGATCACCCCTGGGGAAAAAAAATTAAAAATAAAAATAAAAAATAAACACGCATCCGTGATCTGCCTTCTGGCAAAAAATATAAATTCTACATTTTTGTAGATAGGAGCTTGAAACTTCTATAATAGGGTTCTCTGATATGCTGAATCTGATGGTGTAATTTTCGTTAAGAACGCAAATTTTCTCAGGCTCATAACTTTTGATGGGTAAGACTAAACTAGATGAAACTTATATATTTAAAATCAGCATTAAAATGCGATTCTTTTGATGTAGCTATTGGTACCAAAATTCCATTTTTTAGACTTTTGGTTACTATTGAGCCGGGTCGCTCCTTACTACAGTTCGTTACCACGAACTGTTTGATTCGGAATTCTGCTCAAATTTTATGAATGTGTCTATATTTTTATTCCAAGAAGCCAAGGCCAGCTAACACTTCCGTAAAGTCCACATGTAAAACTAGATACGAAAGTAGGATTTTTGAAAATGCACCAAGTATAATTTTTGTTTCTGACGAGAAATCCCAAACTCTGCTTGAATCTTACGTTTATCTTTATAGTTTAGTTTTGAGAAGCTAAAGTCAGTTAACATCTCCTTAGAGTCGACATGTAAACATAGACGTAAAGTAGTATTTTTGAAAATGCAAAAAAATGATTTTTATTTTTGACAAGAAATTCTGAATTCTGCTTGAATTTTATGATTGTGTTCATATTTTAGTTCCGAGAAGCAAAGACCAGTTAATACGTCCTTAGAGTCGACATGTAAACCAAGACGAAAAGTAGGATTTTTAAAAATGCACAAATGCGCCAGCTCTACCCTTCAAAACATCTTTCTGAGGTAAGTGCAAAATTTGCAATTTTATTCAAACACTAAGAATGAATCTGATAAAAAAATTCAAATAAAAGTAAAAAGCAACATCAAAAGTAAAAAAAAAACGGGAATTTTTTATATTAAATAAAAAAAAACAAGTTTTTTTAGCTTTAAGTAAGGAGCGACATTAAAACTTAAAACGAACAGAAATTACTCCGTATATGGAAGGGGCTGTTCCCTCCTCAACGCCTTGCTCTTTGCGCTAAAGTTTGACTCTTTGTCTCAAATCTACTTTTTAAAACATTAAAATTTTAGCGTAAAGAGCGGGGCGTTGAGGAGGGAACAGCCCCTTTCATATACGGAGTAATTTCTGTTCGTTTTAAGTTTTAGTGTCGCTCCTTACTTTAAGTTAAAAAACTTGTTTTTTATATAATTTCTGAACGTTTTTGAGTTAATGCATGTTTTGATTTCGGATCTCCGCAGATGAATAATTAAAACGAAATATGCATATTTATTTTTTTGGCTAAATGAATTTCTCATATTTTTGATCGAACGATTCTGAGAAAAAAGGAGTGGGGGAGGAGGCCTAGTTGCCCTCCAATTTTTTGGTTACTTAAAAAGGCAACTAGAACTTTTAGTTTTTTACGAACGTTTCTATTAGTAAAAGATATACGTAACTTACGAATTAGCTTACGTAACGAACTTCTACATTCGTATGTTTTTATTAAGTATATGAGGGGGTTCGCCCACTCGTCAATACCTCTCTCTTTACACTAAAGCCGTAATTCCTTAAAAAAATTTCCCCTCACATAACCCCCTCTTCTCAACCTCCCCCCAAACCAACAAATCCCCCTGAAAACGTCTATATACTTCACAATAACCATCACTATATGTAAACACTGGTCAAAGTTTGTAACTTGCAGCCCCTCCAACGGGAAATGGGGGAGTAATTCGTCCCCAAAGACATAGTTATAAGGTTTTTCGACTATGATATAAAATAACTATCTCAGAATTTTGATCCGATGACTTTGGGAAAGAAATGACCGTGGGAGGGGGCCTAGATACCTTCCAATTTTCTTAGTCACTTAAAAAGGGCACTTGAACTTTCCATTTGCGTTTGAATGAGCCCTTTTGCAAAATTCTAGGACCCCTTGGTCGATACAATCACCCCTGGGAAAAAAAATAAATAAAATAAACACGCATCGGTCATCTGTCTTCTGGCAAATAATACAAAATTCCACATTTTTGTAGATAGGAGCTTGAAACGTGTACAGTAGGGTCCTCTGATACTCTGAATCTGATGGTGTGATTTTCGTTAAGATTCTATGACTTTTAGGGGGTGTCCCTATTTTCTAAAATAAGGAAAATTTTCTCAGGCTCGTAACTTTTGATGGGTATAACTAAACTTGATGAAGCTTATATATTTAAAATCAGCATTAAAATTCAATTCTTTGATGTAACTATTGGTATCAAAATTCCGTTTTTTAGAGTTTTGGTTACTATTGAGCCGAGTCGCTGTTTGATCAAACGGTTCGTGATGACAAAATGTTGCAAGGAGCGACGCGGCTCACTAGTAGCCGAATCTTTAATAAATGGAATTTCCATACCAATAGATCCATTAAAAGAATTGGCTTATTATGCTGATTTCAAATATATAAGATTTATTAAGTTCAGTTTACCGATCAAAAGATATGAACCTGAGAAAATTTACCTTATTTTGGAAAAACGGGGGAAACACCCCCTAAAAGTCAAATACTCTTAAAGAGAATCACATTATATGATTCAAAGTATCTACTACTGCAGTGGTTTCAAGCTTTTGTATACAAAATGTGGAATTTTGTGTTTTGTAGATTACGGATGTGTGTTTTTAGTTGTTTTTTTCTTTTACCCTGGGGTGATGGCATTGAGCCAATGGTCCAAGAAGATCGGCAGATGGCTCATTCAAATAGTAATTAAAAATTATAGCGTCCTTTTCAGGTGTCCAAAAAGGTTGAAGTGCTTTTAGTCCTTTTCTCCTGTCCCCTTCTCCAAAAGTTGTCCTATCAAATTTTGAGATAGCCATTTTGTTCAGAATAGTATTTTTGACCAATAAAAATGTCTATGGGGATAACATGACCCCCACAGCCCTTGAGAAAAAGGCTGTGAGTTGGGAAACTTCTTTGTGTGGAAACATATAGTCAAAACTACATAATCCTTGTATATATTTCTTTTCCTTAGTTTTGTAATCATTTATGGGTAGTCAGTGGAAGCAAGAGTGAGACGTGGCAAAATGCTTGGGACATTAGGGGGCTGAGGTTAAAGTGAATTGGAACATAAAGCTTTTTAGTAAAAAATTATTTAGTTAATCAAATGCTTAAGGCTTTTTCTCAAACATTTATTTAATTGGTCTAACCTTGACCAATTCTCAACTATGTTACGATGCCAGCTTCAGAAAATAAACAAAGTCATGTTAAAATATTGTGAAAACAGTTTATGCAATGAAACAATCACCATACGAGGAAAAATATATCACATAATAGAATATTATAGTCCTTGATCATAGGCAGAGCGATGAGGGCGCAATTTTTTTTTTTTTTTTTTTTTGGTCCTAGGTCAGAGCACTTTTTTTTGTCTTAGATCAGAGCACTTTGTATCGAAGGACCTATCGTAGAAACTCCGAAAAGGGGTCATTAAATTGGAAATTGAAACGGCTAGTTCCCCTTTTGATAGTTGACAATTATTGGAGGGCAACTAACCCCCCCCCCCTCTCACGCCCACCATTCCCCCAAACAAATCCAATCAAAATTATGAGATAGCCAGTATTTTCTAACGTAGTTTAAAAGTCCGGAAGTTATATATTTGAGGATAAACCCCTCCAGCCTTCAGGGCAATGGTTTTAAGTTATGCCCTGGGGGTATATAAGGTTTTTTTTTTATAGAAATAGTGATCGTATAAACTTCGAAGGGGCTTCTTTGGAATTGTAATACGAGTTTCTAGTGCCTCTTTCAAGATTCAAAGTGATTGGAGGGTGGATCCCCCCCACACCGCGTATTTTCCTGAAATCCATCTGATAGAAATTTTGAAATAGCCACTTGTCGTTTTAGAAACATTGAAAAAGCCCATTTGACTGGAAATTGAAGGGTCTAGTGCCCCTTTTTATAATCGAAAGTAATTAGAGGGTAACTAACACCTCTCTCATTTCTAACACCCACCATTTCCCGAAATACATCCAATCGAAATTTTGAGATAGTCACACCATTTGTTGTATTAGAAACTTCAAAAAATGCCCATTCGACAGGAAATCGAAAGGATCCTTTTTAATAGTAAAAAGTAATTGGAGGGCAAGAAGCCCCCTCCCCCTGCACAGCTCTCAATTCCCAAAAACTTTACAATACAAATTGTAAATAGCGATGTTTTTCAGCGTAGTTGAAATTATAGAAATTGTCTGGTCTGGAATGAAGGTCTGGAAATTATGTCTTTGAGAATGACAACCCCCTGCAGCCATCAGCGTCAGCATAAGGGTTGTAACTTATGCCCCGTGGGAATAAAATGTTGTTATGTAATAGGTAGTCATATAAAGTCTGGAGGGGGCTCATTGGATTGGATATCAGATGTTCTACTTCCTTTTTTAAGAGTCAAAGTGATCAGGGCAGCCCCGTCCCACTCCCTACGTTGTATTTTCCACAAATGCATCCGATAAAATTTTGAGACAGCAATTTGTTCAGAAATAGTCCAAAGATCATATAACAAGGACTTTGGGTGGACAGAATTCCCCAGAGTCTGGGGGTAAGGGTTGTAATTTATGCCCCAGGGGCATATAAAGTTTTTTATGGAAGAGGTGGTCGTGCGAACCCTAGAAGAAGCTCATTTAGTTTGAAATGTATAGTTCTTGTTCTCTTTTACGAGTCAAAAATGACTGAAAGCAACTAGCCCCTCCTCCCTGACATCCTCTTTTCCCAAAACGCGATCAATTGAAATTGTGAGATAGTCATTTTGTTACCAAGAGTCCGAAAATCATGTAACAATCTTTTTAGGGTGGACACAATGCCCCATAGGCCACGCACAAGGGTTGTAAGCTATGCCCCGGGCATATAAGGTTTTTGTGTAACGGGTGGTCATACAAGCTTTGGAACGGATGGAGCTCCTTTGATTAGAAGTCCGAAGTTTTAGTGCCCTTCTTAAGAGTCAAAAACGAATGGAGGGCAATCTTTCCCCTAATTCTATAATTCCTCAAAACGTATCCAATTGGAATTTTAAGAGATTTATTTTGTTCAGCCTTGTTGAAAGCTCCAGTAATTGTGTCTTTGGGGATGTCAACCACGCCACCGTCCTCAGGACAAGGGCTGTAAGCTACGCAATTCGTTCATTGTTTACACGCAGTAAACTGAAAAAGGCAATATTTGCATGCTACTAATACTAACACTAACTAACAACTCAACGCAGCAACAAGCCACCTTAGGTCAATACAGCTACGCACGCTCCTCCTCCACCCCAATCTATTCAAAGCCTCTCTCGTTATACCCTCCCGGGAATTTCCCATCTCATTTGAATCTTTCTTTATGACATCCTCCCAACCCAGACGAGGACAGCCTGCTTTCCGTTTTGCCCAAGACGGTTGGCCGAAACATGCTTTGGCAGTAAGTCATCCTTCATCTGCAGACCGTGCCCTAGCCATCTCATCCTTTCTTTCATTGTAGCCTTAGATAGCGGGATTAAACAACTTTTTCCGTACAGCCTACTGTTTGCAATACGGTCAGTCTGCCGGGTACCCAAAACAATCCGTAAGCAGTTTCTCTGGAAAACATCTAGGAAATCTTCATCCACTTTTTGGAGAGCCCTTGCTTCAGAGCCATTCTTTTTACCACTGTCATCACTGTAGCTTTCAATATTCTAATCTTGGTTTGCAGACTTATCTCCCTATTCTTCCAAACTTATTTTAATTGTGAATATACACCCTGAGCCTTAGCTCTTCTACTTTTAACACCTTCACTGCTCCCGCCATCTTTACTAATAATGCTACCAAGGTAAGTGAGGCTGCCCACCTGATCAATCTTTTTGTTCTTTTTTCAATCTTTTTGTATTCCTGGTCTTATTTTTCCTCTCTATTTGATTCCGTGGTCACCTATTGCCTTTCCTATCTCCCTTAAGACAAAGTCCATCAAAATGATCCATATAAAGGGGGACAAAGCATAATCCTGCTTAATTCCTGATTTAATACAAAACCAGCTGCTAACCTCATTTCCTACTTTAACCGCTGCAGTGTTATTCTCGTGTGTAGAACTAATCACTTTAACGTATTTGTCTAGTATACCATACATGGATAAGACCTTCGATAAAGCTTCTATAAAACTGAGGACCAAAGGTGTTGGACAACTGAGGCACTTCTCAGTTATTAACCTACGAGTGAAAATTCACTCGACACATCCTCTACCCTTTCTAAAACTGTACTGTTCTTCTCTTTAAGCTTTGTCTGCATCAGCTTTCAGTCTGACATGTATCATATTACTAAGTAATTTGCAACCTACAGAGAACAGATTAATGATTCGATAATGACCACACTCGTATCACCTTTCTTATACAGTAGTTTAGTTCGGGTTTTCCTAAAATCGTCGGGTACTTTCCCTTTTTTCCAAAACAATATTCATAATGTTCAGTAACTTATTTCTAACCTCAGAAACACTATATTTAGGAATCTCATCTACCAAACTATCAGCACCTGGAGTTTTATTATTTTTTCATCATTTTAGTACATTCGCTAATTCTTCCTCAGGAAACAAAAATATTTCTTCATTTCCAAGGTAACAGAAACTTTTTCATTTTCCTCTCTATCTTTTCCTGTAAATCTATCTCAATTTAGTACATTCTTACAATGTTCTGTCCATATCTCTTTAACTCTTTCCTTATCACTAATTGTGGCTCCGTTCCTATCTTTAGCTGGGGCAAGTCTAGATTAACTACTTCCTCTCAATTCATTAACACGACACTACAATATTTTTGTATTATGCCGTCTAGCTGTGTCTTCCCGATTCTCGGCAATCTTGCCCATGGTGTCCACTTCACACCTTCTTAGCTTGTATTAAATAAAAAAAAAAACAAGTTTTTTTTAAGTTTGTTTCAAGGAATTTTTCAGGGGGGAAGAAAATTTTCATGAAGGGAGCGCAGGATTATCTAGTATTATTTAAAAAAATACAATGAAAAAATAAATATAAAAAGTTTTTTCAACTGAAAGTAAGGAGAAGCATTAAAATTTAAAACGAACAAAAATTATTACGCATATGATGGGCTCACCTCCTCCTAATACCTCGCTCTTTTTAAAGCTAAAGTATTTTTAGTAATTTCAACTATTTATTCTACGTCTTTTGTGATTCAGGGGTCATTCTTAAGAAATTGGAACAAAATTTAAGCTTTAGTGTAAAGAGCGAGGTTCTGACGAGGGGGTGAACCCCTTTGAATACGTAACAAAAACATGAGAATACAGAAGTTCGCTACGTAAGCTAATTTTTAAGTTACGTATATCTTTTACTAATAAAAACATTCGGAAAAAAAATTAAAAGTTCTTGTTGCCTTTTTAAGTAACCAAAAATCAGAGGGCAACTAGGCATCCTCCCCCGTTACTTTTTTTCTCAAAATCATTCGATCAAAACTATGAGAAAGCCATTTAGCAAAAACAAATAAATATGCAAATTTTGTTTTAATTATTCATCTGCGGAGAGCCAATATCAAAACATGCATTGATTCAAAAACGTTCAGAAATTAAATAAAAAAACAAGTTTTTTTAACGGAAAGTAAGGAGCGGCATTAAAACTTAAAACGAACAGAAATTACTTCGTATATGAAAGATGGTTCCTCATCAACGCCCCGCTCTTTACGCTAAAGTTTCACTCTTTCTCTTAACTCTACTTTTTAAAACAGTAAAAAAACATTAGCGTAAAGAGCGGGGCGTTGATGAGGAACCATCTCCTTTCATATACGAAGTAATTTCTGTTCATTTTAAGTTTTATTGTCGCTCCTTACTTTCCGTTAAAAAAAACTTGTTTTTTTATTTAATTTGTGAACGTTTTTGAATCAAACGTTTTGCCTCTCCGCAGATGAATAATTAAAACAAAATTTGAATATTTTTTTTTTACTAAATGGCTATCTCATAGTTTTGATCTAATAATTTTGAGAAAAAAAGGAGCGGGGGAGGAGGCCTAGTTGCCCTCCGATTTTTGGTTACTTAAAAAGGCAACAAGAACTTTTAATTTTTTTACAAATGTTTTTACTAGTAAAAAATATACGTAACTTGAGAATTAGCTTACGTAGTGAATTTCTGTATTCCCATGTTTTTGTTACGTATTCAATGGGGTTCACCCCCTCGTCAGAACCTCGCTCTTTACACTAAAGCTTAAATTTTGTTCCAATTTCTTAAGAATGACCCCTGAATCACAAAAGACGTAGAATAAATAGTTGAAATTACTAAAAATACTTTAGCTTTAAAAAGAGTAAGGTATTAGGAGGAGGTGAGCCCATCATATGCGTAGTAATTTCTGTTCGTTTTAAATTTTAATGCTTCTCCTTACTTTCAGTTGAAAAAACTTTTTCATATTTATTTTTTCATTGTTTTTTAAATAATGCTAGAAATCCTGCGCTCCCTCCATGAAAATTTTCTTTCCCCATGACAAATTCCTCCAAGGAAAGTTTCCCCAACATATCCCCCTCTTCTCAACTCCTCCCCCAACCTAAAAATTCCCCCTGAAAACGTCTGTACACTTCCAAATAACCATTACTATATGTAAGCACTGGTCAAAGTTTGTAACTTGTGGCCCCTCCCACGGGGACTCTGGGGGAGTAAGTAGTCCCCAAAGACATAGTTATAAGTATTTTTGACTACACTGAATAAAATGGATATTTCAGAATTTTGATCTGGTGCCTTTGGGAAAATAATTAGCGTGGAAGGGGGCCTAGGTGTCCTCCAATTTTTTTGGTCACTTAAAAAGGGCACTAGAATTTCTCATTTCCGTTATAATGAGACCTCTAGCAAGATTCTAGGATCTCTGGGTCAATACGATCACCCCTGGGGAAAAAACAAACCAAAAAAACAAACAAACAAACAAATAAACACGCATCCGTTATCGCCTTCTGGCAAAAAATACTAAGTTCCACATTTTTGTAGATGGAAGCTTGAAACTTCTATAATTGGGTTCTCTGATACGCTGAATCTGATGATGTGATTTTTGTTAAGATTCTATGACTTTTAGGGGATATTTTTTCCTATTTTCTAAAATAAGGCAAATTTTCTCAGGCTCGTAACTTTTGATAGGTGAGACTAAACTTGATTAAAATTATATATTTAAAATCAGCATTAAAATGCGATTCTTTTGATGTAGCTATTGATATCAAAATTCTATTTTTTAGAGTTTTGCTTACTATTGGGCCGGGTCACTCCTTACTACAGTTCGTTACCACGAACTGTTTGATTTTAATGCTTTCTCTACTTTACTTACATTCTTTATGTTTTCATATAATCCACAACTTAGATAATTCGTGTATAAGCCCCTTCTCCTCTTTATTAGACATAAACCTTTTCATAAATATTTCTTGCTGCAGTCCTAACTTTCTTCCTTAAGACGCTATCAGCAGCTTCATAAATTATTCTTCTAAAGTTGTTCCAACCACCTTCCTCATTGTCAAACTTTAATTTCTCAAGTTTAACATTCAACTGTTCCTGGAAAGTTTCTCTCAAATTCTGATTCGCGAGTCTACCAGCATCATAACTTCACGGGATGTAGTTGTACTTCTGAAATTTCAGCTCTAAATTAACTCTAGACTCTACTCGATGGTGATCTTTACTTTTAACATCAATAATAGCACTCCTGTATATTCTAGTAACTTGTATTGATCCTACCAGTCTTCGGTTTACTATAACATAACAAATAGGCTTTGCTATCTTACCATCACGTGAATACCATGTTAACTTGTGGCTATTTTATAACTAAACATCGCATTGTTTATAACTAATCCAGGATCTAATCCAAATGATATCCAGGCCAGGATATCATTTATCGCTATTTTTATCGACCTGGGCGTTAAAATCTCCTTGTAAAACACTATATTTCTACCTAAGATCCTGTCTATTTACTTCCGTAACTTTAAGTAAAATTCACCTGAGTCTATAGTATCTCTATCAGTCGGTTCTACAGGGGCATATAATGCTATACCTGATACCCTGAAACTTTTAGTCATAAAATGAACAACTAGTATTCTATTATTAATGCTTTCCCAGCCTAAACAAGACTTAGCAGCTTCCTTAATTGTCATCCCCTAGGATATGAGTTTCTGACATTCCTAATAAGTCCAGTTCTAATCGTTTGGATTTGTCACTCAAAATATCGATACGACAGTCTATTTTTTAACGTCATAACATTCCAAGTTTCAATTTTCATGTAATTTAATTACTTGAAATTATTGTGGCCTCAGGAAAAGTAATGATCCCAGATACCAGTAAAGAACGGGTATCAACCTATCTTCTCAAGTCTCCATCAAACCACTTAAACCGGCTTAGAACCAGACAGCAAGAATTTTCTGGGACCTCCAGTATGAGTGGAGGATTTGTGCAATTCTAGGGTCATCTTGGTCAAAATATGGTTTTCAGCGCTTGGCGAAGCACTTCTATCAACAAGAGTAAAAATCATGCCTAGATAGTCTCAAACCTATTACCTCCAACTTATTGTATATTCATTTCTACAAATATTATGCTACCACGGGGAGGCAGCCCATAGTAGATAAATTTACTAGGAATGTTCGTGCGTTTAATTATTCATTAAATTGGTTTCATGAATTTTGTTTTTTCTATGAAACACTCGGCAGAACTTAGTCACATACTTTTTGCCAAGTTTAGAAAGATTGAATCCTAGCATTATATTCAATTACAAACATCACTTGAAGTAACTTAACTTCTTTGAATTATCAATGAAGATACATGAAATTAGTTTTAAAGTAAAATGAGTACTCCAAAGAGTACTTCAAGGATTTTGGCAAAAATGTCGTTTTAGACTTATGAGGCAAGTAACAAATTCTGAAATCCACATTAAATAAAAAATAGACCTAAGAAAGTGTACTTTTTTATCAATTCAATGTCATAATAAATAAAGTTTAGGGATATACTGAAGGCGCTGATAAACAAAATCAAATAAACTCATTTTTCTTTTCATTTAGCGTCAAAAGTCTCTGTTGACTTAAGATTGTTGCACTTCTCCAACCATTCTAGTTAGTAAATGGTGAATAAAGAGTGGATCTTTTTTGTAGAAATCAAAACTATAAAATTAGATTCTCTGACAGTTTAAATTTTATATTATTGTACCTTTACAGGCAAATTCAAAATTTTGCAATGCCATAAATTACAAGTTAACTGCCAGAGACCAAAATGTGTGGGTTTAAAGTCATATGTAAAAAATTTGTAGACTTGCCGAAATATGTCAAAAACACATCAATAAAGGGAGAAAGTAGACCTACTGAAAAAGGCACCATAAAATTCAGCATATCTGTGAAGCTTTCAGGATCGGTTTCAAGCCACCATTTATAAAATTTCAGGGTTTCCCATTTTCATTGATAAGAACGGTTAAATATGCTGTTTTTTTTTCTATTCTTCTTTTGTTCGTTTTTTTATTTCACCAGAAGTGATCGTACCATGCCTGTATTCATAACATACCACTTCTGGTTACATTTCCTGTACTAAAGCAACAATCCTAAACAATAAAAATTGTATTGTGGAGCAAGCTAGAAGTTGTTTCACAAACAACTTTATTTCTCATAAACCCTCATTAGCCAATTCCTTCATTTCAGGTATGCATATATCAATGACTTAAACGCCATTCTTCCATTAAAGAGGTGGAATTATGTTGGCAGTCCGGAGTTATTCTCATTAAAACTGGTAGAAGAAACACCGTGGCACAATTTGGGTTATGATATAATGGCTGTACACACAAGATGGAACCATAGTGCAGTAAAAGAAGCCTTGGGAGGTGGAGACCCTGCTTTTGTCACGATGATTCGAGAGCCAACTCAACTTTTTGAATCTCTTTATGGCTATTTCAAATTTTATAAATTCTTAGGGAATATAACCCTACCAGAGTTTTTGGATAAATTGGAAGACACAAAATTTAAGCGGAAGATGAAATATTGGAGAATACAAAATAATAGATATGGAAGAAATCAAATGCTCTTCGATCTTGGTTTTCCTGTAAAAGATTTTGATAACGAAATCAAAGTGAAACAGTTTGTTGAAGAAACTGCAATAAATTTTGATTTTGTAATGATTACTGAAAAAATGGAAGAATCAATTGTTTTATTAAAACACCTATTATGCTGGGAATACAAAGATTTAGTTTTTCTGAAACTAAACGCTCGACATGATAGTACGAAAATAAAATTGTCCGCTCGTCAGGAAAAGTTATTAAAAAATTGGCTAAAAGCAGATAGTTTGCTCTACAGTAAATTCAGAAAGATTTTTGACGAAAAAGTTGAGAAATTTGGATACGAGAAGATGGAAGAGGAAAAAAGGAAATTATCATCAACAATAGATCAAATAGTGCAAAGATGCTTATCAGGCGAAAAAAGCCTCACTAATCTTTTAATTAAAAAAGTAAGGTAGGTAAAAATTTGTCAAACAAAGAAAGGAAAGCTGAAAATTATATATACTGTGATGCGCCAACGGATTTTAATATACCAATCTTCAACTATTAAAAAAACATAGGCTATACATAAAATATGCATTACGATGAAAATTATATTGAGAAAATACAGTTATTGATTGACTGTAAGGTATTTATTGCAAGACCTGAATGCATGGATAGGGGTAAAATAATAATTAAACTTTTATCACTGTATATTATTGTTCAATTTTTTTTAACTCCCAAAATTAAGTGCCAAAATTCAAATCTCTGGTAAATGCCCTAACGAGAATTCAATCCTGATCTATAGGTTGGAGCTCTCCCAGTGTTGTGATATGGTTTGGTTGTTTCTGGTCTTTCAATAGCGTCTTTCCTCACCCTGTCAATGAAAGGGAAGCAGTTGATTTTCGTTGTGGCAGCCTAGGCATTTTACGAGTTTACCAAATCCAGAACCAGAGCAGGACTGCAAACAGTGTTGGTGCCCTGGCCCTAATTATCGGATAAATATACTTTTCATCAGTTAAGCTCATTCCGGATTTGGGAGACTTTGTTTTCACCTCGGTCCTACTTTCCCTTGAATGTATTTTGATTTTCCTTTCTAGTTCCTTCTGGTAATCTTTCGCGGTTCTATTATTAATAAGCTCAGTGTTTAAAGAGCCATAACTCATAACTAGCCATAACTCATCAGCCAGCCAGACGTAGAGTTTCAATGGTTGAAGTCGTAGGGTCGTATGGAGAGGATGAGCCATTGGTTCGGCGTGTAGAGAATAACTTGCCGTCTCCTTTTGATGCTACTGAATAGCTAGACTCTCGTGGGTGCTTTCTCATGCTCTTTTATATACTTAGGGGAAAACTTGTTGTTCAGTTGTTACATAGCTCTTAACTTATGATTAACTTAAGAAAATAAAGTTTTTCTGAGTGAAGTTGAAACTTAAAACAAGACCTACGTTGCCCGGGCAACGTGAAGTTTTGCGGCAACCTTTGTCCGGCTTCGCCGACTAAAGTGTTGCGAGAGCAACACTTTGGTTTTGTTTCTTCCCTATCGATCAGTAATCACATGATCAAAGGCTATTCCTCAGCGTTGAAAAAACAACAACAAAATAGTATCGACAGAAGGGACTAAATTGATTTTGCAGCCAGTTGAACTTTATCATTTTCAATCGTAGACATCGTGACGGATGAAAACTCGTGACAATATCTTATACAATCTAGTTGGTATTATAAAGCTATCCCTAACTTTTCAGGATCAAAATACCATAGATGACATTTTATTAATTATTGCGAAACTATCTCATTGTCTTACATTCTCGTTTGTGCTTGTATCTTCACTATCGGTTAAATGATGAAGTTCTCAGCCTATCGAAGCTTTTAAAACGGTATGTTCAAACAAGAACGCAATCAGTTATCACATGACCAAAGGCTATTCCTCAGCGTTGAAAAAACAACAACTACAAAATAATATCGAAAAAGGGACTAAATTGACTTTGCAGCGAGTTAAACTTTATCCTTTTCAATCGTAGACATCGTGACGGATGAAAACTTGGAACAATATCTTATATAATCTAGTTGGTATTAAATAAAAAAAAACAAGTTTTTTTAACTGAAAGTAAGGAGCGACATTAAAACTTAAAACGCACAGAAATTACTTCGTATATGAAAGAGGCTGCTTCCTCATCAACGCCCCGCTCTTTACGCTAAAGTTTGACTCTTTCTCTCAATTCTTCTTTTTAAAACAGTAAAAAACTTTAGCGTAAAGAGCGGGGCGTTGATGAGGAAGCAGCCTCTTTCATATGCGAAGTAATTTCTGTGCGTTTTAAGTTTTAATGTCGCTCCTTACTTTCAGTTAAAAAAACTTGTTTTTTTTATTTAATTTCTGAACGTTTTTGAATCAATACATGTTTTGATTTTGGCTCTCCGCAGAGGAATAATCAAAACGAAATTTGCATATTTTTTTTTTGGCTCAATGGCTTTCTCATAATTTTGATCGAATGATTTTGAGAAAAAAAGAGCGGGGGACGAAGCCTAGTTGCCCCCCGATTTTTTGGTTAATTAAAAAGGAGCTAGAACTTTTAATTTTTTACGAATCTTTTTATTGGTAAAAGATTTACGTAACTTATAAATTAGCTTTGTTTCGAATTTTGTGCGAATAACTTTTCTCAGGTTTCTCCAGTCTAGACAACGTATATATTTGGAGTTTCCATAAAAATCCCAGCTCTTATTTTCAAAATTTTTGCATCGCTGTTTACCACACGTTCACTGACATGACCACCATAGTTTGTCTAGAGTAGAGTTATTTACAAAATAAGGTACGGCCACACGTCCCTATAAGAACTTTTGTATTCTCATGTTTTTATTACATATATGAGGGGATTCGCCCCATCGTCAGTACCTCGCTCTTTACACTAAAGCTTAAATTTTATCCCAATTCATTAAGAATGACCCCCTGAATCACAAAAGCCGTAGAATAAGTAGTTGAAATTACTGAAAATACTTTAGCGTAAAGAGCGAGGTATTAGAAGGAGGTGAGCCCCTCATATGGGTAATAATTTCTGTTTGTTTTAAGTTTTATTGCTGTTCCTTACTTCCAGCTGAACAAGCTTTTTCACTTTTATTTTTTAATTGTTTTTTTTAAATAATGCTAGTAAATCCTGCTCTCCCTTCATGGAAATTTTCTTCTCCCATTACAAATTCTCGAAGGAAAGTTCCCCCAGCATATCCCCCTCTTCTCAACCCCTCCCCCAAACCAAAAAAATCCTCCTGAAAACGCCTGTATACTTCCCAATAACCATTACTATATGTAAGCACAGGTCAAAGTTTGTAACTTGTCCCCCCTCCCACGGGGACTGTGGGGGAGTAAGTCGTCCCCAAAGACATAGTTATAAGGTTTTTCGACTACGCTGAATAAAATGGCTATCTCAGAATTTTGATCCGTTGACTTTGGGAAAATAATTAGCGTGGGAGGGGGCCTAGGTGCCCTCCAATTTTTTTGGTCACTTAAAAAGGGCACTAGAACTTTTCATTTCCATTAGAATGAGCCCTCTTGCAACATTCTAGGACAACTGGGTCGATACGATCACCCCTGGGAAAAAGAAAAAAAACAAAAACAAAAAAAACAAATAAACACGCATCCGTGATCTGCCTTTTGGCAAAAAATGCAAAATTCCACATTTTTGTAGATAGGAGCTCGAAACTTCTACAGTAGGGTTCTCTGATACGCTGAATCTGATGGTGTGATTTTCGTTAAGATTCTATGACTTTTAGGGGGCGTTTCCCCCTATTTTCTAAAATAACGCAAATTTTCTCAGGCTCGTAACTTTTGATGGGTAAGACTAAACTTGATGAAACTTATATATTTAAAACCAGCATTAAAATGCGATTCTTTTGATGTAGCTATTGGTATCAAAATTCCATTTTTTAGAGTTTTGGTTACTATTGAGCCGGGTCGCTCCTTACTACAGTTCGTTACCACGAACTGTTTGATTATAAAGCTGTACGTACCATTTCAGGATTAAAATACCATTGGTGCCCCTAATTATTACGAATTTACGTCATTGTTTTCGTTTGTATCCGTTGCGTAAATACTTAATTCTGTCAGATTTAAAGAGATCGAATACAATGTGCACCAATTTGCACAAATTTCTAGCCTAAAGTGAACAGATTCTTACTTACAAGTTCCTCTCCCGTAATAGACATCAGGTTCACCGGAAACAAATGAATGAGTACACCAACTAGCAAAAGTTGCAAACCCCTTATCGCTGAAGATGATTGTAGCCAAACAGCCGATTATTTCTTACAAGTCCCCTACATGTCTTACCACTGGAACCAAATTGGTTTAACCATCAAATACACCGGAAACAAATAATAGGTACAAAAACTAGTAAAAGTGGCAAACCCCTCATTGCCGAAGATGATTATGAGTTAAAAGTCGTTTCTTGCCCAAAGTGAACCGATTCTTACTTATAAGTCCCGTGATAGGCATCACGCTCCCGGAAACGAATAAATGGGTACCACCAACTAGCATAGTTGCAAACCCCTAATCACTGAAGCTTACTGAAGTCTAACAGCAGATTATTAATTACAAGCCCCTGCATGTCTTTCCACTGGAACCAAATTGGTTTTACCATCAAATACACTGGAAACAAATAATAGATACACCAACTAGCAGAAGTTGCTAACCCTTCATTTCCGAAGGTGATTATTACCTAACAGCCGACGGCTCCTTACAATTCCTCTATTTGTGTGTCTCACAATTTGTATCGGCCTAGATTTCGTTTCAGTGTGTACCTTACTACTGAAGTTGTCAACCCCTTGAAACTTTCAAACTGGTATACCTCATGAAGGAATTTTGTACCAAAAAATGGATGTCATATACTTTCATCAGCTCATCAAGAGCTATCAATTGCTGTTTAGTAAAAATTTCTATCTGTCTTAGTTGAAAAAAAATATTTTTTTTTTTTTGCCATTGGCCAACTTTCTAGCGTCACTACTTAAAAAGGAGCAAAGAATAAGCTCCAATTTCTTTAGCAATGAGAGAACTTTTAAAGTTTATTAGGCATATCTGATACCATTTCTCTACCGAAATCCCAAGTCCAAAAAAACCGAATGATAAACTCAGGTGAAATCACCAACAGAAATGGGCAGAAACAATAGATGGCAACACTTTCCGACCCGTGGGAAAATACCACATTTTTGCTTCTGTAAGTTTTTCTATTTATCACTCAAAGAAGATATATTGGCTGGGGGACCGGATAACTGCCGCATATATTTAATACTTATAGATTTTAGTCCATCTTCAATTTGAAAGTGGTGCCTGCCTGCTTGCCTGCTAGAACGGAGCTTTCCACTCGAAAGCAGAAACATGGTTTGATGAAACGAAAGCTTGGCTGCACAACTTCAGATACTCCTCTCTGACATAGGCTATATAACTTCACTTCACTTCGCACACCAAAGGCTCTGGCTCGTCGACAAGCAAAAACCATCCTTTTTGGCCCCAGGCAAGAGTTCTGTGGAGCTTTCCAAAATGTTATGTCATATTCATCAATCCGGCCTGAGGTCCACACTTTTCATAAAAACCGCACAGGTTAGACCCTTACCAGTTTCCAGGAATAAGCTGAGATCGGCGGCATGGGAAAAAAAACGGGACAAAACCAAAGTGTTGCTCTCGCAACACAATGAACAAAAATTATTACTTCACAGCCTATTTTACATATATCAATAAAAGTAGTACAAATGAACCAAATGGTAACATTTCCCCATGTTTGTAAGATTATAAAAACTAGCGTTTTACTGCAAACACACAAAAATAAAAGGGTTTTGGTACAGTAAATGCAAACCATTTAAGTATACTTTTAGCAACATAAAATTAAAAAAAATTAGGATTGTTGCTTGATTTTTTTTTCGTTTAATTTGGCATCACATCTGCACAATGAGCTTAGTTCAATGATTGACTGTCGTTTTGGATCTAAAAAGGACATTTTATGATTATTTTGTAGACAAGTTCGAAGTGAAGCAATCTTGATAAAATTAGGACAACAGACTCGTTTTAGAATTTATTTATTTATTTATTATTCAAGTTATTTATTATAACTTGAAGTATTCCGCTCTATAGAGGGAAATAAACGGATTTCTGGAGTTTATATTATCATTTATTTGTTCTTCATTTGAAGTAATACTGCGAGAGACCAAGATGATACCTGATAAATGATCCATTATCTTTGTATGCTGTTTGATGACATGGCACTTCTTAAAATAATATTTTTTTATGCCTAACTTTTTCAAATAATTTCAATTGTGTTTTGAAAGTTATTGATATCACAGCTGGTGTAAGGTTATGAAAAGTGTTATAGATTAGTTTGTTTTTGTGAGGCTACGTACTCACATTTGACTCCTAAATCAATATTCTTGTTTTTATACTTTGCTTTTGTTTTTTCATCGCTATGTTTTTTCATCGCTGGCGTGGGAATTATGTGTCCAAGGGGCACGGGTTCAATCCCAGTAGTCACCAATTATTTAGTTTGGGGCGGGGGTCAGTGGCGTGACTCTGTAAGCTCAGCCGGAGTCGACCCAGCTCTAAATGGGTACCTGGAGAAATCTGGGGAAGGTAAGCAGGAAGGGTGTCTGAAAGCACAGGATGGTTGGCCCCCAACCCCCCATTGCACTTCCTGGCTGAAGGGCTATGAAACGGAGATCAGCACCGCCGATTTGGACCGTAAGGGTCTAGTGCCGTCTTACTTACTTACTTACTTTATGCTTTTATTATCAACAAACATAAGAAAATATCACCAGTTGGTATATTTGCACTAGTTTAGTCGATATATGTTAGATAGGCTACGAAATAATAGTTTTGTAGCTTTTAGCTTCAACTTCGCGTTTTACTTCCCTCAGAAAAACTTTGCTTTTAAGTTAATCTTTTTCAGTTTTTACTAAAAAAAAAATCATATAGAAGGCACAAAACCATGATTTAAAAAAAACCGATACCGATACGCCCGATTACGATACTAGAGATACCGATACACCTGATATCACAACCATCCCTTTCTCCAGGAAATATGAAGGGTAATGTTATCGCCAAAAGCATATTTATTGGACCTTTGAACTATTTTGAACAATGTGGCCATCTCGAAATTTGTGTCGAACGAATTTGGGGTAGGGGAGGGAGCACAGAGGCGGGGGACTAGCTACCCTTCAATCTTTTTGGTCACTTGATCAGGGCACTAGCAACTTTAATTTATATCCGACCCTTTCGGGGTACCTGAATGACTTGGGACCTTCCGGTCAACTCTAACCCCACTTGAGGAGTGGCGCCTCTTGAGGAATTTGCAGCCAAGTAAACGACACAGCATTCGCAGGGGATTCTGATTAATGGATAATTTTCCTAGGCTTTATCTGTTTTTGCGGGCGTTTCGGATTGAAAAACTTTTCCCAGCTAGAATTGCCTCCCCGTTTTAGCATAATATTTGCAGGCATGAATATATAATGAGTTGGAGGTAATAGGCTTGAGACTGTCTGTGCAGGTTTTCGACTCTTGTCCATAGAAGAGCATCGCCACGAGCTTTAAACCATGTTGTAACCAAGATGGGCCCAGGATTGCACAAAGTTTCCATTTTTGTTGAAGGTCCCAGGATTTTA
The DNA here is from genome assembly GCF_032884065.1 of Artemia franciscana. Taxonomy (NCBI): domain Eukaryota; kingdom Metazoa; phylum Arthropoda; class Branchiopoda; order Anostraca; family Artemiidae; genus Artemia; species Artemia franciscana. The sequence continues at coordinate 30,107,932 of NC_088868.1, read as the reverse complement.
TTGTTGTCCGGGTCAAAGCCGGGTTAAGCCCTTCAGTATAGACTCGAGAAGATATGTTGGTCCCCGTTCTGCACTGGTAGCCAACACCGTTGCTTATGTGAGGCTAACATAATTTCAATGGTTTGAAGAATTGGAAAATTGGAACTTGGAATGTTACAACGTTAAAAGAAACTATGGTATCGACATTTTAACTAATGAATTCAGACGATTGGATCAGGTGTTCTTAGGAGTTTCAGAAACTCGTACCCCAGAGGTAGGAAGTATGAAATTGGGTGATATAGAATTTATTTACTCAGGTTGAAAGAAAGGAGTTAATTGACTGGGAGTAGGGCTCATGATGAATAAGGAAGCTTCGAAGTCTTGTTTACGCTGGGAAGGTATTAATAATAGAATTCTAGTCACTCATTTTATGATAAAAAAGCTCAGGGTATCAGTTATAGCAGTATATGCTCTTGTAGAGCCGACTGACGGAGACACTAGTGACTCAGATAAATTTTACTCACAGTTATAGGAGCAAGTAGACTGGGTCTCAGGTGCAAACACCGTGTTTTTATTAGGAGATTTTAATGCCCAGGTCAGTAGAAATAGGGATAGATGGTATCCTAGCATAGGTAAATTTAATGTAGGAAACGAAAACAATTAATGGCTACAGATTGCTGCAATTTTGTAGGTATAACAATCTAGTTATGACCAATACGGTGTTTAATCATAAAATTTCCCGTAAGTTAACATGGTGTTCAAGTGATGGTAAGACAGAAAACCTTATTTATTATGTTATTGTAAACTGAAGACCGGCAGAATCAATGGATCATACTAGGATATATAGGAGTGCTTTTATTGATTTTAAAAATAAAGATCAGCATCTAGTAGTGTCTAGGGTCAATTTATAGCTGAAATTTCAGAAGGTAACTACCTCCCAGGAAGTTATGATGATAGTTATGATGATAGAAGTTATGATTCCAAATGATCGATCATAGGAAAACAAAAGAAATGCAAGGAAAGTGGGAAAAGCATTAAAATATTAGCTACGGAGGTTTGAAGTGGAGGCCATGGATAAAATTGCCGAGGATCTGAAAGACAAAGCTAGACGTCATAATAATAAAATATTGTCCTGGCATTTTAATAAATTGAGAAGGAAAAGTCAATCCGGACTTGTCCCAGTTAAAATAGGAACGGAACTGCAATTAATAATAAGGAACCAATTAAAGAAAGATGGGCAGAGCATTTTGAGAGTGTAATGAAAATGAAAAAGTCAAAGATACCTTGGATGTCAAGGAATATTTGTTTTATGAAGAAGAATTAGCGACAGTACTAAAAGGAATAAAAAATAATAAGACTCCAGGTGCTGATAGTTAGGTTAATGAGTTTCTTAAATTTGGTGGCTCTGAGGTTAAAAATAAGTTACTGAAGATCATGGATATGATTTTTGAAAAAGGGAAGTACCTAGCGATTTCAGATAAACCTTAGTTAAAGCACTGTATAAGAAAGGTGATAAGAGTGAGTGTTGTAAATAATTTCTTAGACTACACTGCTTTTCCATTTCCGAAAAATTAAGCAAAGAGGAAACGGTTTTAATTTCGTCAAAGCAGTGAACAAACAATAAAAAAACAAAACCAAAACTACACTTTAACTAAAAAAAATAAAAATAATCCGAATATTTCAGCCTTACGTCCGGGAGCCTTTCTCAACGGAAAAAAAATACAAACGACAAAAAAAATGTTTTTCTAGAGCATAACACACACAAAAAAAACCATGGCAACTAAATACACGAAAAAAAATCAATAAATAAATATAAACAACTCACATTATAAACAAAACTCCCAGCACTGATGGTAATAATTTAAGACAACACCAAGGCAAATGTTTATAATGAAACCATGGGTTCCTTTCCTCTGCAACAAACGGTGTATAAATGGGAATCTATTAAAAGTAAAAATTATATTTATTATATAATTTTCACTGTAGTGTAATGTAAATAAAATTTTCGCTTTTAAGAGATTCCCATTTATACACCGTTTGTTTTAATATTTTATTTTTTGTTCACTTCTTTGTCGAAATTAAAACCCGTTTTCTCTTTGCTTAATTTTTAGTGAGTGTTGTAATTATCGAGTTATTAGTTTGGTCTCTGTAGGTAGCTCTTTACTTAGTGATATGACAAATTTTAGACTGAGAGATGCTGTAGACAACGTTATAAGAGAAGAATAGTGCGCTTTTAGAAAAGGTAGAGGATTTGTCAACCAAATTTTCAGTCTTAGGTTAAAAATTTAGAAGTGCCTGAGCTATCAATCATCTTTCGTCCTCTGTTTTATAGATTATGAGCAAGCTTTCAATTCTGTTGATATAAGAACTTTATCGAAGGTCTTATCTTTACATGGTATACCAGAAAAATATATTAAAGTGATTAGAGCTATTTATGAGAATAAAAAAAAACTAGTTTTTTAACTAAAAGTAAGGAGCGATATTAAAACTTAAAACGAACAGAAATTACTCCGTATATGAAATGGGTTGTCCCCTCCGCAATCCCTCGCTCTTTACGCTAAAGTTTTTAATTGTTTTAAAAAGTAGAACTGTGGCAAAGAGTTAAACTTTAGCGTAAAGAGCGAGGGATTGCGGAGGGGACAACCCATTTCATATACGGAGTAATTTCTGTTCGTTTTAAGTTGTAATGTCGCTCCTTACTTTCAGTCAAAAAAACTTGTTTTTTATTATTTAATTTCTGAACGTTTTTGAATTAATGTATGTTTGATTTTGGCTCTCCGCACATAAATCATTAAAATGAAATTTGCATATTAATTCTTTTTTTGGCTAAATGGCTTTCTCTTAGTTTTCATCAGACGATTTTGAGATATAAGGGGTGGGGAAGGAGCCCTGTTGCCCTCCAATTTTTCGGTGACTTAAAAAGGCAACTAAAACTTTTAGTTTTTAACGAACGTTTTTATCAGTAAAAATATACGTAACTTAAAAATTAACTTACGTAACAAACTTTTATATTCTTATATTTTTATTATGTATATGAGGGGTTTGTCCCCTCGTTAATACCTCGCTCTTTACACTAAATCTTAAGTTTTGTCCCAATTCTTTAAGAATAACCCCTGAATCAGAAAGGCCGTAGAATAAATAGTTTAAATTACTAAAAATACTTTAGCATAAGGAGCGAGGTATTTATCGTCTCCTACATACCTCGCTCTTTATGCTAAAGTATTTTTAGAACCCCTCATATGCATAATAATCTCTGTTCATTTTAAGTTTTAATGCTACTCATTACTTTCAATTGAAAAAAACTTTTTCATGTTTATTTTTCATTGTTTTTTTTATAGTAATGCTAGAAAATCGCCCTTTTCATTGAATTTATCTTCCCCGCATGACATATTCCTCCAAGTAAAGATCCTCCCACATAGCCCCCTCCCCTCAAACCCACCCTCAAACCAAAAAAATCCCACTGAAAACGTCTGTACGCTTCCCAATAACCATTACTGTATGTAAACACTGGTCAAAGTTTGTAAGTCTCAGCCCCTCCCCCAGGGACTGTGGGGGAGTAAGTCGTCCCCAAAGACATAGTTATTATGGTTTTCGACTATGCGGAACAAAATCTGAAAATTTTGATCCTTTGACTTTGGGAAAAAAATGAGCGTGGGAGGGGGCCTAGGTGCCCTCCAATTTTTTGGTCACTTAGAAAGGGCACTAGAACTTTTCATTTCCGTAAGAATGAGCCCTTTGGCGACATTCTAGGACCACTTGGTCGATACAATGACCCCTGGAAAAAAAAACAAATAAACACGCACCCGTGATCTGTCCTCTGGCAAAAAATGCGAAATTCCACATTTTTGTAGATAGGAGCTTGAAATTTTTGCTATAGGGTTCTCTGAAATGCTGAATGCGATGGTGTGATTTCGTCAAGATTCTATGACTTTTAGGGGGTGTTTCCCCCTATTTTCCAAAATGCGGCAAATTTTCTCAGGCTCGTAACTTTTGATGACAAAGACTAATATTGATGAAACTTATATATTTAAAATCAGCATGAAAAACCGATTCTTTTGATGTATCTTATAGCATCAAAATTCCGTTTTTTAGAGTTTCGTTTACTATTGAGCCGGGTCGCTCCTTACAACAGTTCGTTACCACGAACTTTTTGATACCTCTGCTGTTATTAAAGTAAGAAATGAGGTTAGCAACTGGTTTTGTATTAAATTAGGAGTTTAGCATGGTTGTTTTCTATCCCCCTTTATATGGAACATTTTGATGGACTTCGTCTTAAGGAGCACAGGAAAGGCAATTGGAGACCACGGAATCAAATGGGGAGGAAAAACACTCCTGGGCTTGGATTATGCTGATGATTTAAGCATATTAGATGAAAAAGTGAGCAAAATGAATGAACTTTTAGAGGTTTTGTGAGTTCAGGGTGTAGTACTGGCTACGGAAGAAGTATTTGTAGCATACATTAATCTAATGGGAAGAAAAAGCTCTCCTTGACTTAGATTATTCTGATGATTTAAGCATCCTAAATGAAAGTGTGAGCAAAATGAATGAATTTTTAGAGGTTTTGCGAATTCAGGGTGCTAGAATCGGTTTGAAAGTTAATGTTGAAAAGACTAAGTCACTAAGACTAGGAGCAAATGAAGATGAAAAGGTGACTTTGGGTAACGAAAACATAGATTAGATGGACAGCTTCACTTACTTTGCTAGTTTTATTAGTAAAGACGTTGGGAGCAGTGAAGATGTTAAAAGTAGAACAGCCAAGCCTCAAGGTGCATTTTTACAGATAAATAAAGTTTAGAAGAATAGGAAGATAAGTCTGCAAACCAAGATTAGAACATTGGAAATGATGACTGTTTCCAGAGAAATTGTTATAAGTACCGAGATGACTGACCGTATTTCAAACAGTAGGCTGTACGAAAAGTTTGATTCAATCCCACATTTTAGGGTTATAATGAGATAGAGGATGAGGTGACTGGGTTACGTTCTGCGGATGAAGGACGACAGATTGCCGAAGATTGTCTTTTTCAGCCAACTTTCTGGGGCTAATCCGAAAGGAGGTCATATGAGGCTGGGTGAGGAGGATGTCATTAAGAAAGATTTAAAGGAAACAGGGACTTCCTGGGAGGGTGCAAAGAAGGAGGATTTAAATCGATTTGGATGGAGATTGTCTTTATGCTACATTGCATTAGGAAGTGATTGATTGTTAGTATGACATCTTTTATGAAAGTTACATCTATGAAGACTTTTATATAAGTATATCACATGATTTCAATGCTTATGTACGTAAATATCATTTTTCTCTAAATTTTAGGCTCTCGACAAATTTTCTCAAACTCGTGACTAGATTTTTTTTTTTTTTTTATATATATATATATATATATATATATATATATATATATATATATATATATATATATATATATATATATATATATATATATATATATATATATATATAGGTGTGTGTGTGTGTGTGTTTTTGTGTGTGTGTGAACTTTAAATTGAAGCATGAAGGGTTCATTTGTAAAAATCTGGAATGTACAGTCTTCTGTGTCCAAAATTCTAAAAAACCATGTATTCATTACATAATAAAAGGGTTCCGCTACTTAAATTTGAAAAGAAAGAATTAGATATCTTAGATTTTATTTATATGTAAAAATCCATCACAAAAAAATATCTATGAGAGGGCATTGTGGGCCTGTTGGGGGACATGTCCCAATGGAGGAGGACATGTGGCTCTGGATGTGAATGTGGGGGCCCCAAACTCATGGGCAAGCCCCAGCAATGGAAAACTGATCTGCTCAGGACCAGCAGCCTTATATAACTTTATTAGAGTAAGTGGTTTGAGACCCCAAGAGGTTCTGGCAGCATATAACAATTTTATGGTATATTGTCAGGCAACTTTAAAAAACAAAATCGGTGTGTTTGCATGTTATACCATGTAAGTGATAGATTTGTATACGGTGTTGCATAATCAAAAGGTTCCACATTTTAGCTGCAACCGTTGTCAAAGAGTCAATCACCTATAATGAATTATTGACAATTCAGTGTAAAATATAATTAGATTTTTTAAAATCCAAAACAATAGGCTTTAAAGTTAAGGTTAAGTCCTTATATTTCAAATTATTAGAAAGAACTTGCTACACCTCCCGCTCGTTTAAAATTCAAGTTAGATTAACATTTTCAATATTAAACTTTCAGAAAAAAATCTATTAAACTTTAATAGGATTTATAGATAAAAATTTGTTTTCTTGTTAAACTTCTTATCAGACTAATTCTGTTTTGAAATAAAATTTGCTTTCACTAAAATTAAAATTAAATCGTAAATCGATTTAGTTTTAAAATTACAAATTATATAATTTTTAAGATCCAAAATAATTTTATTAAGTTGTTCTTTGATAACTAATTTAAACATTTTATTACACTAGCCATACCATTAGACTCAAATAGATGGCATAAATCAATCCAAAATCCATCTAAGTCTAATTCATGTTTTCCAATATTTTTCCTCGGTCGATTTTTTGTGCTTAATGGAACAAGTAAAAGATTGATTATATATATATAAATATATATATATATATATATATATATATATATATATATATATATATATATATATATATATATATATATATATATATATATATATATATATATATTTACTTGTATATTCTTACAGGCAAACTCCTGGATGTAGACTTTACGCTTTAGCTGGATTCGATCTCTTGGACGTACTCAAAGCAGCTCAATGGAAGCGATCTGACATGGCAGTGTTACACTCACTTGATATGTTACGGCCAGAAGTAAAGATATGATGCGATCTCCAGAAATAACAACTTTCTTTGTTTCAACTTTGGTAGTAAATCAAATTTAAAAAAATTAGTATTTTTTTTTTTTACTGAAAGTAAGGAGCGACATTAAAACTTGAAAAGAACAGAAATTATTCCGTATATGAAAAGGGCTGTCCACTCCTCAAAGCCCCGCTCTTTACGCTAAACTCTACTTTCTCACAACTCTACTTTTTAAAACAATAAAATATTTCGGGTAAAGAGTGGGGCGTTGATTAGCAGACAGCTCTTTTCATAAACGAAATAAATTCTGTTGGTTTTAAATTTTCATGTCGCTCCTTAATTTCAGTTAAAAAATACTTTTTTTATTTAATTTCTGAGCGTTTTTGAATTAATACATTGTTTGAATTTGGCTCACCGTAAATGAATAACTAAAATGAAATTTGCATATTAATTTCACTTTTTTTTAACTAATCAACATTATAATAACCAAGGTTTGATTTTGTTCACGTTGTTTAAGAATGATCCCTGAATCACAAAGGGTGTTCAATTAGAATAATGAATTCTTTTAAAAGTTATAAAAGAATGTTTAGCGTAAGAGCGAGCTATTGAGGAGAGGCAATCCCCCTCATATACGTAATATTTTCAGTTCGTTTTAAGTTTTAATGTTGCTTCTTACTTTCAGTTGACCAAACTCGTTTTATATTTAATTGCTGATAGTTTTTAAATAATTTCGTGAAATCCAGTTCCTCGTCCCTGGAAAATTTCTTTCCCCATGAGAAATTTCTCCATGGAAAGATTCTCACACATAACTTAAACTTGCGATATTTGTGGAACTAGTTTTGTAAGGCAAAGCAACAGACCAGCTAAAGAGTTCGACAATATTTTTTATGGAAATGAATGTCACAACTTTTCAAATGACTGAGCATTCTCAAATGAGAATTTCTCAAATGACTGAAATGAATGAAAGTAAAAGATCTTTAAGAAATATACGTAATAATTTATGTTTGTCTTAAGTTTTAATGTTATTCCTTACTTTCTGTTGGAAAAAAAAACTTTTTTTTTATTTAATAACAAACAAAAGCCGAAGACATACAAAACTTATGGTTTATTACCGCATATAAATCATATTTTTGAAGTTCTTTAACATAAAATTAAATGCTAAGACTGACCAGAATATAACACAAACAAAGTGTTGCTTATATCGGCCATTATTTAATGAAATTCGAACTTTAACTTAAAGAGCGAGGTATCCACGAGGGACGAAATTCCTCTTATACGTAATATGAGGGGAGTGTTCAACCTCGTGAACAACTCGCTATTTAATCTAAAGTTCGAATTTTGTTCCAATTCTTTAAAAATGGCCCCTGAATCACAAAGGCCGTTTAATTAGAATAAATAGCTCTTTTGAAATTACTAAAAATACTTTAGCGTAAACAGCGAGGTATTGATGAGGGGACGAACCCTCTCATATACGTAAAGATTTCTGTTCGTTTTAAGTTTTAACGTTACTCCTTAGTTTCAGTTGAAAAAACTTCTTTTTTGTTTGATTTCTGATTGTTATTTAAATAATAGTGGGAATCAAGTGCCCTTTCGTGGAAATCCTTTTCTCCCAGAGAAAATTTCTCCATGAAAAGATAATCCCACGTAACCAAATCCCAGACCCCCCCCAACAGAAAAATTCCACCCTGAAAATGTCTGTATACTTATCAATAACCAATACAATATGTAAATTAAATAATAACATCAGGTTTTTTTAACTGAAAGTAAGGAGCGACATTAAAACTTTAAACAAACAGAAATGATTCCGTATATGAAAGGGGCTGTCCCCTCCTCAAGGCTCCGCTCTTTACGATAAAGTTTTCTATTGTTTTAAGAAGTACAGTCGTGAGAAGGAGTCAAACTTTAATGTAAAGAACGGAACGTTGAGGAGGGGACAGCCTCTTTCAGATATGGAATAATTTCTGTTCGTTTGGAGTTTTACTGTCGCTCCTTACTTTTAGTTTGAAAAAATTGTTTTTTATTTAATTTCTGAACGTTTTTGAATTAATGCAGGTTTGATTTTGGCTAACCGTTCAAGAATAATTAAAAGGAAATTTGCGCATTAATCTTACTTTTTTCGGCTAAATTACTTTTTAAAGTTTTGATCAGAGTATTTTTGAGAAAAATGGTTAGGGGAGGGGGCCTAGTTGCCCTCTAATTTTTTTGGCTAGTTAAAAAGGCCACTAGCACTTTTAATTTTATTTACGCGTGTTTTTATTATTCATAATTATGCGTAACTTACAAATTAACTTTCATAACGAACTTCTTCATTCGTATGTTTTTATTACATATATAAGAGGGTTCTCCCGTCGTCATTACCTCGCTCTTTACACTAAAATTAGAAATTTTTCCATTTTTTTACGAATGACCCGTGAATCACAAAGGCCGTTTAATTAGAATAAATAGGACTTTTGAAATTACTGAAAATGCATTAGCGTAAAGAGCGAGGTATTGAGGAGGGGGCGGACCTCATTATATGCGTAAAAATTTCTGTTTGCCTTATATTTTAATGTTGCTCCTTACTTTCAGTTGAAAAAACTTGTTTTTATTTTATTTCTGAAGGTATTTTGAATTAATGTATATTTTGATTTTGGCTCACCGTACATGAACATTAAAACGAAATTTGCTTATTAATTTTAATTTTTTTGGCAAAATGGCTTTCTCAAAGTTTTGATCGGATATATTGAGAAAAGGGGCGGGGAAGAGGGCCTAGTTGCCCTCCAATTGTTATGGTTACTTTAAAAAGCCACAAGAACTTTTAATTATATTTAAGAACGTTTTTATTAGGAATAAATATGTGTAACTTACAAATTAACTTATGTAACAAACTTCTATTTGTATTTTTTTTATTACATATATGAGGGAGTTTGTCCCTCGTCAATACCTCACTCTTTACACTAAAGTTCGAATTTTGTTAAAATTCTTTAAGAATGATCCCTGAATCACAAAGGCCGTTTAATTGGAATAATTAGCTCTTTTGAATTATTATGTATTATGCACATTGTATATTATTATGTATATGTATATATGTATTATTATTATGTATATGAGGGGATATGAATCCCCTCATATACATAATGATTTATCTTCGTATAAATGTTACTCCTTACATTTAGTTGAAAAAACTTGTTTTTTACTTAATTTATGATTGTTTTTTTAAATAATACAGGAGAATCCAGCCAAAAATAGTTTTTTTTTTAATTAATGCAGGAGAATCCAGCGCCCCCTTCATGGAAACTCTCTTCCCCCATTATAAATTCCTCCATGGAAAGATCCTCTCACCTAGCCCCCCTCCCCATTACCAAAAACATCCCCCACTGAAAACGTCTGTATGCTTCCCAGTAACCAATACTATATGTAAACAATGGGCAAAGTTCATAACTTGCAGCCCTTCCCTCGGATACTGTGGGGGATTAATTCGTGCTCAAAGACATAGTTATTAGATTTTTTTACTATGCTGAACAAAATGGCTATCTTGAAGTTTTGACCCGATGAGTTTGGGAAAAAACGAGCACGGGAGTGGGCCTAGTTTCCCTCAAATTTTTTGGTCACTTAAAAGGGCACTAGAACTTTTAATTTCAGTTAGAATGAGCCCTTTCACGACATTCTAGGACCAGTGGATCTGGTATAAAAAGTTCGTTTTTTAAAGTTTCAGTTACTATTGAGCCGGGTCGCTCCTTACTTACAGTTCGTTACCACGAACTGTATGATTTCGTACTGATAATTCAAGCAATTTATGTGTGTATGAGAACTGCCTGTAAATAGAAATCGATTAGATACAAATCAGTTTTATTTGCACAAGACTATTATTTTATTTTGATTTTAACATGCAACTCACCTTATAAGATGACATTCATTCCAATATTTTTCCCTTAATGCCTGCTCTAAGATGTAAGGATTAAACAGCATTCCCGTTTTAAGTAATACCAGGGAAATATTGCTTACAACCATTAAAACAATTTAGCCCTGCGAATCAAAATGATTTAGACGATGATTTCCCTCCTCCTCCTTATGATTATGAAAGATCTCTCACAGAATATGGGAAAAATTTGACCAGAAAATTTATCTAAACAGGCTTTTGTTCCCCCTTCCCTCCGGCATAAAAATATTCACTAAACTGCACCCATAACTTTAAGTCTTAACCTGTTTGGAAAAAAGGTCATTCTTCAAGACCTATTTCCTGGTAAACTATTGTTCTTTATTAAACTGCACCTTATCTAGGACCTTACAGAGATAAGTTTAAAGTCTGCAAAACAAATTGTTCTATTTTCAGTTCCTTTTTTCAACGGGCCTCTCTAACACAAACCTTTTTCATAACATTGTGGACTTTTTCCCCTTAAGCTTAAGGATATAAGTTTCAAACTATATGGAGAATATTTCGCTGAGTACTTTTTTATTATCCCTTTTAAACTCAATCAATATTTTTTCAGTTGTTTTTGCATATCTACATAACTTGGACAGAGAGTTAAGGATTTAAGTTCGAAACAAATCGGAAAATGTTTGGCATTTCAGGACTTATTTCTTGCACAATTGTGTGCCAGCCTAAACTTTAATTTTAAAATTGTACCCCTGCTGGTCAACACATAAAACACAAAAGTTTTACGGTCTATCTTTTAATTACTTGTACCTCTCCATTTTTTTGAAAAGTTTGAGTTCCCCTTGAATCAAGGAATGATGGAAAAACAACAAGAGAGCCTAGATAAAACATTGCTGCCATTCCTTTATTTTAAAATGTCTCTGGGAACAATGGGTTATTTACATAATTTAGGTCCCCTGCCCTAGAGGCTACTTAAGTTATATTATCTCTGCTTGTATATTTATTAGACTTTCTCATTGTGTTTTCAGTAAAATATCTATCTAGAAGTTTTCATTTAATGCTATGATGGACTAGGACAAAGAAAAGAATAGGGAGGGCTACGCCTACGGATTGATCTGGGTACCTGGCTGACTGACCGTATTTCAAACAGTAGATTGTACGAAGATTGTGGTCCAATCCCGCTTTCTAGGGCTATAATGAAAGAAACGTTGAGATGTCTATGCCACGTTCTGCGGATGAAGGATGACAAATTGCCGAAGATTGTCCTTTTTGGCCAACTGTCTGGGGCTAAACGGAAAGCAGGTCGTCCCCAACTGGGGTGGGAGGATGTCATAAATAAAGATTTAAAGGAAATAAGAACTTCCTGGGAGGGTGTAAAGAGGGACGACTTGAATAGATTGGGTCGGAGGAGGAGTGTGCGTAGCTGTGTTGGCCTCAGGCGGCTTGGTACTGCAGTGAGTTATTTCTATTAGTAGTAGTAGTAATGAGCGCACAAAAGCTTTTAACCTTCGGTCAGATGAGTACCCTAAAATTTTCCATGACCACCCTTTCAACGCTGCCACTTTTACTATGATCTTATTGTCAACCATCAATCTTTAGGTGGTAACGAACTGTAAGTAAGGAGCAACTTCACCTAATAGCAACCAAAACTCTAAAAGTAGAATAAATTTGACAATAATTAACACATCAAAATAATTGAATCTTATATTGATTCAAATTATAAAAAATTCATAAAGTTTAATCTTATCCATCAAAAGCTATGAGCCTGAGAAAACTTGCCTGATTATTGAAAAAGGGGAATACGCCTGCGAAAAATCAAGAGATCCTTATGAAAATCCAACCAAAAGAATCAGCATATTTGATTAAAATACTGTAGAGGTTTCAAGCTCCTGTCTACGAAAATTTGAAATTTTGTATTTTTTTTCTATAATAAAGATTACGGCTTTCTTTGGTTTTTTTCCAGAAGTGATCATCTCAAACTATAAGATTGGGAGAGGGCTCACAAATAGAAAATGGAAGTTCTTGTGCCCTTTGTAGGCGACCAAAAAGATGGGAGGGTAAGTAGCCCCCTTTCTATGCCTATTTTTTCCCTGAAGACAACTGATCAAAATCTTGAGACGGCCATTATGTTAAACATAGTTGAAAAGTCCGATAATAATGCCTTTGACGATTAAATAACTGCCCCCCTTCCGAAGCCCCGGGGAGAGGGCTTTAGCTATGGAATTTCCTCATTGCTAACACATTGTATTTTTTATCAAGAAACTCAATAGGTTTTTCAGAAAAGTGGGGGGAGGTAATTTTTGTGGAGGGGGATCTCTTGGGGGAAATTTTTTACAGAAGGATGTGGGATTTGTCGATCCGATTAGAAGGAAAACCATCAGAAACTGGATAGAAAACACAAGATTTTTTAACTGAAAGTAGGGAACAAAATTAAAACTTAAAACTTAAAACTAACAGAAATTATTCTCTCCTCAATCCCTCGTTCTTTACGCTAGAGATTGACTTTTTTGCCTCAATGCCTCAATAATGATAGCTAAATCATGAATTCCGATGATCTGCAATAAGAAGCTTTTTATAAGCCCTACAACACCTTATTGTAACAACCGAGGGACTGGGGAGGGAGCAGCCCTGCTTCTTGTACGGAATAATTTTTGCTTCTCTTAAGTTTTTTAATTGCTTCTCACTTTCACTTGAATACATTTATTTTATTTATACGTATGAATTATATTAAATCTGATAATAAATTTCAATGTTTTTTATTAAATTGTCTAAACTAAATTTAATATAAACGTGTATTTGTTGAATTTACTATTGTTTAAACAAAAATAGAATCCTTGGTTGTTGTTTGTATCTTACTATACATTTTACTTTCCTAACTTCTTTCGAAGGTATCATTTTTGGTGAATTATATTGTGCCACTTGAACTTTTATTTATTCATATTTATGGTTGCTTATATATTTTGATATCTAGGAATAACGACTCTTTTGGTTATTTTTACTACAAATAAAAAGTATTATATTACTTTCCTTGTCCAGGTTTTTAAAAGAAAAGTTCTCTTGTGCTCAGTAGCTAAGAGGATCCGCCTTCGTACAAATTGCCGCTCTTCAGCGGCTTCCCAAAATGTATAAGGACGTAGCTCCAACTTCAGGAAAACTATAGGGTTTCCCCCTCGCACTGGGTTGGCACAATTTTCACTGTAATTGGCTATATATTGTCACACAAATTGATTTTTTTTCCTCCCGGAAGGAAATCATCACTAGCCCTTCCTACTTTCTCTGTTCCAAAATATTCAAATTGAAATCCAGCATACTTGCATGAGTCAAGGTTCTTAGGAAACATTTCGTTCATAGGGGATGGGGATTCTATAAAAATCCCTTTTAACAGGTTTGCGCAACTATGCAACAATGGGAATAAACGAGTGAAGTCATAAATGAATCAACTCAGTAGCATAACGATCCAAATAAAAAAAAATTGAAATGAAACCTAAACAATTGTTTTCACTATATGACCAATAAGAGTATACGACCTAAGTAAAGTACAAGAAAACTAATTGATAAAGCAAGCGAAGTATAAACCAAAAATAAACCCCAAAATTAAAAGATAAGCACAATCAGTACGCTCAGCAAAATAAAGGCCAAAACTAAAACAAAAGAACTAGAAAAATTGAGCCCGAAATTTAGTTATCCTTGACAGTTAGTTATCCAGGACGGTTAGTTATCCGTCCTGGCTGAGTGGTTGGCGCGCTGGCCTAGAAATTCTGTGTCCAAGGGGCACGGGTTCAATCCCAGCTGTGACCAGTTATTTAGTTTGGGACGGGGGTGAGTGGCGTGAATCTGTAAGTTCAGCCAGAGTCGACCCAGCTCTAAATGGGTACCTGGAGAAATCTGGGAAAGGTAAGCAGGAAGGTTGTGTGAAAGCACAGGATGGTTGGCACCCAACCCCCCCCCCCCATTGCACTTCCTGGCTGAAGGGCCATGAAACGGAGATCAGCACCGCCGGTTTGGACCTTAAGGGTCTAGTGCCGTCTTACTTACTTTACTTACTTTATCCTTGACAAAGCAAACAAAGTAAAACCAAAACTGAACCCCATAATTAAAAAGTAAGCACATTCAGTTGGCTATTGAAATAAAAACATATTCTTGACAATAACACAAAAACTAGACATGCAGGCAATTTGAATATTGACCCGATATATAATATTAAAAGGGAACCAACTGTTAATGAGGGCAATAAGGTTTTTTAGGGAATTTAGGAATTTATAATTCCTTAATAACGATCCTGAGACACAATGGCCATTTATGAGAATAATAAGTTTTATTTTAAAATTCTAAGAAAAAGCTTTAGCGTAAAGAGCGAGGTCTTGAGGAGGAGGTATCCCTTTCATATACTCAATAATTTCTGCTCGTTTTAAGGTTTGATGCAGCTACTTATTTTCAGTTGAAAAAACTTATTTTTATTTATTTAATTAGTTGCAAATAGTATTTGCAAATGGGAAACATTCGGGAAAAGTTTTTTCAAAGAAAAGTTAAAGAGTCTCATGAAATCAGAAATGAGCAGAAATAAAGTCAAATAATCAAATTAAAAACTATGGAGTCTAATAGAAAAAACAAAAACATTTAAAATATTTTTTCTATGAAAAAGACCATGTCAATAAAAATTAACAGAAATAAATTTAAAACTTTTTCTGAAAAACAAGTTTGTCAAAGAAAAGTAAAGAGCCTCATCAAGCTACAAATGAGTAGAAATAAATGCAGCTAATATTCCAAGCGTAAAACTATTACAAATCACCATCAATAAATGAATTAAACCTAAAACAAACAGAAATTACAGTGAATGACTGATTAAAACTCAAAAAAGCAAAAATTAACATGATTAGGGCTGACAACATCCCCCACCTTCTCAAGACTATAATGAATAAATATCAGAGGATGTATATTAAAATGACCATACACGGTTATTATTAGTGCAAATTATGTTCCGGTCTTGAGAAGACATGGGTGTTATCAGCCCTGCTCCTTTTAATTTTTGCTTGTTTTGAATTTGATTAGGTTATCTATTGAAATTTATCTTCGTTTTGGGTTTCATTTATTTATTATTGGTTATTTGTGGTACTTTTACATCTGGAAGATAAAAAATATCGTAGAATTTGACAACGCTTTCATCCGTAAAAACTTAAACAATAAGAATTTGTTGGTTCCCAAAGCCAACTATCCTTTCAAAGGAAGGCTAAAATTTCTTAAAATTTTTAGTGTCATATGCTTTTAGCTTAATTTTAATGATTGTTCACCTTAATTTTTTTTTCTTCTTTATTTTTTTTTTTTAATTTGGCGCAATTTTCTGCCAAAAATTGTATAAGTTCATACATAAGTCTTTTCAACAAGATGTAATTACGGATTTTGTCTAAGTTTCTACGATACTTGTGGTGCGTAAATACCTCGTTTTCTCATTCCTTAGCACTTATCAACAAAACTAAGAAAATTTAAAAAACTGGAAAAATAATTTTTGAAAGGATGGAAGGGGGTTTATTTCCGGGGGGATATTTTCCAGAGGGTAAATACCTATAACATTAATTTTGCTACCTATAAAAACCAGACTAATGCCTCGACAATTACTACACTCACTCTTATCATTTCTCTTATACAGTGGTTTATATTAAGGTTCTGATAAAATCACTAGGTACTTTCTTATTTCAAAAATTACATTGATGATCTTCCGTAACTTATTTATAACCTCAGAGCCCTCATATTTAAGAAACTCATTTACCACACTATCTGCACCTGGAGCCTAACTATTTTTCATCTTATTAGTTCTGTCACTAATTCTTCCTTACAAAACAAATCTTACTTCACGTCTAAGGTATCACAAGGTTCTTCATCCTCCTCTATATCTTTCCCTGCAACTCTATCTCGGTTTAGCACGTTCTCAATATGTTCTGCCTATCTATCTGCAACTTTTTCATTATAACTAATTGTGGCCCCGTTCCTATCTTTAACCCGGACAAGTACGGATTAACTCTTCCCTCTCAATTTATTAAGATGCCAGTACAATGTTTTACTATTACCCAGTATAGCTGCATCCTTCAGATTTAGACCATTATCCATGGCCTCCACTTCCACCTCTTCTGTTCACATTTTAATGCTTTTTCCACTTTCTTTACATTCATTTTGTTTTCATTTAATCTATCATTCAGATAATCCTTGAACAAGCCACTTTTTGGAGTCTACTAAACATAAAGCTTTTTCACTAATATTCCTTGCTGTGGTCGTAAATTTCTTCTCCAAGACATACTCAGCAACTTCACAAATTGTTTTACCAAAATTATTCAATCCATCTTCCACATTGCCAAATCTTAAACTCTCCAGTTTAATATTCAACTGTTCCTGGAAAGTTTCTCTCAAATTCTCATCCTAGAGTCTACCAACACCATAGCTTCCTAAGAGGAAGTTATGTTTCCAAAATTTCAGCTTTAAATTAATCATAGACACTTCTAGAAAGTGGTTTTTACTTTTAACGTCAATAACCACACTTCGATAAACCCTAGTATCTTGCATTGATCCTGTCAGTCGTCATTCTAAAACAACATAATCAAAAAGATTTGTTTTCTTACTATCATGCAAATACCATTTCAACCTATGGGACATTTTATTGGTTACAACTAGAATCTTATACGTACAAAATTGCAACAGTCTGTAGCCATTACTATTTTCCTTTCCAACAGCAAATTTACTTAGGCTAAGATACAATTCATTTCTATCGCTACCGACTGAGCATTAGAATCTTGAAATAACAACACCATATATCTACCCGGGACTCTGTCTATTTGCTCCTGTAACTGTAAGTAAAATTTATCTAGTATATCTGTCAGTCAGCCCTGCAGGGGCATATACTACTATAAATGATACTCTACACTTTTTAGTTGTAAAATGAACGATTAGTTTTCTTTTATTAATACCTTCCTAGCGTAAATAACACTAAACAGCTTTCTCATTCGTCTTGAATGCTACTCCCTTTCCGTGTACCCAAACCTTCCTGCCTGAATAAACAAATTATATATAACCTAATTTCATGCTTCCTACCCTATGAGTTTCTGAAATTTCGAATAAGACCAGTTCGAATCGTCTAAATTTGTCCGTCAAAATGTCAATACGATAGTTATATTTTAACCTTATAAAATTTCAAGTTCCAATTTTCATGTTCTTTAAATCATTGAAAATATTTCAGCCTCTTGAAAAGCACTGGTCCCGGATACCAGTACAAGACGGTGACCAACGTATTTTCTACACCGAAGCGCTTAAGTCGGGTTAGAAGTTGACAACAAGAAGTCACTGGGACACTCCAGTATGAATGGGGGCTTTGTGCCTTACTGGACACATCTTGCTCAAAACACGGTTTTCGGCACTTGGCGATACTCTTCTATCAACAAGAGTCTAAATGTTGCCCATACAGTCAAAATCCTATTATCTTCGACTCATTGTATATTCATCCTTACAAATATTATACTACAACGGGAAGGCAGCCCATAGTAGATAAATTAGCTAGAAAGAGTTTTTTCAGTCCGAAAACATCATCCAAAACACACTAATTCTAGAAGTGTTGTCCATTAATCACAATCCCGTGTGACTGCTGTTTCGTTTACAAGGCTATAATTTCCTTGAGGGTTGCCACTACTCCTGTGGGAATTGAGTTGACCACAAGGTCCCCAGTCTTACAGGTGCCTCAAAAGGATCGAGGCAGCCCGTTGCAGAGGTTTTTGTCCATAGATCTAGATCTTAAGCACTGCCATAATTGCCCTCCTATAGCGGCTCCTCTGACGATGGTGTTCAGCGTCACCATGCAACCTAACCCGTTACTGGGAAAAGGTTCTCACAGGAACTCTGCACACGGCAGTGGGATCTGTTGAGTGTACATTTGAGGGGCTTTTTTCCTCTTTCACTTGTATTTATGGCCACAAACGATGGTGCCTCCGTTTCAATCATGGACCCCCAGGGAAAAGGTCCACCCTTGGTCCGTACTTCCCGTTGAAGTACCCTACACATGCGCAGATCATTCTCATATCGTCACCTTGGTAAGCACTGAGTGGCCTGGGGAGGCCCCTACTGAGCAGTGGACCGACAAATCACAAAAATGTAGGCAATATGTGTACAATACAGTAGTACTACTGCCACTGCGACATTTAATAGTTCTCATTCTCATATCGTCACCTTGGGAAACACTGAGTGGCCTGGGGGAGGCCCCTACTGAGCAGTGGACCGACAAATCATAAATATATAGGCAATATGTGTACACAACACTAGTACTACTGCTACTGCAACATTTAATAGTTCTAACTACTGTTATTACTATTGATCTAGCTACTACTTCCATCGCAGCTACTTGTAAGATTAAGAGCATTAAGATAAAAATTTCAAGAACTATATAAATATATGGGTTATCTAAAGACCAAATCAACAATTTCATAGCAATGGCTATTTCTATTGAGCTGAGCAGTTATACTATTGTTTTGACTACTATTACAACTATACCTAAGGGTATGTAGGTGACATTTTCAGATAATATTTCTTAAGATTTCCGTTGTATGAATGGTAACCTGCCATCCATATGCAGGATGGCAAATGGGAATATCAGCAATATTTTAGGAACAGTTTTGTTTGTGAAATTAAAACTCACATTTCGCTAATGAATAAAGAGAGCCAATTCTAAGGACTTTCTTCCCTACCTATTTGGACTCGCAGACTATTTTTTGATTAAAGAGCTAAAGAATAAGATCCAATGGACAGACAAAAGATTGTCAATGTTTGAATCTCTTAAAAGTACAAAACAATGAATAATCTTTAAAATTTGCTTGAAAGCTAAAGAAGAAAGAATACTCTCCTTACCAATTACAACCTGTGGACTTTTGAAACCTTTTCACAGTTGAGTGGGCATATTTGTTGAACGAATAGCTTCACCTTAAAGTCCAGACCCAGCTACGAATATTACATACCATTAAAAATTATATACTCGTGTCAACGAAATTGAATGTTTAGAAATAGAGATTGTGTTTCCATAGCGGTTATGTTCAACATTGTCAAGTTTCCAGTAAATACAATAAGAGAACCGAAGACTATAGTTGCAGTACTATGAGGTAGATGAGTAATTCTGAGAAAAAAAAACTTATTTGTTCAAGGGTTTAAATATTCAAGTTAAGTCAAATTTTGTTCAGAACATGTAAACAATTTCAGTGGCAGCCTAGTAAATAAAATTCACCCTTTCACTGACAAAACAAAGACCCAATTGAAGTTCTAAAAATATTAATTCTAGCAAAGTCAATTACAAGCCTCCAGTTCAGTATTTAAGTATGGAGGCTGAAACGAATACATAGCAAATTAATTTCAGCTCAAGTGGGAGAGAATAGCTGCTTAAAGCTAGAGCAATGCAATTGAGTGTTGGCAATTTCCCTCTTTAAGAGATGAGCCTGTTTTCAGAGTTCAATCCTCACGCCTTCTGAGTTCACTTATCTCCTAAGATCTCTCTTAGTTTAACCACTTGAGTAAACTAAAATCATTCCGTTCTAAAAAGGCATTATTAACAGTTACAAAAACCGTATTCTATAAACTTCTAGTTTCTGCCCCACTTAGATCACCCCATCAATTTACATCATTTTCAATGCATTTTAGATCATTTTAACATCAAATATTGCACATTTTGAATATTTTCCATCCCTACATTCAACATGAAAACAAGTCCTTGGAAATCAAATTTGGTCACATTTTTCATACTTTTCACAGTGTGTACACGGATCCTAGAACCCACCCAGATCACCCCATCAATTTACATCATTTTCAATGCATTTTAGATCATTTTAACATCAAATATTGCACATTTTGAATATTTTCCATCCCTACATTCAACATGAAAACAAGTCCTTGGAAATCAAATTTGGTCACATTTTTCATACTTTTCACAGTGTGTACACGGATTCTAGACCCCACCCAGATCACCCCATCAATTTACTCTATGTTTAATTGAGTTCACACCATTTTAAATGAAGATTTCCGCCATTTTTATAATTTTCCATCCTGAGCTTTAAGATCAAAACAGGTTTTGTGAAATTCTCCGCCAATTACCATATCTTCTGTCTTATATAAATTAATGGCGTTGCTTGTGATTAATAATTTAAATGTATGTTGTTATTCCCCGGATTCGCAGTTCGGATTTAAAAAGGGTGTAAGCAGAGATCATATCCATAGCCTTGTTGTAAATCTTTTCATTGAATCGAGGGAGCTTGGGAAGTCCCTATTTCTTGGTAGTCATGATATGCGTCGAGCTTTCGACTCTACTATTCACTTGCATTTGCTACTTTCGGCTCTGGATGGAGGTCTCGATCATTCTACTTTAGCGTGTTTTAGAACTATGTATAGAAAGCTTCATGCTAAAATTAAGGTACCTGCTGACGGTGGCTTTGTTTTGTCTCAAAGTTTGATTCCTGTACAACAAGGGATTTGACAAGGTCCTTTTATATCTCCACCATTTAATAATAATAGTGTCCTTGAGGCGCAGTCACATATGATCACTATTTATATTTATCGGGGACTTGATGTTTCAGTATTGAATTAGGCTGATGATGTGTTAAATTTAAACCACTCTGTACCTCCAATTTAAAAAAAATTTTAACATCTTAAATACTTATCATGCTGAAATTGGTCTATCGATTTTGCAGATATCGATAGAAACCTAAATCTACAATATCGGTGTCTTAAAAAGTCTTGGAAGAACTAACAAAATTAAATTGAATTCCCATGACTTTGGAATAAAATACCGTTAATAGGTTGTTTGTCGGGCCATAGATGGAGGGCCCGGGGACAGCTTCCATGATTTATTATTAACAGATTTTTTTCGGGGGGGATATCGGACCCTTGAGGACGAGAGGTCAGCTTTCACGAGTTTTGGAATAAAAAATCGTTAATATTTTTTTGGGGTGGGGAAAAGGGGGAGGGCCAAGGACGACCAGGGGTGAGTTCCCATAATTTTTGGAATAAAATATCGTTATTGAGTCTTTTTGTGTTTTGGGGGTCATGCAAGAAAGACCAGCGCTCAGCTCCCTTAGGTATTGGAATAGAATATCGTTAATAAGTTTTTGAGTGGTCGGGGGGGAGCTTATCTGATCTTTGAACTATTCTAAAAACCGTCACAAAAACCTTATATGACCCAAGAGGTCATACAACACTTCCCCAAGGGGAGTTGTGCTAATCCTAGGGGTTTTGTTGCCTGATCCTTCGACTTATTTTACCTTATCTGCTCTAATTGGTTTTGACACATTTGACGGTAAAATTATTCATTTGTCCTCTCGGCAAGTTTAAAAAGCCACCCAAGGAAAAAATAAAACTTCTTCCTTAAAGTTGTGACCTATTTAAATTATTATCATAGACAGCAAAGTCAATATACCGGTTTTAAGAAAAACAAAACTATGTAGTTGATTTCAAGGCTGGATCCTTGGCACTAATTCACGAAAAGCTTGTCCTCTAACAAGAGATAATGTGAGTCTCTTCTTGATGTCATGACGTCACCATAGTTTTAGTAGAACCAACCTGAGAAAAATACAAATTCTTCCTTAAAGTTGTGACTTTTTAGATTGTTTTTGTGGAAAAAATGTCAATATCTTATTCTAAGAACAAAAACTATAAACCCGCCGGGCCTCGGAACTCGGCATGCGGTAGTTTTGTACATAAGTAGCAACCTGCAAATAAACGGCTGCATAGTTCTTGGCATCTTAGTAGGATTGCAGTTCGTTTTGTGCCCAATTTTGTTGGCGTTGAAGATTGAGACGGCGTTGTTCTTATAACGGAATATTTCTTGTCTCTTCATTTTCATTTTTGACTCATTATGATTTTCTTTGTTGCTAGTCTTCTAGCAGCTCAATTGTTTGTTCTTACTTCATTTTCGACACATTCTGATACTCACTTTCTCGCCATCGATTGTGATTCTCGCTGCCACTTATCTTCTAACCGCAGAGTTCTTTGTTCTTGCTCTGGCATATCTAAAACTATCATCTCTTTGTTCTTCACTTTTATTTTCAATTGGTTCTACTCCACATTGTTACTTGTCCTGTAAGTTTGATATTGCTTTGGTCTTTACTTTTGCTATATATAAATATATATATATATATATATATATATATATATATATATGTATATATATATATATATATATATATATATATATATATACATATAGCGCCGGGAGCACGGTTGGTTCGCCGCCGAGCCCCAGCGCTCGGCACGCGGCAGGCTTTTACATCTGAATCCTCATTGTCGCTTGTCTTCCAACCGCGAACATTTTGATCCCTTTCTTGATGTCATGACGTCACCACAGGTTCAACTCAGCAACCCTGTGAAAAATACGATATTCTTCTTAAATTCCTGAACTATTAGATCGATTATATTGTCAGTCATGGCTATTCCTTGTTTTCCAACTGTAGATTTGACTGTCCATTTTTGTTCATCTTTATCCTAGAAAGTTTTTTTTTTCCACGCCTTGTCTTTTAGCAGTTTAAATGCATACATCATCTTAATTAATTTTTTAATGCGTTATAGACAATAAATGCGTCTTTTCAAGTTTCACACCGAAGATCACTGTTCAAAATCTCATTTACAATTCAATGTGAGGCCCGCTGTCGTCTATTCCATGTCTTTCTCTTTAGCTCTTGCGATTCTCACTTTCACTATTTTTCTAATCACATTTATCTGTGCTTCATTTTCATTAATCAACCCCTTCAACATTTTAAATAACCTTAATTAGAATTAGCACCTTTGCAAAATTAAGTTTTTTTTTGTTATTGAACCTTTAATGCCTTCGCTTGTCTTTTGTCAGTATGAAAAACAATATGCCGAACCTTTGTTTTTAACGAAGACTCATTTCATTGCTTCAGACAATTTGCCAATACCCTTTACTTTAGCTGCCCTTATTGGTATAGTTTTACACGACGGTCCAGGTTGTAGATTTGTTAATTGTTCAGATGGTGAGACAAAAACTTTTCTTCCAATGAATTATTATTTGTGATACTTATAAATTTTCGTTGTCTAGAACTTGTCTCATTTGATAGTCCAGGTTGCTGATTTTCGTCCGTTGTAAATTTAATTTGTTAGGGTCGTTCTCTTGATCGTATCCTATTGATAGTTCAGGTGAATCCAAAGAATCATCATTCTAATTCTCATCGCTATCATTTTCATTTCAACATGTTTTGATTTTCACTGTTACTTATTTTCTTACCCCATTTTTGGTTCTACTTCATTTTGAATTTGTATTACTTCGGACATTTTGCCAATGCACTTTACTTTAGCTGCTCTTATTGAAAAGCTTAAAAGCATTCCAAATGTCACCAGATGTTAGGTATTTCAAAAGTATAAAAGCAAATATATAAATATAAAAAGTAGGAAAATAGAAACACACGAATTGAGAAATTCGTAAATCACAAGTAAAAATTTAAAAAAATTTAATTGCTTGAATTTTTAAATACACCTTTTTTTAAAAAAAAAAACAAGGTAAATATGAAGATATCAGCTCTTTATTCCTGTGACAATAAGCAAAACATTAGGAGTTGAGATTTTTTTTTTCCTACAGTTGGCCGTTCTCTTGAGCATGTTCCTTTGGTTTATTATCTTCGGGCTTCATTGCAGGGAAAAACAGCACTTCCTGAAAATAAAAGAAAAAATTATATTCCAAATAAACATCCAACGTATACCAGAAAATTCAATGAGCATATCTGTTGTCTTGAAAACAAACAACATTAACAATGATATTACTAATTTTGAAGCTAATGCAGCCAGTCGAGCATATAGCCACCTGAGAGCGAAATTTCTCTATTCAGGCTCCCAGGGTAAATCTAACCTTGCCCTGAGGGCTGTGGCAGGGGAGGGTGTCATCCTCAAAAACATGATTTCCGGTCCTTTCAATTACGTTGAACAAATTGGCTATGTCAAAATTTTGATTGGATGTGTTTGGGGGAATAATGGGTGAAGAATGGGGATTAGTTGCCCTCCAATCACTTTCGACTATTAAAAAGGGCACTGACCCTTTCAATTTCCAATAGAATGAGGTGTTTTCGGAGTTTCTATGACAACAAATGGTCATCTCAATATTTTTATCAGATGCAATTCAGGAAAATACAAGCTGCGGTGGGAGGTATCCACCCTCCGATCACTCTGAATCTTAAAAAGGGCACTACAACTTCTGATTACGAGTTCAGTGAGCCCCCTCCAAAGTTTATACGATCACCCTTTCTTTATATATATATATATATATATATATATATATATATATATATATATATATATATATATATATATATATATATATATATATATATGCTCTGAGGGCTATGGGGGAAGGGTTGCCATCCTCAGACATAACTTTCGACCCTTCAATTACGTTGAACAAACGACTGTATCCAAATTTTTATTTGATGTATTTGGGGAAATGGTCGAGGTGGGACGGGGGTTAGTTGCCCTCCAATCAGCTGTTTTCGAAGTTTCTTTGACAACAAATGACCATCTCAGAATTTCTCTCAGATTCATTCCGGGAAAATACGAGGTATGGGAGGGGGGGAGTATTCACCCTCTGATCACTTGGAATCTTAAAAAGGGCACTAAAACTTTAGTTTACCAATCAAATGATCCTCCCTCCAAAGTTTATACGGTCATCCTTTCTACATATACCTTATATGCTCCTTGGGTATAACTTAGAACCCTTGCCCTGAGGGCTGTACGGGGGTTGTCATCCTCAAAGACATAATTTCTGGACCTTCAACTACGTTGAGCAAAATGGCCATCTCAAAATTTTGATTGGATGTTTTTAAGGAAATGATGGGCGTGGGAGGGGGGTTAATTGCCCTCTAGTGACTTTCGAATATTAAAAAGAGCACTAGTCGTTTCATTTTCCAATTGAATGAGCTCTTTTCGAAGTTTCTAAGCCAATAAATGGCCATGTCATGATTTCAGTCAGATGCATTCCGGAAAAATACGAGATGTGTGTGTGTGTGTGGGGGGGGGGTATCCACTCTCTGATCACTCTGAATCGTAGTAAGGGCAATAGACCATCTGGTTTCCAATCAAATTAGACCCCTCCGAAGTTTATACGATCACCCTTTCTGTATATATACCTTGTATAACCCCGGGGCATATCTGACCTTGCCCTGAGGGCTGGGGTGGGTGTCATCCTCAAATACATAATTTCCGGTCCTCTCAATTACGTTGAAGAAAATGGCTGAAAAAATCTTACAATTTTTATTGGGTGTGTTTGGGGAAATGGTGGACGATGGAAGGCGGTTAGCTACTCTCCAATCACTTTCGACTATTAAAAGAGCCCACCCCTTTTAATTTCCGATCGAATGAGCCCTTTTCAAAGTTTCTACGACAACAAATAACCATCTCAAAATTAAAATTAGATGCATTTAGCGAAAATACGAGGAGTGGGGGGGTATCTGCCATCCGATCACTCTGGGTCTCAAAGAGCACTAGAACTTCTGTTTACCAATCCAATGGGCCCCCTCCAAAGGTTATACGATCATACTTTCTATATATATATACATTATATGCCTAAAGGACATAACTTTCACCCCTTGCCCTGAGGCCTGTGGAGGGTTGTCATCCTCAAAGACAAAATTTCCAGACCTTCCGATTACACTGAATAGAATGGATATCTAAAAAAATTTATTGGATGTACTTGGGGAAATGGAGGGCGGAGGAGGGGGGTTAGTTGCCCCCCAACCACTTTCGACTATTAGAAAGAAGACCGGCTCTTTCAATTTCTAATATAATGAGCTGTTTTCGCTCATTCCTTTGACAACAAATGACCATCTCAAAATTTCTCTCAGATTCATTTCGGGAAAATACGAGGTATAGTTGGGGGATGGACAATTACTGGTCCTGGCCCCCGATCAACTGCCATATTTAGGTCTGAGCCATAAGGTCAGACACCTTATGGCAGATATACTGTCATAGGTTCAAAGATGAAAACTGTAAGGGAATCCCTTAA
Source organism: Artemia franciscana (assembly GCF_032884065.1). Taxonomy (NCBI): domain Eukaryota; kingdom Metazoa; phylum Arthropoda; class Branchiopoda; order Anostraca; family Artemiidae; genus Artemia; species Artemia franciscana. The sequence goes on along the minus strand of NC_088868.1, from coordinate 30,081,297 downwards.
GTGAGACAAAGCACCAGGACCAGATGGTATCACAGTGCTGCTTATCAATACTTTCGCTGCTGATGTTATTGACTCTTCTCCCAATGGCGTATCAGCTACAAGTTCACTGGTCGCGCCCCATAGTTATGACACAATGCAAAAATAGTTCCTAATCCTAAAAGAAGGCTCAAGGATGAACTTTGAGGAATACTTCCCTATTAGCCTGATAAGCCACTGAAATAGAATACTACCTCGGCTGCTCTTTATTTTAACTTTACTATTACACCACGAAAGTTTTACATACAAAGACATTGTCTACGTTGTTAACTTTCGTTATTGACCACATTGTTTAGATCTAATATCTACATTGTTTAGTTTTACGAAACTTAAGTGAATAGTTTATTTATCATAAAAAACAACCATAACCACATTTCATGCCAAAATAATAATATAATAAACATCTAGGTATTGCATGCACAAAAAAGTACAAAAGCTAGTATCTTACCTTAATATTGTTTGAATTCGTTAAGAACATGGCAACCCTGTCAATACCCAAACCCCAGCCACCAGTTGGGGGAAGGCCATATTCCAAGGCCGTACAGAAATTTTCATCTACCATTTGCGCTTCATCGTCTCCAGCAGCTTTGTCCTAAGAAATATGCATTGGATAATTGAAAAAAAAATATATAGATGAACGAAGGGCAAAATTTGAGCCATGACTAAATAACTCAAAGTTCCAACTGAATAGAATATTTAATATTTTTAGATTTGAAAGCCGAAATAGCCAGACGAGAGTCTTTTCCTTATATTTGAGCCCAAAAAAATGGGGAAATGAAATCAATGCTTATCTTTTCTTCAAATGGGAGTGGATTCTTACTTTAAAAATGAGCAATATATTATACATTATAAAATATACATAGGGCTTCAACCGAAGAAGTTCAGAAAAAAATCTGACTTTAATGGTCGGAAAATCTGACAGAAACCTGACTAAGTAGACAAAAACCGACTTGATACAGTACTTTATGTCAAAGAAAAAACTAAGTTCAATACTGCAGAAGACATTAACCGATAGCTTCTTGCTTAGCTTCATAGGGATGTTTCGCCAAAACACCTTAAAAGTTGGCTTGCTTCATCCCTTTTCATCATCTGAATAATAACGATTGCAATTTTTGTTTCTGTTTTTCTTGCAAATTTGGAATAACACACACAAAAAGAGACAGCTTCTAGTGATATTGCAAAAAAAAACGATTGTCAGTAATGTTTGTGAATACCCCTACTTCTTCTTTAATTTCTTAAGAACTCGCAAAAAACGAATCAGACAAAATAACAAAATAAAAGTAAAATAAAAGCAAAGGTAATAAAGCTAGTTAACAAATTAGGTCTATATGAAGGATATAAAGAAAAACAATATTACACAAATTTCACAATCAAAAGCGCATAAATGTCTATTTGAATTAGTCGGCTTATCTAAATAGAAAAAAAGCCGAAATTTTTTCAAAATTTCTAATATTTTTCTGATTTGTCAACATTCCAGACTTTTTGTTGAAAATTTGGCTCTGTGGCAGCCATGCATGTCTCTGAATTCAAGTTCCCTGGATAGTGAATTGGTATAATTCTTAAATTTTGAGATTAAAGTTCGTTCATTAGTTGAAAAAACAAAACAAAAAACAACAATAATAATCATATTTTGCAAAGCTCTCATCTGCTTATGTTTAACCCGTTTGTTTGTCTTCAAAATATTTAATTGAAAATTATTAAAAAAAATTCACAAAATAACTTTGTAGAAGAAAAGTAAAGAGCTACAAAAAAACCAAAGCCGAACAGGAATAAATTCAAATAATTTTTCAAGAGAAAGACTACCATAAATCATTATCCATAAATAGATGAAACTCAAAAAGGAATAGGAAATGCAATAAATAACTTATCAAAATAAATAAAAATAAATAATGATAAATTACAATAAATAACCTTGTCAAACCCAAAATAAACAGAAGCCTCAAAGAGGCGTAAGGATAACACATCATGTGCCTTCTAAAGGCCAGAAGGTAATTTACGCTTTACCGAACACAATCTTTATTTCGAGCTATGTATTTTATTTCAAATAACATAAAAGAAGAAAAAAAATACAATCATTACCACGATTACTGAAAAAAACAAATAAATTTGGATTGACACTTAGAGCGTATTAAGCTTAGTATAATACTGACGTTAGCTAAAAAGGCCTGCATCTTATGTTTCGCCACAATTGGTCCCCAAAAATGTTGATTCGCTCTGGCCTTCAGCCCTCACATGCTTATTGGCATGATGTCATGCTCAGGCAGAACTCACAAAAACGAAAATTCTGGAATTACTTAAAAAACTCTGGTTTCTGAACGGATCAGAAATTTCAAACAACACCTTTTCAGTTAAAAGCAAATGTCAAAAATTCCCAAACATTCCTTAGCATCTTGCCACCATAGTCAGCGACCAGGGGCTTCGGCCCTCGCAAGAAGCATCATATACAAAGGAGAATATTAATAACAGAATCTTCAACCATGCCAGATCCTATGAAGCAATAATGTGTCTATGTTATTAGTCTGAACATTAGAAGTACTTTTTCACACAACACGCCGTTGTCAAAAGGGTGTATCAGCAATATCTTAGGAACGGTTTAGTGTGTAAAATTGAAACTTACAGGGCTTGCTGTGTGGGATGTTGAACTAACCAAAAGACAACATTTGCATCCTAATGCTACTACTTCTAATCATACTATTAGTACCGCTACTGATACCACTATTACTAAAACTACTAACATTAAGAGTATTAATGAGGAAATTATTGAAATAGTGGATTCTAGTTGAATGATAGTTGGCGACGAGTTGATATTAAAAAAAGAAGTTTACCTTAGCCTGCTGAGCAAATCTTTCTCGTTGTACAAAAGGATCATTTAATTCCGTGTAAGCGTTACAAATTTCCTTCTTGCTAACAAAAAGCTCAAATCGTTCAGTTAAGCCTTTTTCAGATCTATGAAACTTTGCAAGTGGGCTCATAACTTGGGGATGATCAATAATGAATGTTGGGTTTATACATTCCTCTTCTAAAAAGTGACCGACGAGCTATAAGAGTTAAGAAAAATTAATTAGAGATTAATAAGGTAAGATAAGGCAAAATTGATTCAAGATAAATAAGGTAAGACACGGTAAAATTAATTAGAGCTTAATAAGGTAAGATAAGGTAAAATTTATTACAGATTAATAAGGTAAGACAAGGTAATAAGATTAATAGGAGGTACTAACTGCGATTTTATTCCAGCACACATGTATTCTAGCCGAGTGCGCAGTGTTGTCGCTCGACCGGCATCGTAAAGCCGTGACGGTCGACTGAAAGTGGTATTTTTCTTACTGAAACGAAGTAAAATTTGCAGTAAATTTTGATGCCTGTAATACAATATGAAAAAAAAATGAATATGATCCCCCAGTCCACTGTTTAGACTACACGAGCTTAGCCCCTGACACAAATTCCACTAGAGCCCCTGATCTCATCTGTAATATAAAAAAGTAAATTGTAAAACGGTGTACCTTCACAAGTCGTTTTCAATTCCCCACACTTTCGTTGAGCAACACTGAGAGCCTTAACTTTGAAAAAATAAATAAATTTGACAGCCTTTCTAGAATATATAGATCAGATTTAACCGCTATTACTGAAGCACACACTTAAAATTTACTCATGTTAAACATTAAAAATTTGTCTCAGTTTATTAAACTCGGACCCGAAAACCACCCTCTGAGTGAGAAAGGTGGGGGAATTATATTCCTTGTCCTTAATGACTTGTACCCTAGTGAAATCTCAATTCCGTGTCTTGCTCCCTTTGGTGAAATTATGTGGCTGTGTGTTCGACATAAAGTCTTGCCGCGTCCTTTCAATTTAATTGTCCTGTTTCGCTTTTATTACTCCCCTAATCAGAGATCCGGTGACAAAATAAATTTTATCAAAAAATTACATGCAATTGCTAACATTGTACTATCAAAATACCCAAATGCAGGAATTTCCCTGACGATTTAAAACTTAAATCAACATGTAATTCTTTCAATTTAAAATAGATTGTAAAAGTCCCTACTACCAAAGGCAATACTACCCTCGATTTAATTTGCACCCATCTTTCGAACTTTTACAGACCCATATTCGCTCTGCCACCTCAAGGGGGTAATTACCACTTCAGCCTTCTCCTATCTCCGCTGGCTAAAGTTAAACATCCGTTTTTTTTTTTATTACTGAAACCGTTTATAGACCTCTTATTGACTCAGGACTCTACAATTTTGGCTCTTGGATTACTACTGAAAATTGGTTCACTGTGTATCAACAAATGACAGTGACTGCAATGTCAAATGTCAAAGGGCAAATGTCAAAACTACAAATGTCAAAGGGCTTTGTCCTTCCAAAATTTATTTAGGAGTAATTATGAGTCCCGCTTTCCTGACAAAAAAAAAAAAAAAAAAAAAAAAAAAAAAAAAAAAAAAAAAAAAAAAAAAAAAAAAAAAAAAAAAAAAACATGTTTTACAGATAAAGCCAAATGCTACTGAGATTTAAAAACAAAAAACTTAAAAGAAAAAAGAAACCATTTTTTTTCAAAGCAGGTTGTATTACTGAGGCTAATAGTTAAAAGAAGATCCTAAAAAAAAAAAACAGAAAAACAGCTTCTGATTATTATATAAGTAAAGTCAAAGATTTATATTCTAACAAACTCAAGCAATGGTACATATAAAATAAAGAGATGTACTGGAAAAGTCCTTTCGAAGTTAATTTTCATCTCCCTAAACCCCCTAATAAGACTGCCAACGATTTGAACTTGTACCTTGCTTCCATCGCTCAAAGTCTCCCTCCTTTACTGGCCCAAGTCCAACTATTCCTCTTAATACCTCCTTCCCTCTAGTTTCTCCCTCTGATGCTATAAATAAAATCCTAAAGCTTAGAAAATCAACTTTGGACAGCCTTTTCAGACAAAATTGCTGAGCCTTTATCAAATATTTTCAACAATATCACAAAATTTGGTAAATTCCCAAGTTGCTGGAAACTGTTTTATAACACCTGTCCTAAAAAATCCACCAGTCAGACTTTCACCAACATACATCCCGTTACATTCACTTCAGTTTTTTCCAAACTTTATGAAGGTTTCCTCTGTGACTGGCTTAAAGTTCATTTTTTTTCTACGTATTGCCGTCCAACAGTTTGGTAATTTAAGGAAAACTTCCACCACCCATTACATTGTGTTTGGCTAAACCTTGTCTTAGCTGATTTCGAAAAATCTTTTGACCTAGTTGACCATACCAACCTATTTCGTCCACTACTGGTTAGCTTTGAACTTGATTCTCTATTAGTAAGTATTGTTATATTGTTTCTTTCAAATAGATCTCCAGTTGTAAAATCCAAAAATGTTTTCTATGATATTATTGTCGAATTCCTCAAGGAACCTTGTTGGGACCACTTTTATTTCTATCTAGTTATGATTAACGATATTGGTAAGGAATTCCCCCAAAGATGGAAATACGTGGATGACTTGACGATCTCTGAATTATGTCACAGGAATATTAAAAGTGATCCCCTCGAAATACTAATCCATGTTTCGGACGAGGCTAAGAATCTAAATGTGAAAGTAAATTCCAAAAAATCAAAAATAATGACGATAAATTTCTTGAAATCCACTCCCGTTTTCCTTGACCTTAACCCAGCCGAAATACTTGTGAAACAAGTTAGACTCCTTGGTATCACAATTTCAAATAATCGTAAGTGGGAAATGCATGTTTCAAATATTGTTAAACAAATTTAATTGCCCTAAAATGCATTCCCTCCGTCATTATTCATCATTTATCAGGCCGCTAATGGAATATGCACGTCCAGTCGGGCATTCACAACTTTCAAGTGAACTTGGCGACAAAATTGAGTCGGTCCAAAAGCGTTCGCTCAGGATCATCTACAAGGAGAGCAAAATTCCATACTCCTTCCTCCTTAAATCCCCGCGCATTACCACGTTAAAAGAAAGGAGAGAAAAAATTTGTTTGTGTTTTTAAAAAAATCCACAATATCTAATCTTCGTACTGAGGATATCTTTCGCAATATTCATGACCCTGTTGGACGGCGACTCTCCCACTTAGCTTCCTCGGCAATTCCAACGTATTCTCAATACCGTTACTGAGAGGTTCCGAAAAAGTTTTATCCCCTTTATTCTGGAGCGCCTTAATAGTTCCTTAACTATGTCCTGCACCAAAATTAATTCTTTCGAGCCTTACTTTAGTTGTTGGTGTATGCTCAAAATAATCATACGAGAGTTTTTTTTATCTTTGGTTACTTTTATTTTGACCATTTTTGATACTTATTTATGCTCTATTTCATTTTTGACCTTGTCTTCGGCACAATCCTTTTTTTAATTGAAAATATTTCATTTTGATAGTTAATTTGACTTGATTTTAAGTGTTTTTTTTTTACTTTACACTGGCGAAAACATTTGCCAATGTTTTTCTTCTAGCCTGTGATTTTGTTTTATCCCCCATCTTTTTTGTTTCCGTTTTTGTCATTAACCATATAAAGTTCATTTTAGTTTTTGTACTTGGATTTTTTTTTCTTTTTCTTTTGCGTTAAAATTTATTGACGATTTTTACGCTTGATTGGTGTTTCTTCTAATTTTGCCCTACTTTATTATTTTTTTCTTTGTTTTGTTTTTTCTTTTTAGACATATGAAGCAAATTCAGCTCTGTTAGAATTGTGATAGCCTTTTGAAAATAAATATTATCTTATCTCTTATCTTACTATTTTAACAAAAATCTAGTATTATTTAAATTAATTAATTTCTTACACACGTCTCATAACTCAAGTTTTTTTTATAGCATTGAATTTTACCGAGAAATTCGCGCAAAAAGTTGGAAAAGGGCAAGGGAAGTGACATCCCAAAAGACCTTTCCCCCCCCAAAAAAAAAATGCAACGGAAAAATATAGCTCTTAATTCTAAATTTAAAAATTTTTGCCAATTTTTGGCATTCTCTTCCGTTTTTAATCACTAATAACACTAATAACCATTTTTTGTTACAATTTTCCGTTTTCTGGAAAACTGGAACTGAAAATAGTAAGTAGGAATATACAATAGTCTTTTATGTTAAAAAACAAATTACAATTTATCCATCATTCTTTCTGTCTCCCTTTCCAGCACTATTTCCAGAAAAGAATCATACGCTATTGTTTTTGTGCTATTTTTTTATTTTCTGGCCCTCTGATTTACACGTCTTGAAAACGAACAAGAGCTAAGAGCTCATATCGCATGAGATCTAGCAAAATTCTAAGAATCAATAGATTGATTTAAAAGGAAAATCAGAGGCTTAATGTCGGTCGGGATTTAAAACAAGTGCTCTGAGACACAAAGTCGTTCTCTAAATATCAAAATCATTAAGATCCGATCACCCACTCGTAAGTTAAAAACATTTCATTTTTTCTAATTTTTCCTCTCTTTTCAGCCCTCCAGATGGTCGAATCGGGGAAAACAGCTTTATAAAGTCAATTTGTGCAGGTCGCTGACAAGCCTACCAATTTTCATAGTCCTAGCACATCCAGAAGCACCAAACTCGCCAAAGCACTGCCCCCCCTATCTCCCCCAAATAGAGCGGATCCAGTCCGGTTACATCAATCACGTATCTACGACATTTTCTTATTCTACCCACCAAGTTTCATCCCGATCTCTCCACTCTAAGTGTTTTCCAGATTTCTGGTTTCCCCCTCCAACTCCCCTATATGTCACCAGATCTGGTCAAGATTTGAGATAAGAGCTCTGAGACATGAGTTCCTTCTAAATATGAAATTTTATTAAGATCTGGTCACCCGTTCTCAAATTAAAAATACCGCAATTTTTTTTTATTTTCCCAAAATAACACCACCCCAGCTTCCCCAAAGAGAGCGGATCTGTTCCAATTATGTCAATCACGTATCTAGAACTTGTGCTTATTCTCCCCATCGAGTTTCATCCCGATCTCTCCACTCTAAGCGTTTTCCAAGATTTCGTTTTCCAAGATTTCTGTTTCCACCCTTCAACCCCCTATGTCCCCGGATCCAATTCGAATTGAAAAAGAAGCACAAGATCCTTCTAAATATCAAATTACATTAAGATTTGATTACCTGTTCCTGAGTCAAAAATACCTCATTTTTCCTAATTTTTCCGAATTATCCCCCCCAACTCCCCCAAAGAGAGCGGATTCGGTCCGGTTTGTTAGTCACGTATCTTGTACTTTTCTTCCCACCAAGTTTCATCCTGATCTTTCAACTCTAAGCCTTTTCCAAGATTTCCAGCCCCCCCCCCCCCCCAACTCCTACCAATGACATGGATCCGGTCAGGACTGAGTTACAAGGTCCTTCTAAATATGAAATTTTATTAAGATCCGATGACTCCTTCGTAAGTTAAAAATACCTCATTTTTATAATTTTTCCAAATTAACCGTTCTCCCACTCCCCCCCCCCCCAGATGGTCGAAATGGGGTAGTCGAAATGATGGTCAAAAGCCGGGACAGACAGAGTGACAGACAGACCGTCAGAATTTGCAATCGCTATATGTCACTTGGGTAATACCAAGTGCCATAAAAAGGGTACTCGTACTCGTCAACACTTCCATATCTCCGTTTCATTTATTAAGAAAGTAAATAGTGTGAACGCGTTCTAAAAGATGAAAAATGCTAGACTTAAAAACTGTTTCCGCCTCAGCAAAATGAACTTCCCCATTGCTGATTTTATTTTCTTTTTTTTTACAGACCCTTCACGCTGCAGTAGTAGTTTTCTATAATTTTCTCTGTTTCGCATTATAGCATTTGATTGCTAAGAAGAAAAAAAAATCTGCACAGTTTGTATTTTGGATGTGTCCGTATATTCTAATCCCATCATGCAGCCTAAAGGAAAAGAGGTATTGATGCCCTTGTCTACATATTCAGTCACCCAAGACAGGAGCTTAATTTTATTTCTTGATGGATTCTCCCCTTCCCTTTTCCAGAGCCTGAATGGGGTCACAACAGAAGGGGGTCTCCAATTAAAGTGACTGAAGCACGCATTGAAAACAACTGTTGAAGATGTTTTGAGGCGCGAGGTTTAGACCTGAAAAGATTACATCTGGTTCCATGTGCACCTACTGGGTTTCCTATGGTCATTTCTTCAAATCAAGTAATTTTTTCAACTTTTATTTGAGGAATAGTGTCAAGGACCCTGAAATTTCACACGATCTGGCAAATCAAAAGAACGGATCTTATATGCTGATTCTAAATGCATAATGTTCATCAAGTTAAATATTAAAACATTATAAATCAAGCAAAACGAGTCTTAGGAAATTTGCCTGATTTTCGAAAAATGCCCCCCCCCCGCCCAAAAAAAAGAAAATCGATCGTAATGAAAATTAAACGAATAGATTTAGCGATACTTGTATGATATACCCCTATCGCTCAAATTGTTCATGCATTAACGCACTGTAAAGCGGTTTTTTTCACTAGTTTCTTTCAACTTAGCATAAGAAAAGACAAAGAGAAGTGACAGAATAGATAGGAAATATATAACCTGGGCTACATATTTGCACATTAGGAGGGGTGGGGGTAAAGTTTTTTGACAGTGTGAAGTCAGAAAACAATTCTTACTTCATAATATCAGAATAATTGTAGTAAACACATTTTGCTAGCAGATCCGCTGTACGTTAATCCCCCCCCCTTATACGCAAATATATAGCCCGAATTTGTTTCTAAAGTATTATATTTTTACCATACTTAGGCATATTTTATTAGAACTAACCTAACTTCACTTCTTGAGCGGTAGGGGGCATATCATACAAGTACCGATTTAGCATATTAGAAAAACTAAATTTTTAAAGAGGGAATTTTAATGCCAAACACTCAAATTATTCGGTAAAAATGACCAGCCAGCCAATCAGTAAACCTTATTGCCGTCATCCCATCCCCGCCACACATTCTGCCAAATTTTTTAATACCAGTAGAATATTCAAAAATTCCAGCTTTTCTTCATTGCTTTAATTTATCATACTTTCTTTTTGGCTGCTGAATTCTTATGTAAGAACTTTCTGCGGGAGAGGTAGATTTCGGCACAAGAAGTTTTCGGGGGAATACCTACTACCAAGGGCGCATCCAGGTTTGTTCGGGAGGAAATGGGGGGGGGTTATGAAAAAGCTGGAAAAAGATACTTTAAAAAAATTTATGTGCTTGTTTGTTACATTTTTACGAGTCGGGCAATTTTTTACCCTGTACCGCCCTCCCACTAAATACGGCCTTGCTTTCCGTCCATCACATCAATCCAATTTGATATAAACTATGTATTTTCCTGTATCCACTATGCGTGACCGGTCAAAAATGTCAATCAAAAATGTCAAATATGTCAAAAAAAAGTTGGATTTGATTGTAATAATAGGATTTGTAATTGATTTTTCAGAGTGTGGTTTGCAGCAGTTTCTGCTGTTTCACAGAAACATATTTCACAGAAAACGAGCAGAAATGTTATTACCAAAAACAACTGGTATTTGATTTATAAAATAAATCATTTTTTTTTTAATGTGACAAAGGAGAAAAAAAAGAGAAAATAAATTAAGGCAAGGAAAAATGTTGAAGCCTCTTCTTGATTGATATCATTTACCCTGCTAGCACCATTTTTTATAAGCGGATTGTTTTTGAACAGGCGGCTATGATTGGACAGTTAATATAACTGGACAAACTTCGAGTTTTCCAGCGGCTTTGATTGGATAGTCAATACCCAATGACAGCCTTCAAAGACAGTGTTCAAATTTTCAGACAGCTATGATTGGCTTTCCTGTTAAAATCGGCCCTGCTACTAACAGGGTGAATAACGTCAATCAAGAAAAGGCCTAAGACATAAACATGTTTTGGCAAATGTCAAGATTAAAAAAAGACTCATGAAGAGGAATAAACGAGGATATTTCCAGCCATTGAATATGAAATGTTAATATTTTGGCCGAGACCACTTTGCCACTTTGGACGATTGAGCGAAGGTCTCGGCCAATATATTTTCACTGATTTTCATTTTCACTTGCTAGAAATATCTTCGTTTTTTCTTTACGAAACTTTTTCTAATCTAAGTCAGTGTCGTCCCAGAAATTATTTAAAAACTGAAGATAAATAATGTCTCAAATTGTCCAGTTGAGAACAAAAATCATTTCTGTAGCCTATCAATTGCCACAAACTGACTGTTTGACCCAGCAATGTTTAACCTTTCATAACTAAATTCCGGTAAATTCCTTTGATGATGTTTCAGTATATTCCCAATGGGGTTGGGGAAATTTCGACAACAAAATCAATCAGTATATTTCAGCTTTATTCAACGTATTGTTCTATTTTTAGTTCAATTTGGGACTAAATTGAACTTAACTTTTTAAGGTTCAGGAAGCATAATTACTATTCAAAATAAAGATTTAAGTAAGGAAAAACGGACGGGGGGGGCGTTTGTGCTATTGTGCCATCCTCATCATGAGGATGAGACATTATATTATCTAAAACTGGTTCGATGGAAAATATTTTCTTTCTTCCCTTTTTTGTGGGGGAGGGGGGCAAACGTCGACTAACAAAATCAATCAGTATATTTCAGTTTTGTTCAATCTATATGTTCTATTCATTCAATTTGGGACTAAATTGAACTTACTTTTTCGTATTTTCAAAATAAACATTTAAATAACGAAAAACGGACGCGGGAGAGTACGCATTGCTAAGTCATCCTCAACAATAGAATGCCGAATATCATTTAAAAATTGATTTAATGGAGAATGTTTTCTTTTTGTTTTGCCCCCCCCCCCCTCGGGCAGCAAACGTCAATTAACAAAATCTATAGTAGACAAATTGTAGGAAATACACTAGCCTTATCTAGCAATCGTGTGGCAGTTCTCGGAGGTTGACATTCTACTTGATGGTTTACACAAAGTCGATCTAAAATTTCCACAGCTTCAAGGGTATCCAAAGTGCTGGGATGTGGCAGTTTCACTTTAAGCCGCTTTTCCAATTCCGGAAACATACTCATTCGCTTAAATGGCGGAGTAAAATCAATTTCTTCAGTTGGGCCATCTGGACCTTCTGGCTGGTAATTTATTTTGTATGTTCCGTGAATGCTTTTGACCATACCTACAAAAGAGGTGCAAAATCAAAGCCGAAGTATAACACCAAGTGGTTTGACTGTCCAAAAGACAAAGCAAAAATTTAGAAAATTGGAAGAATTTAAAAATTAGAAGAGTCAAAATATGTCTACCGAAGATCGTGCGTCATTTTGTAGTATTCAACCAAGTTTCAAATAAGTCATTTCAATGACATGCGTCGAGGCAAGTGCGCTGCTCCTAAATCAGATATTATATAACTAGCAAGACGAAATCTAATTAAAAGTTATATTATTCATTACACAAAAAACTTTCAATTAATGAGTATATACTTTTTGTATTTTTCTCCTTTCTGATGCTGATTAATAAATTTTCTTGCTTATAGGATTTAATTTTGTGTTATTTTTTGTTTTCTTTTCTTTTCAAATTTTTTAACTCCACATTGTTATTTTTGCCTTTTATGGATAATCAATTTATATTATTTTATATATTTTATTATTTCAAGCAATCTCACATTCATCGCGGCATCTAAAAGCAGACCAGTCAGCCATTGTATGTTCCAGCCATGAACGATCCCTATGTCAACCATATTTTAGACTTCGAAAATTATAATTACTTATTTTAAACAGAATCTGGATTGGTCTCAACAGTAGATCCCAGGTTTTGGCTTCTAGTATCTTATCCCTTCTAGTATCTTATCCCTTCTAGTATATTATCCCTTCTAGTGTCTTGTCCCCTTCTAGTGTATTGTCCCTGTCCTAATTTGAAAGAGATATACACTGAGGAATTGTTCCGCAAAAAACTTAATGGGCATCTCATGATACACCTGAACAACTTTTTAACATAGCAGAGTGGTCTATTTTCAGATCTTATTTTTATTTAATTTATTCTATTTCATTTATTCATTTATATATTCATCTTTTTATCATTCATTGTTTATTCATCATCATTTATATTATTCATTTATTCATTCATTTATATATTCATTTAAGGTAAGGTCTAAAATACAAATTGGTGTGCCAAGTGGGATGTTGATATAAAGTGTGTCAAAATTGTTCGCCTAACACTCCAAGTGGCAACGTTTCACCATCCATGAAGCAGGACAAATAAGACACATGTTGTCATCTCACTTAAACATACGTCAATATTTCGAGACTGGGGTGCTGGACAGACAAGAAAACCACCTTCAAAACAAACTTTCATATCTATTTGGCAGCCTCTTATTCCGGCCTGAACACACAGCTTTAACCACATCCAGTATTTGGTTCCAGTTTGTTACCCAGTATGTTCTGTTAGTAAAAGGGACCTACAAGACATTCGAGCACAGAAAAGCACTTTATTAAGTTTTAAAAAGGCTTTCCGATGTCCAAGGTATGATTTATTATGTATACATATATATATATATATACGTATATATATATATATATATATATATATATATATATATATATATATATATATATATATATATATATATATATATATATATATATATATATATATATATATATATATATATATATATATATATATATATATATATATATATATATATATATATATATATATATATATATATATATATATATATATATATATATATACGTATATATATATATATATATATATATATATATATATATATATATATATATATATATATACGTATATATATATATATATATATATATACGTATATATATATATATATATATATATATATATATATATACGTATATATATATATATATATATATATATATATATATATATATACATATATATACGTATATATATATATATATATATATATATATATATATATATATATATATATATATATATATATATATACGTATATGTATATATATATATATATATATATATATATATATATATATATATATATATATATATATATATATATATATATATATATATATATATATATATATATATATATATATATATATATATATAAACGATTTTTTTTAGATAGATAGATACATTATTTAATATATTGAAGAATAAAAAAAGATAGTAACCCCCAACAGTGAGCAGAGATCGTAAGGTTGGGTGTGTGAATGATAGGACATACAAAGGACGAGACAAGATCTTTTATTGACCAAATTACATAATAAATAATTTTCTAAACTGGACGACCGAGAGCAGGGCTCGATGTGTCGGCTATAAACAGAGGTAAAAAAAAAATGCCGAAATAACAAAAAGAAAGAAAAGAAAACAAATATACAAGGTAGGAGATAACAGAGGAGTCTACCCCAGCGTGAGAACACCACAACCAAAATGCATACTAAAATTTATTATTCATCAATCGCAACATCCAGACAAAGAACTATTTTTGAAATGTTTATCGGCTTTTGGAACTTGGATGTTCATTATTTTTTCATCATCATTTCTGAGGGTTCATAACCCTATTTTAAGAACTGCGTAAATGCTAGGGAATGCTTTGTTGAATAAATTCTTTTCTCTGTATAGGGCAATCATTTCACAAAAATAAAAACGTTATATTTTGACGACGGGATTTTTTCAACGGAAAATTGTTGTACCTATTAAAACTCTCAAAAATAACTGGATTTTAAATTGAAGACCAGTAGATCCAAGAAATGTTAACGGGTTCAATGTTCTATCAATAACATGAATCTGTGCAATTTTACGAAAAAAAAAGCAAAAAAAGTTTTTGTAATTGTAACCTCAAAAAATATCGGCAGGATTCAAACTTGAAAGAACATTTTTCGTCACACTTTTCACACACGCCTGTGTCTTCTGTGTCATCACCGATTTTATTAACACCTGGCCAAAACTCTGTCAGATGGTAGACAAAAAAACACTTCTAAAAAAGACAGGTAAGAAGAGAAAGGGAAAAAGATAAACAAGAAAGAGTAATCTTTCATGAGGACCTGGGAAACTTTATGATCCCCCCCCCACGATATTTTCCTGTAAGTTTCAATTCAATCCCATAGCCTTCAGATAAAACAAGGTGTATTTGCCAAATTACGCATTAAATCCTTCACATTTTAATGAAACTTACTTACTACACACAATCTCGATAATGGAAATACAAGGTCAGGCTTCAATAAACTTCTGTGGTAATCAGAATCATATTGACGCTTCGTGTTAGGCTATTGTCTCTTTGGAAACGCTCCCCATTGGGTAAAATCACTTTGATTGTTTTTGAATTGGTAATCTGATAGAGCGTGACAAAAAATATTTGTGAAAAAATAGTTTGTGGGGCAAAACGAAAATCACTTGAAAATTTCATCTATAGTTGAATAACATGCTAAAAAAGGAGGATGGACTAAAAACACGTGGATTTTAAACTAAAAACCAAAAGGGGTTACAATTTTTTTTTAAAGGAATAAAGTCCTGGTGACAACCCTATACTTAACGATTTAGCTATGATTTCTAGTGTCGCAACTTTATCATAGGAATAATTCGTTTTAATCAATTAGCCTTTTTTTGTTCTTACTGAATTACCATATTAGTGCTATTAATCAGGTAATTACTTTTAATTAATAACATGTATCGACACTGTCTAGAACTAACTCAATCAATAATAATGAGTCAATAATGTAACCAAGATTCAATACATGACCAATAAGATAGAATAGATAATACGAAAAACACATTAGCAATGCAAGACAAAAGATGGAAGAAATTGGAGATCTGAAAGAAATAAAACGGAGAGAAAGAAAAAAAAACAAAAGGTTTGCAGTTCCAATAGTCTTCACATGGACATCAACCCAGTTCAAAACCACTTTCATTCTTAATGTAAGGATTTTGTTGCTTAAATAATTCATTGTAATTCATTGTAAAAAGAAGATTGCAAAAATTAAAAAAGGATAAAAGAAACATAATACAAGTCAATGAAAATATTGCATTAGCTTGGTATCTCTACTAGAAGATAGAAAGTAAATAACAACGAAAATAAGTGAGAGAGAAACATAAAAATTCCAAGTCATATTCAATTTGCACCCTTTACTACCATCTATGTATTTCGATGCATCAGCACAAGTGCAAAAAATCACTACCCTTGAGCTAAAGTATTACAAGTAAGTAATCAGATCAACAACACTTCTTGACTACCAAGGTCCAAGCGGCGATCTTGTAGTGTTTGCTACAGCAAGGTTCGTTCTCTGGGTCCCGTGCTATCCAGCTAAGATCAAACCCACTACCCTACCACCAGGGTTGCCACCACTGTCACTTTCTAAAGTGCTATGGTTACCAGCATTTTCGTGGTGCACAGTGATTTTCGGTGCTATAGTCGAAAGTCAGACTGCAGTAGTGCTAAAATAGTACTAATTGAGCACTTCTGTGCTATTTTAGCACATTTTACCAACCCTGAGCACGTGCTACAATGCTACACATAATGAAATAGTGCAAAGACAGCACTTTCATGCTACAGGTGCCAACCCTGGCCACCAGAGGACCTAAAGCACTACAGAAGTAGTAATAGCTTCATTCCAAACATTTCACAAATTCCTAGTTATTTACCAACATATTAGCCAGCTGTTCAAACTAGATTGAAAAATCATACTAAGCCCCCCTTCTTCCCTCTCTCGCCTTCCAGAATCCATAAAGCTAATTTACAGACCCGCTTTTAGAACATATAAGAACTAGATAAATATATTTCCCTTTTTTATAAACATCTGAAAAAACAAACCCCCAATGGTCGTAATATGGACATTAACCCTGTTCTAAACCACTTTATTCAAAGAGTATTATTTTTACTACTTAATTGATTTATTGTAATTAATTTAAAGTGATGTAATTTAATTTAATCAATTTATTGCATTAAAAAATCTTTATAAAGAAGATTGCAAAAAATAAAAAAGGATAACAGAAATACATAAGTAAATGAAAATATCTCAAGAGCTTGATAATTGTGCGGGAAGACAGAAAACAAGTGAAAGAGAAACATAGATATGAAAGAATAGAAAAGAAAGAAAGAATAAAAGAAAAAGAGAGGGAGGGAGGGAGAGGGAGAGAGAGAGAGAGAGAAAGAGAGTAATAGGAGGAGGGGAGAAGGTCCAACGGACTTAAACAGATTTAGCAAGCCAATTGGTTATATTTATTCAAGTTTTAATTTTCATCGCTTTACTATCGTCGTGTATACAAATGCCTCAACATAATTGCTCAATATCACTCTCCTTAAGCTAGTAGTATTGCATGCGACGAGAATCTTGCATAAAAAAATAATCAAACACAGAAATATTTACCAGTTGTTCAAACGACTAATAGAAAAAAAAAAGTACCGAGGCTCTTCCCCCTCCTATCTTCCAAGATCCATATTGTTAATATATGGATCCACTTTTAGAGTGTAAAAAGAAATTTTTTTCTTTTTTATGTAAAAATTCTTTAATTTGTATGTAATAATCTACGTTTTAGTACTCTTTTAAAGCATTTTGACGTTAAAAAATATTGCATTGTATCAATTTAACGTTAAGCATTTTGTTGTATGACGTCATACCCCAAAGATGTGACTCTTAGAATATACATGCTTTAGTTTTTTTTTTTTTTTTTTTTTTTTTTTTTTTTTTTTTTTTTTTTTTTTTTTTTTTTTTTTTTTTTTTTTTTTTTTTTTTTTTTTTGTCAAAAGATACATGTTTAAGATCATCTTGTATGCGATGATTGGAGATTTATCAAAAATTCCATTTTGTTTTAATATTTTCTTTTGTTAAATACAGAGGGCAAGATATAGCAATTTTCCTTCAAATTCTTCGTCATGATTGGAATGGTATGGACACTCTTTCGCATATCTCGTCATCAAAATCAGATTCCAGGCCAAAGGAGCTACTGAACATTTCCATGATTTTTCAGTGCCCCACTAGCATAGAAGAACAAAAAAAAGAAAAAAGGGACACATTACTGCTTCCAGAAAAGTCATTTTCCCTGTTACTCCAGATGTGGGACTGTAATTCTCCTGAGGTTTTCGGCCAAGGGGACTCCATTAATACAGTTTTCGTTCTGATCTGATACTATTTTTGTGAGATTTTAGGCTATTTTTTTGAAGTTCCACTAAATATATTTTTTTAATTTTTATATAATATGTATTACCAGAGCGTCACTCTTCCTCACTTGACATTTTCTTTTAAATACGTTTCTAAATTTTCATTTATTGTGGGCTACACCAAAGATATGGGTAAATTATGAGAGTGAAAACTGGCACTAGTGTCGGCAAGAAAATCAACGTCATCTAGCATAATATTTACATTGAACAGTCGAGTATTTACATCAATTGACCTAATTAGCAATCAGATAAATTCATAAATTCATTCAGGTTAGATAGTTGATACTTTTAAATCAGTGGAATATATAAACATTAATCCTCAAATACATTTTCTTAGAAGCAAGGCCGTATCCAGAGGTGGTTTGATAATCTAAGCTAGAATTCACTTTTTGAGCTATAATTCACTCTTTACTAAGTTGAAGCCCATTACACAACTATGGTGTTGAGAATTCCTAAAAAATAGTGACAAGTCAAGGAAGGTTTCGGCTTACCAGAGAGCATATCTTCAGTTATTTTCATTAAATCACTGTAATCAGCATATGCCATATAAAACTCACAAGTAGTAAACTCAGGATTATGCGTCAAATCTATACCCTCATTCCTGAATTGTTTCCCAATTTCATAAACTCTGTCAATACCACCAACAACTAGCATTTTTAAGTTTAGTTCTGGAGCAATCCTCATAAACATTTGCAAATCAAGTTCATTATGATGAGTGACAAAGGGTTTGGCAGTGGCACCCCCTGCAGCCGTGTTCATCATTGGTGTTTCTACTTCCAAAAATCCCAATCTATCCAAATAGCAACGGATGTAGGAAATAATCTTAGATCGAACATGGAACTTCTGACGGACTTCATTGTTGATAATTAAGTCGAAATACCGCTGTCTGTAGCGTGTTTCCTAGAATGAAACGCATATGAATGAAAACTAGACTTAAAAGTACCGAAGATACTTTTTGTGACTTTTCCTTCCGAAACTGATGCTTCACAAACTTGAAATAATAAGTATTTACGGAATATACGTTGTACGGTAAATAATAACGTAAGGTAAAAAAAAACAAAAGAAGTTTTATTAGACATAATAATAAACGATTATATAATTATTTTTATATAAATATTCATTTTATTTAATTCCGTTTTTTTCATTCATTTAATTTTTTATTTTACTCGATCCATTTTTAATTTTATCCAATTTAGTTTAAACCGAAAGTATTTTAAAAGATACTATGTCAATCCCTATCATACCTCCCAGTCATCGACCCAACCTTACTGGAACAACAAGACATTCTGTATACTTATTCAAGACTCTAAAGTTAGTGTATTTGCGAAGTTTCCAATTTTTACCAGTGCATTTTTTTTTAAGTTGTAAATTATAAAGCTTGAAAAAATAAACTCGGAATGTAACTATCTTTAAATAAGAATAGCTTAGCTTCTAATTCAGATAGAGACATGAAATATGTATCCACTTATAGCATAAAGTAAAGAGCTCCATTAAGCGAAAAATGAGCAGAAATATAGTCAAATAATGGTCCAAGCGTAAAACAACCCCAAATCATCATTAACAAATAAATGAAACTTAAAACAAGCAGATCACAATAAATGACCGAGTCAAAACCAAAACGAGCAAAAATTAACATGAGTAGGGCTGATAAACCCCATACCTTCCCAAGACCAGAACATAATTTGTACTTTGCTGAAAACAAAATACCACTAAAATGTTTCCAGTTTTTTTGCTTTAATAAATGAAAAATTATTAAAACTTTAAGGAATAAATGTCTATATATGTATATTAAACTGATAATTCACTGTCATTTTTTTTCATTAAGTGGAAATTGAGTTTGAGTCAGTCATTTAGTGTAATTTCTGCTCGCTTTGAGTTTCATTCATTTATTAACGATGGCTTGGGGTAAATTTAAGCTTGGAACATTATTTGAGGTTATTTCTACTCATTTTTCGCTTAATGGAGCTCTTTACTTTTCTTTGAAAAACTTATTTTGAGGAAATTTCTTAAATTAATTTCTAAAACGACGTGTTGGTAGGTCAGAAAAATAACTAATAATTTGAAATGTTCATTTTTAAATAATTTTTATTAATATCAACATTAATATATTGCTAAGCTTTATGGTAGTGTTTCTCTTTAGCTAGAGCAATCAGGAAAGTTAAAGTTTCTAGAGTTCCATGATGACCTATTTTATTTTTGACCTCGAGTATTCCTAATTTGGAGAGACGCATGTTTGTGCAAGTTTCCAATTAATCAACTTACAGAATCAATCAATTAATCAAATTCATTTTTAATGTCCTAGGTACTTTAGCATCCTCAAGCCGCCTAGATAAGGAGTCTTAGCCTCCCAAGATGAAATTACAGACGCTGTAAACTAAATTAAATAAGCAAGTTAAGCTCCAAAAATGTCAGAATGGAGTACCGAATGTTTTGAAAGGTAATAGGTAAAAAAAAAAGCACAATTTCCTACTAACTATATTTATTGTGTCTAGAAATGCTTTCAGTAAAGCAGTAAAGCAAGAGCTCATATGGCACTTGTGACGAGGCAAGAAGAGCTAAGAGCCAAGAGCTCATATGGTATGAGCTCTAACAAAATTCTATGAATCAATAGATTGATTTAAAAGGAAAATAAAGAGGCTTAACGCCGGTCAGGATTTAAAATAAGAGCTCTGAGTCACGATGTCATTCTCAATATCAAAATTCATTAAGATCCGATCACCCACTCGTAAGCTGTAAATACCTAATTTTTTCAAATTTTTCCTCTCCCTTTAGCCCCCCAGATGGTCGAATCTGGGAAAACGACTTTATCAAGTCAATTTGTGCAGGTCCCTGACACGCCTACCGATTTTCATCGTCGTAGCACGTCCAGAAGCACCAGACTCGCCAAATCACTGAACCCCTGCCCCCAACTCCCCCAAAGAGAGCGAATCCAGTGCGGTTCCGTCAATCAACTACCGACATGAATTCCTTCTAAATATCAAATTTCATTAAGATCCGATCACCTATAGGTAAGATAAAAATATTCCAATATTCACTTTTTCCAAGAATTCCGGTTTACTCCTCCAACTCCCCCCAATGTCACAGGATCTGGTAGGAATTTAAAATTAGAGCTTTAAAGCACAAGATCCTTCTAAATATCAAATTTCATTAAGATCTGGTCATCCTTTCGTAAGTTACAAATACTTCAATTTTCAAAATCACCCCCCCCCCCCAACTCCACCAAAGAGAGCAGATCCAGTCCGGTTATGTCAGTCACGTATCTTAGACAGGTTTTTATTCTTCGCATTCAGTTTCAACCTGATCTCACCGCTTTAAGTATTCTCTAAGATTTCCGGTCCCCCCAACTGCCCCGCAATTACGCTGGATCCAGTTGAGATTTAAAATAAGAGATCTGAGTTACGAGGTCCTTCTAAATATGAAGTTTCATGAAGATCCGATCACTGCTTCGTAAGTTAAAAATACGTCATTTTTTCTTATTTTTCAGAATTAACCCCGTCCCCAATAGAGCGGATCCGTTCCAATTATGAAAATCACGTATCTAAGACTTCTGCTTATTTTTCCCACCAAGTTTCATCCCGATCCCTCTAATCTAAGCGTTTTCCATGATTTTAGGTTCCCCCGCCCCAAACTCCCCCCAATGTCACCGGATCCGGTCGGGATTTAAAATAAGAGCTTTGAGACACGATATCCTTCTAAATATCAAATTTCATTGAGATCCGATTACCCGTTCGTAAGTTAAAAATACCTCATTTTTTTCTAATTTTTCAGAATTAACACCCCCCCCCCCAACTACCCAAAAGAGAGCGGATCCGTTTCGGTTATGTCAATCATGTATCTAGGATTTGCGCTTATTTTCCCACCAAGTTTCATCCTGATCCCTCCACTCTAAGTGTTTTCCAAGTTTTAGGTTTCCCCCTCCCAACCCCCAATGTCACCAGATCCGGTCGGGATTTAAAGTAAGAGCTCTGAGAAACGATATCCTTCTAAATATCAAATTTCATTGAGATCCGATCACCTGTTCGTAATTTAAAAATACCGCATTTTTTCTAATTTTTCAGAATTAACCCCCCCCCCTCCTAACTAAACCAAAGAGAGCGGATCCGCTCCGGTTATGTCAATCATGTATCTAGGACTTGTGATTATTTTTCCCACTAAGTTTCATCCCGATCCCTCCACTCTAAGCGTTTTCCCAGATTTTAGGTTTCCCCTTCCCAACTCCCCCCCCCAAATGTCACCAGATCCGGTCGGGATTTAAAATAACAGCTCTGAGACACGATATCCTTCCAAACATCAAATTTCATTAAGATCTGATCAACCGTTCGTAAGAAAAAATACTTCTATTTTTTCCTAATTAATGGGCCCCCACTCCCCCCCCCCAAACGGTCAAATCGGGAAAACGACTATTTCTAATTTAATCTGGTTCGGTCCCTGATACGCCTGCCGAATTTCATCGTCCTAGCTTACCTGGAAGTGCCTAAAGTAGCAAAACCGGAACCGACAGACCGACAGAATTTGCGATTGCTATGTCACTTGGTTAATACCAAGTGCCATAAAAAAAACTATAGCATTAAAAGCAGGTGCTGAAGAGAGGAGAAGTCTCCCTCATATGGAGAAAAATTTACTGTAAATGTGGAGGCGTTTAAATTACTGACCTAGAAAAGGAACAGACATACCTTTAGTCAGAATTGCATCTTGAATCCAAATATAGCATTAATTTGTATCAGATATGAACTTTACCACCATTCCCCTAATGTGCAAACATACACCCTGAATTGAATATATACAAAGAGTCTTCTTTTCTTTTGACAAAGCGTTAATTCAATTAAGAGAATAGATTGACTTAGGGAGAATTCAATGCCTATGAATGAATGTTATATCTGGGTTCAGGATGCTATTATTTTCACCCCCACCCCACTAATGTGCAAACATATACCCTGAATTAAAATGCAATGAGTTTTCATTTCTTTTGACAAATTGTTAATTGAATTAAGAGAATAGGGTAACTTAAAAAGCATTCAATGCACATGAATGACTGGTATATGTGGATTCAGGATGCAATTATTTTTACCCCCACCCCACTAATGTGCAAATATATACCCTGAATTGCATATATACAATGATTTTTCTTTTCTTTTGACAAAGTGTTAATTTAATTAAGAGAATCGAGTAACCTAAGAAGAATGCAATGCCCATGAATGAATGTTATATTTGGATTCAGGATGCAATTCTGACTCTAAAGCTATGTCTACTTCTCAGCCAAGTCAGTAATTTAAACTCCAATTTTGCCCAATTTACAAGTTTAATGTGACTCTTTACTTTAGTTCGAAGAACTGAATTGGTCAACAATATTCCACAAATGGATAGATAAAATTTCTATAGATATGAAAGTGTGTGGAGGGAACTTCAAGCTTGAAAAATATTCCAGTGATTGAAATTCCTAATTTCTTTTTTTTTAAATCGTAGTGTACTTGATGGGAAACACCTACTTACTGATTTACCTCATACTTACCTAACAAAACCTACTGCTTTTACAATTAGAAATATTCGCCTGTATTAAGAAACACCGGTTGTGTAGCACACGCAATTATTTTCTGACCTGAGTTAAAGTATATTTTGACGGTAAATCGCTATACTGAAATGAAATTATCCTATCTCCAAATCGGCTCCGATTGAAACTATCCAACGTTTAAAAATAGAAAAAATGAATTATTAGTCCATTTTGTGCAAAATTTTATGCTGAATCCGAATTTACAGTACCATGCCGCTGGATGTATTCCAATCTGTTTTTTTTTTTTTTCTTATCCTATGTTGAAAATTAACATTGCAAAGTTGCTTTTATTGCACCCTGAACCTATTCTAAGTCCTTATTTGGACTTTTAAGCAGTAGATTAAGCAGTAGATTTTAATCTACTTTAAGAAACTCGAAAGTTCGCTTCTTCCCCTATTTTTCAATTACTGTAAGAAAAAACTAATGTTCTGCAGCAAAGGTTTTAAGATTTTCAAGACCATGATCATTCGGCAAATAGAAAAACAGGAAAAGTGCTACAGTACAGCAAGAAAAAGAGGGTAAACAGTCGTCATAAAAAAGCTAACCTTATCTTTAAGGCCAAAGTGTTGATGGGGTAGCATGTGAAGACAAGGTGAGAGTAATTCCATCTTTTCTGGGCGGATTGAGAGCTCACCCTTCTTGGTTTTACAAGGATAACCCACACATCCAACGATGTCACCTCTTTTGATTCTTGATACATCATCAGCAAATAAACCGGGCGATTGGTAGCTTCTAGCGTCGGCCATTACTTGTAGTTTAGTCATCTCACCATGAACATCATAAAATATTAGCTTCGATGAAGACTTTCGAACAGTATGAATCCGTCCTTGAAAGCAAAAATGGAATCAAAATCAAGCTAAATATAAATAAAATAAAAGACAAACCTTGTGCATCTTTACTTTACTAGAAGCTTAAACAAACTTAAATATTTAATACACTTTAAGTATGAACAAACTGAACATAACAAAAGATTCTATGATAGCCCCCCTCCACCTACTTAAAAAAATGTTATTTCTTTCTTATGAAAGACAAAAAATGTTATTGTTACGTCTCAAAAAACAATTATTTATTACGTACAATTATTTTCGGCGGCAAGGGGTGGTGGTGTTTCCAACCAGTTTTTAGGAGAACAAGACCCCCCGCCCCGTCTGAAGGCATGGCAACAACTAAGATTTCTTACTCTTCTGGTTTTTTCAACATTTGGTCCTGTAAAAAGATTCACTCCTGTATTCCATAACACATCATATTACTCAACTCCAGATGTCAGTGACATCATATCTGGAAAGCACAGATATGTTCTATTTTGCGTGTACAGCAAGTACGAAATTTTCGATACGACGTTAGTTTTGGCAATTACTATCTCAGGTAATTATTACAGACATTGAGTGTGTCCTACTCTCAGCACTCCCAGAGTAATTATGTCAAACTCATATGAGAGTATTAACAATTGCTTTCTTTAAAGCATGTTGCCAAGAGCACTTAGAAGTTAATTTCGAGTAGTTAGCAGTGGTAGTTTTAGAGAAGTTTCTCAGGCACTATTTCCCCGCCACTAGAAAAACAGGCCAGATCAAATAGCAGCACATGAGATAAGAAATGACCCTTGACAGATTTGAAAGAGCTTCAAAGCTGATACCAAATTTTTCTTTGCGACAGCGCTCGATTAACGTCGCTGCGTAGGAAAAACATTTCTCATCACCTTTCTCCAACAATCTTTCTTTGGATTAAATATAAAAAACAAGTTTTTTCAACTGAAAGTAAGGAGCGACATTAAAACTTAAAACGAACAGAAATTACTTCGTATATAAAAGGGGCTGCTTCCTCATCAACGCCCCGCTCTTTACGCTAAAGTTTGACTCTTTTCCTCAACTCTTCTTTTTAAAACAGTAACAAACTTTAGCGTAAAGAACGGGGCATCACCTTTGGGAAAAAAAAAACGAACAAACAAATAAACACGCATCCGTGATCTGCCTTCTGGCAAAAAATACAAAATTCCACATTTTTGTAGATAGGAGCTTGAAACTTCTACAGTAGGGTTCTCTGATACGCTGAATCTGATGGTGTAACTTTCGTTAAGATTCTATGACTTTTAGGGGGTGTTTCCCCTTATTTTCTAAAATAAGGCAAATTCTTTTGATGTAGCTATTGGTATCAAAATTCCATTTTTTAAGAGTTTTGGTTACTATTGAGCCGGGTCGCTCCTTACTACAGTTCGTTACCACGAACTGTTTGATTAAGCATCTTGTAAAAATGTTCTTCATTATCATATGTCAAAACTCTATCACGTGAAAAACTATATCATTGTTACGCCTTCAGCTTCAAACCAAAGATCCAAAACCCAAAGCTTCACAAAACACACGGACCAATTACCGTCTGCTCCAGTATTGGTAAGTCTTTTGTAAAGTTGATCTTCGAATAACTCGCCACAAGATCTGACCATGGAGACAACCAGTTCAGAATCCACAAACCCTTGGGAATACAAAATGGATGGGTAACTTTTTGGACGATTTTGAAATGCCGTCGGATAATTTGAAAGGGCCTATATTCAGGGACATTTCTAGGGGAGTTCGACTCCGTAATAGATTCACCGGCTATTTTTTCTCTGTTGAGAAGCGGGATAAACTCTTTTCTTTTCGATTTCCTATGGAATTGGTACGACAATGAGTCCACATAGGTGCAGCTAGGTAGTCAGGTAAACAACATTATCGCTGTTCAGAAAGGTATGAAACAAGGCTCTGTGATCAGCATGCTCTATTCAACAATACCATCCGAACAGCCAATAAAAAAACTCCTCCATGTTTGATTCTGCTCAATCTAGATGCTAGTAATCTCTGTTATGATCACGATGTTCTTTAATATCAGAGTATCTACAAGGTCTACAAAATATGGTTGATATAGCTTTCTCTGACCTTAATGAGATGAGTCTTAAAGAAGCCACCTCAAGAACTGAGTTTCTTGTTTACGTTTTGACTTAGCAACTTCCCCGAAGTATCGATGTTTGCCCAGCAACTATTTCCACACCGTAATCTCTTAAATATTTAGGCCTCCCGTCTGGCTCCATTGGTAAGGCTTCAAAAGCACTTGCTATCTCAGAATTGAAAGAAAAGCTGAGAAAATCGTACAGACTGATTGCTCGAGTATAAGGCCAGTTTTATGAGATGACACGGGTCAGAGTTTACACCCCTTTTTCGTTTTCACAAGTCTCCTTTCTGGTGTCAATGCAGATTTTATTTACACAATTTGAGAGGAAAAGTTTTTTTCATATTTCTGCTTAGGACATGACTTCTCCAGATGCCACAATTAATGTTTTTAATATTTCCTCAAATGGAACCGGTTCATGAGGGGTTCTGTAAGCGTCGCAAAAGTATTATCAGTTTTCTCTTAACTATGTAGTTTAAGTCACATGTAGAGACTTGAGAAGTTATTTGTCTTTTAAGTGCTGCCGTTATATTTTCTTCTTCTCCTTTATATTTTCTTCTTCTCCTTTATATTTTCTTCTTTATATTTTCCTTTATATTTTCTTCTCTTCTTTCCACTCCTCAAAGTGCAGTCATGCTTGTTCAGAGGGTTCATAGGTATTAGTATTACTATTATTTTCAATGGTTACAGCAAAGAATAAACTGCAGACCAGTATAAACAAATAATCAAAGCTTTGTTATAAACACAAACCCTTTGAAGTCCTATATTCAAATAATTCGTCTTTCCTATATTCCCCCTTTTTGGTGTCAGGGGTCGAAGTTGTCAATATTTCATCTTCTTCCTCTTTGATTACTTGGAAAGGCTTTTGTATAATCTTATCACCAGAATAAAATTCGAACCCGGCAGTATAATGCTATAGTTGTGTTCCACCTCTGGGTTCCCTATAACCAAGCTGGGATCAAACTCACTGCACCACTACAGAACAATAATCTATTTAAGAGCGGGTCTCTCCCGGGGCCTGACAGCCATACCCTTTGATACTCTTTTTTTTTTCTTCTTGTTTGGACTAGTATGTGTTTGCTTCCGCACAATATCAGTGGGTCATTTCAAATATTCTATGTAGATGAAAAAAAGGAGAGTAGGTCAGTTAGCTTGTTTTTGTGAATTTCCTCGTTCAAGGTTTTTTCAAATCGTTTATTTTAAATCCTGAGACAAATTCAAGATGGCTAAAACGCAAAGGCGCTTTTAGGGGAGGGACTTGCCCCGTGCGCAGAAATTTGACGGGCACAATATTTCAAACAAATAATTTGAAAACGTATTTTTATTAAATAAAGCAGAGGGCGCAGATTATAAATAAAAATTGGAATCAATTAATAAATTGAAAATGATTGTGTCAATAAATAAAAATTTTGTTTTGTGGGAGACAAGGGAGGAGTTCTTAACAAGATTTTGCCCCTGGCACAAGAGAGGGCAGAACCACCACTGCTAAAACGAATTGAAAAGCTAAGAAAAAACGAAAATTAACGAAGAATAAAATTAACCGGAAAGGTGTAGCATAAATGGGAGACAGTAACAACGGCAATCAAAGGGATACAATTAACCCTTGACTGGGCTGCCCACTTAATTCAACAATCTGTCTTGGCTTTTTTCTACAATTGGCAAATTCCGAATCTCCAGAAAAAGAAGAAAAATGCAAAATAATAACACATACCTTAAAAACTTCATTTCAATCTGGTAGTTAGCAAATAAAACTATGTTCAGCAGTCAAAGAGCAATAGCAGCCGAGTACAAAGTTGTAAATTACTCCATAAACTTAGAACGTACCACCACGTGGCACGAATTTATTGAAATGGAGAGGGGGGTATACCTTTTTGTCAAAATCTAGAGGGGCAATGTTGCCGTTGTTTTGCTGTTTCTAATACTATATACAAAAAAGATATTTTATAAAATCAAGGTAGGTTGTCATTGAGCAACAACAGCTGAATATAAAATTACAAATTATTACTAAAAGCCTAGATTTTGGATGCAATTTATTGATTAAAATATATGGGGGGGGGGGGGCAGTATCATCGTCACTTGACATTTGGTTTCAGGCGGTTTCAAAATCTAGGACGTAGTCATTGAGCGCCAGCAGCTGAATATAAAGCTATAAATTATTCCTAAAAGCTTAAATGCACCACCATGGGGAGTGTCACCAATTCACGAAAATTGATTTTAACGGAACTTTTATTTTTCACTGACAATACCAAAAAAAGCTCTTTTTTAAACCTAGGGGTGGTAGTCATTGAACCACAGCTGAATGTAAAATTATAAAATGCTACCAAAACCTTATAGTGTAGGTAGGAGGCATCTGGTAGAATACAGGAGGCAAATGCAGGTTATATAGGTAGGAAGAAAAATATAGGTAGGAGGGGAGGGAAAATACTTTTTTAATCTAAAGGGGAATGTTGTTGTTTTTCCGATTTTTTTGCTCATATCAGTTATCTTTATGGGCCTGCATAAACGTATTTCGGGTGCTCAAACTTACCATAGTGCATACTTTCGAAATAAGATAGTATTTCCCTCTTGCATGGATTTTAATTTGGTAACAAAGAAAAACAGCCTGAGCTTCTTTTCTTCGGAAGAAATATAAAAATAAAAAACTTTTTTCTAGAAATATCCAAATCAGGGGAATTAGCAGAGGACAAAACCAGGTCATATTTATTTCCATCAATGCCTGCTTCCCATACTTTCATAAAATAAATTTACTTAAGAATTGTAGTAGCAAATAGTGCAAAAGGGGACTCGCCAGAAAAGCAAATCACTTTTGGTAGGTTCTCAGATCTCTTTGGTCTCTTCTGTCTGGAAGACTGTGTCTCAAGTCTCTTAATTGCTATTTTGGCTACAAGGGCATCCTTTTGAGGAAGGTACGCCCCCTCCCCCTAAGATTTTTGCTCTTCCTCCAGTTTTTGAAAAATACCTTCCTTACGGTATTTTCATTAAAACTGCCTTTTCTTATACTTCCACTAAAAAACTCAAAAATGGCAATATTTTCACCCAAAATAGATTTAAAAAAATACATTTATATATACGTACACGTACAAATATGTGTATATATAGATAGGTAAATATGTGTTCATATATGTATATATACATACATGAACATGTAAGCCCGTATTCTCTTTTACTGAAGTATAAGGAAGAGAATATAAAATTAAAACTCGTTATACTAGCTTTAACAAACATTTTCTCACCACATTAGGATCCAGCTTTTTAAGCATTACATTAGCCTTACTTTTTAAGTATCTTTTTACTTACTTACTTTTTTACTTACATTAGCCTTACACTACATTAGATGTATGTAATGGTTAGCTAGATCATCCTCTCCCCATACTAAATCCTAATCAGCAAATTAAAAAAAAAGTTTACCAGCAACTGACACTTTCTCTTCTGACGATTGTCCAACATCTAACTGGCTGAACTTCTCAATAAATTCTGTCAATGACATGGTGACATTGAATTTGTGAGGGTAGGGTTGAAAGCCCTCCTTTTTATAGTTTTGAATAGTAGCACTTCGCAATCGCAAGTATTCCTAAAAATTACAGATTTTAAAGTTATTGACTATTGTATCTAAAATGGAACAACGCTGAAAGGGGCACAGGTAAAGCGGGGGAGGGCTTGAACTATCCTTTTAGAAACATTATATGAAAAAAACAAGTTTTTTAACTGCAAGTAAGGAGCGACATCAAAACATAAAACGAACAGAAATTATTCCGTTTATAAAAGGGGTTGTCGCCTCCTCAACGCCTTGCTCTTCACGCTAAAGTTTGACTTTCTCACAACTCTACTTTATATAAAAATAAAATAAAAAAATAAAAATTTTCGCTTTTTTTTTTAGCCAGATTAGGACTTTCTGTCAGAAAATATCAAAGTAACTTATTGATTTTTTCTTCTGGGGAATGGGTAGATCTGAGACTAATGATTTTAAGAATACAATATCTTGTCATTTTGGTACAAGTGGACTAGTCAAAAAATTGTTCGTTTCAGAGGGAAAATATACCTTAAAAACCAGAGAGACAAGCAAATATAAATATAGAGGATAATAAAGAAGGACAGGATGCCGGTTCGATTTTGAACTCAAATCCCCAATGAAAGCTTAAGATTAAGAAACGAGGAAGTGTGCTTCCAACGAAATACATCACAGTTATGTGGTGGATCCTGCCTTATTTCGAAAAAAAGAAACTAAATAGGCTAGTTATATGTTGAACTAAAAAGGCCATATGATCTACAAAGAAATACAAAATGAGTGGCAAAGTTATGTTTTCGACCGGAGGCTAAGAAGTTGAAAAAAGAAGAAGCAGAAGAAGATCAAATGTAAAGAAATCCAGAGTGCAACAGTAAATGCTGACAGCTGTAATATAAAAAATCAGAAGTTGAAAATAATATTATGAAGGGGCTCTTCAATTTACATGACTGAATTAATTACCTTAGGTACATTTTCAACTTGTAACAAATAAACCCAAATTTGATACAATGTGACCTAGGACATCTTTTTTTGTGAAAATCGTTTCCTTTAGATACAAAACTACCTTATGAAACCAGCTACAATTTGAGCTAAGGCTCACAATCAGATAATGTTCAAAATCATGTTAGATAAAGAAAATAGATTCAGAATAGCTTTTGAGATTCCTTGCAAATGTAAGTTTCCATTACCTTATAAATATTAATAAAGCATACAGTTGGTCCAGAACAAAAGGGCATATCTCAATAGTGTTTCCAGAAATATGCATAAAAGAGAGAACAGTTTCTTTATTGGGTTTATTTCTACTTAAACTAGTGCTTTCTTAATATGAGCTGGGAGGTATCCACTTTTGTTTACCCAATTGAAGCCACATCCCTCATCAACATCCATCATTTAACCAAAACTAATACATAGAGTTTAAAATGTTTTGTTTTTTCTCCTACATTATTATCAAACCGCTTGATACGCCCTTTTAGGCAAGGCAATATAAGTAGTGAAAATTAGCTATGACACTTGGCATACATACACTTTGTAGGAAGAAGTATAGTAAATTTTTGAGCTTTCACAATGCATATGTTTTACTTCACTCTCAGGCCAGGCAAAAGATTTAACCTATGTTTTGCCATGAACTGAATTCTGGTCATCTGCACAATTTCTAGTTACCTTCATCTGGCAACAATGTCTTTATCTGGCTTACTTTTGCTTCGATTAAGAGGGTCATATTTATTTCAAAGTCAGGTTAAAAGAATACTTCTGTTCCACAGGAAATCACTTGAAAATAAAACATATACAAATTGTACTCAACTGGTCTTGTAGGCTTAACCTAGGTGATCCTTGTCCACTTAAAAAGTCATTATCATACAGTCAGAAAACTCAACAACCATCTTCTAGCCCTCTCCCCCAAACTAAAAGAATATATATTGAAACAAAAAATCTTTCATTTTTTTGCAAAAAAGCAATGCACAGAAGACAAAGTCTATCGTGTGAGGATACAGCATTGTCATTGCCCAGGTTCCTTGATGGTTATTACCCTAACCATGATACCTAGTTTGAAAATATTAGTCAAACTATTGCTTATCTCATGCTTGAAAATGCTAGTTTTGAAAGTGTTTAAAAGTTGAGAATGTTTAAAAAGCCAAATATTGGATCAATTCTTCAAAAAGGAATAAATTTTCTTCTGGAAAGAAAATTTTCTTGTTTCCTACTGTGTATGTATATATGTATGTATATATGTATGTATATGTATGCTGTGTATGTATATGATTGGGAAAGTGTTCTTTCCATCAAGTTAATATTTTTCTTTAGAAATTTTCATATATAAACCTTACAAGATGGGTGGAGGAGGGGATTTTTTTATATTTTTGGGTTGAGACAACAAATAATCTTTAACCTGAGTTGCTGTATCTTTGTTTTTTGATTTAGCACTAAATTTGACAAATTGCAAGATTATGGGATTTTCTTTGAAATAACAAGTTCTGATGCTTCAAGCAACTCAGAAAAGGTCAAAATTAGTCCAAGATAACATTCAAACCTAGCAACAAACTTGATAATACATCAGATTTATTTCTGCTTATTTTTAAATTCACATTTATTTTACATTGATGTTTACATTCCCAACAGCAAAAATTTATAAAGTAATCTTGAATCATATTGTTTTAGTACTGATGCATATATGATTCCTACTTCTATCCAGGTTAAAAATGTAAACTATATTATATTCATATCTCTGGGATTTCTATTTCTATATGAACTAAAGCTTATGCAATATACAGGTCACAAAAATAATGTACAACTGAGAAATAGCTTAATTCTTTGCCAATTATTTGTCAACTTTTATTCTTAAATACAATCCAGAAACCTAAGATAATTGAAAATCCTTTCTCTAAAATCCTCATTCTTCACGTGGGGCGCAGGCCCCATCAGTGGGGCATGGAAATATTTTGGTGGGTCATGAACAGGACATGCACGCTTCAGATGACTATACTTTAGAACCTTTATTTCAAGAGAAAAATACTGTTCATTTGAATGACTTCACATACATATGCATTTCAAGACTAAAAATGATACATGATAGTATTGGAATGATGTCATACATTACACAAAAACGAGTTGTATTCTGACAATATTTTTCACTAGCATAAAATATGCCTTGAGGACAACACATAAAAAGCTACCAATTTAACGACCTTTTAAACCTCCTTCAGTTTGAATACACTTTAAACTTTGAACAGTAAACTAAAAAGAAGACAAGGGGGGGAGGGCTCAGGATTTTAGAAATACCTAGGTGGGGTGGCCTGAAATTGGTTGGGAACCACTGCTCTAAAAGTAGGTAATATAAAAAAAACTTCTAATTTCAATTCTTGATTTTCTTCTTGGCATTGATTTAGTTCATTTCCAAAGCTAGTTGGATGACTTTTGAGCATTAAGCTCTTTAGATTATTACCATACACTAGATTAATAGCAATATTTTCAAAGAGATTACATTGGGGGATATTTCTTCTTCTTTGTTTACACCCTTCACTACTGGTCCATTCTCAGCAGCCTGTTCTTCTTGGGCTAACTTTTCTGCTAGTTTCTTTTCTGCTTTTTGTCGCCTTTTCAATTCACTGAAATAAATAAAAAAATCTGATAAAAACAGCTGGATGCTTGAGTTTTACCCTCAGTGATTTATAACAAGGAACTCTGATTTGGTTGCAGAAATACAAAAGGTGTCAAGCGACATTTTCAAAATTTTCATGAGAAGCAAAATATTATTTCTGTGTTGCTGTGGAAGTTAGCCACTTGACACTTTTTGCACTAGAAAACTGATCAAAACTTGGTTATTTGTGTGGATTAGATAATCAAGAATATCTCAAGAACAAAAAAGTGTATGTCTATTCTGCTTAAACCCATCATTTGGGTGTGCTTGATTTTAGGAGAAGTGATATATAGTTCATTTTGACTTACATATAACATAACGCCTTTTGTATTTCCAGAGCCAAAGTACAATACAAAAACCAGGCAACCAGTTTTGGCTGGATTTTTACATAAACTACTTCCTTGAGGAGTACAAAATCATTTCTTTTTACTGTTGCACCTGCCACCCTGAAACATATTTTTATGGCTGGCTCTCTGGAGGAAACTCATATGTATGTCTTACAACATATTAAGCCCAGATCATATAGACTAATCCAATATAATTAAAATCCAACTCATGTAAGAGAACATAAAACAAACTGATGTATACTACCAAAGATGCACCTACAACAAACATATGAGCAGAACACATGTTGCAGAAGCCATTGAGTTGCATGTACTAAGGTTTATTTTAGTATTACAAGCAAGGCCATATCCAGGAGAGGAGGTGCTACCAGGCTTGAACCCCCCCCCCAAAAAAAAAAAAAAATGTTGTCCAACTCTTATAAATATAAACAATTGCATACTTGGTGGAGGTCTAGTGGATGTACATTGAAAAGCTTGATACATAGAAACTACTTCAAAGTTTTAAGTGATAGTTAACATAAGTTCAAAATCAATTTATTTTTAATAGACTCAGATTGAAATGGTTTCTTGGGAAATACCTTGTGAACTAATAAAGAAGTAGCCCAAAGGTGTCATCCCAGAAAACTAGAGAGAAGTAAAAGAGAGCTAGAGGAAACAGTAATTGTGGGTGTTGCCCTTCTTTTAGAGATAGAATTTGCAGCAGGAATTTGTGAACATCTCAGGAATTCAAACTTTGCTTATATCTGTGAGCATCGAATGCAGTAACAAAAAAGACTATTATCCCTTTGAAGCAGAACATGGATGGTTAAAAGAGGTACTTCAGAAACGAAATTTGGATTGAGGATACTAGCAACAAAGGTGAAGACTTTAGTTGACAGCTACTACAGTAATCTATAGAAGGTGTTCCAATGAGTACCAAAGAAGAAATACCAAAGTCCAACTTCTTTTCCAATCACATTTGTTCCACTGTGGAATTCAACCAGTCGATCTACTGATCTGGCCAGATCAGTTGACAGCTTCAAGATTGGTGTTGACTGGTGTTGGTGTTGGTTAGACACCAAGGTTAGACAAACAAGATAGGTGTTGGTTAGAGCAGAAAGTCATGCAACAAACCAGTATTATCCAACAGCATCTATTAGGTGCCACCTGCTTCTTTTAGCCCTCAAACATACCCAGCTGGAAACACATCCAGTGACATCAATCAATGAAACCAAACTGCCCTGTATATATGTAGATAGTGGTCATCTAGTCATGAACTGTGACATGAATATCAAGTCAATGTTAACTGGCAACATCTACAGGTTCTTCAACCTTAGTTGCTAGAAGATGTGATTTAAGGTAACTTAAGATAGTGCCAAGTGCAAAAATTTTAAAGGCTGTTCAATCGACTATGAGAAGATTAGACACACAATTTATGCTCAAGCTTTGAATCTAAACTTGCAGACAAAGCTAAGACAAATCCAAAGAAATTTTGGCGATATGTCTCTAGCCAAGACCATAATAAACGAGGCATAAGGAAACTAGTAACTGAGGAAGGTGAAGAAATAACCAATATCATAAAGCTTGCAAACTCACTAAATCAGCAATTTGTTTCTGTTTTCACCACTGAACCCAATGGTCCTTTACCCTCCTCACCTGAATACATTTTAAAATCCCCAATGGAAAGCATCACTCTATTGCATACAGAGGTTCTTAGACGCTTACAGAAATTAGATACTAACAAATTGCCAGGACCAGATAAACTACATCCCGGGCTATTAAAAGAAATTGCAGCTGTCATAGTAGAACCACTTAGGAGAATTTTCCAGACATCACTTACTTCTAGAGAGCTGCCAGCAGACTGGAAAATAGCTAACTTTACACTGGTTTTCAAGAAAGGCAACTGTTCCAAGCCTGGAAACTATTGGCCAATTAGCCTGACCACAGTTGTTGTCAAAATACTTGAGCAAATAGTCAATGATTCAATCCTTAAGCATTTGACAACCAACAAGATCTTTTCCCCCAAGCAGCATGGCTTCTAGTCAGGGAAATCAATTGAAACAAACCTTTTGGAATCATATGAGGAAATTACAGACCTAATTGACCATGGACATCCAGTTGACCTGCTCCTGTTGGACTTTGCTAGGGTCTCTGACAAGGTTCCTCACAGTCGACTGCACTCAAAAATATTTGCTATTGGCATCAATCCAGCTGTTGTGGACTGGCTTATGAATTTCCTTACAAAGCACAAGCAGAAAGTTTGCTTATTTGCTACAGATGGCAAACCAATATATTCTGACAAGGCTGAAGTAATGAGCAGAGTACTGCAGGGAACTGTATTGGGTCCAACTCTCTTTCTGATTTACATCAATGACATATTTAACCATATTGACAATGGCATGCACCTGTTTGCTGATGATGCCAAACTCTTTGGTATTGCATGCCCTCAGAGTATCCAGCACAACATAGATGAGCTACAAGTTTGGACCCATGACTGGCTTCTCCAATTTAATGCAGGAAAGTGCTGTGTATTACTCCTTGGACCCAATAACCCAATGGCGAACTACACAATCTACAACCCCACCATCAACATAAGAGAGAAAATAAAGAACAGAGCAGAAGAAAGGGATCTAGGTGTCATTATTGATGATAAGCTTAAATTTCACAGCCATGTCCAGCATGTTGTTTCCCATGCAAGCTCCAGTCTTGGACTACTAAAATGAACCATCAACAGCAGACAGGCGTCTATATTTATAAAACTATACAAGGCTCTTGTCAGACTTCATCTCAATTTTGGCATGTGTCTTGCTGGTCCTTCTTATCAACAAGATGTGAGGCTCGTCAAAAACGTACAGAGACGAGCAACAAAATGCATAAAAAGTCTAGCATCAACTTCACATGAGGACCACCTCAAGGACCTCAAACTACCCACTCTGGTTTACTGACGCTTGTGCACTGATATGATGCTTACTTACAAGCTGCAGAACAAAAAGTCAGCAATCTTTGATGGCAACCTCAGTACCAGCCAGCACAACACAAGAGGAAACTCCAAGAAGCTACCAAAGTCAAGCTCCCAATCTAAAGCTCACTGAACATTCTTTTCAAGAAGTCATAAATCATTGGAATAAACTGAATGATTCAACTATCAGTGCTCCCTCCATCCAGTCCTTCAAAAACCAACTTGAAAAAGAGCAGGAGAAGAAGCAGTGGAGGTTTGACTGGCAGTCATCAACTCAAGAGCACTATAGGTCTGGAAGACCTTAATGCTCTCAGATGGATTAAGGCAATTAATTAAGGTAATTTAAAATTGGTGAGATTCATTCATCAACATCATTACAAAAAAAAACTCAAGCTAGGAAGTAGAACAAAACTTCTGCAAGTTGGTGGCCTGGTTTTTTTCAAATACAATTACTACATAATGTACTTGTCATTTTCAAAATGTCTACAAATAGTGTGCTGTATTCTTAGAAAGATTTTTACAAAAGAAATTCAAAATTTAAGATTTGTCTAACAATTCTTTGTGTATGTTCCTCAGAAATAAAATGCATAGTAAGTCACTTTGTGAAACCTGAAGATCACAAGAAATGTGACCGAGTTTAAGAAATGAGTAACATTGTACTACTGTGACTGAAAATGGGCAACTGCTTCCATCCATTGAGAACTAGCCATTTTCAGCATGAATTACAGAAGAATTAGAGAAGAACCATTATTTTTATGTTTTTCTTGGCCCTCAACCCAAAGTTCATCTAAGAAGAAAGATATTTTGATTTAAAATTAAATGAAAGTCTATTACACACAATAACCACAGTAGGGTATAGCTACAATATTATTACTTTAGAAAATCTTTAGAATAGTTTCTGCTGGATTTCACACAGAGAACTACTTCTGATGGTACATATTGCTTGAACTTCAGAACCACTATAAGAATGCCGTATTGAGTTGTCTGTAGAATTCTGGCCACAGGACCAGTGACAACTCTATTGCCAAACTCCTTTAAGGACATTTTTCCAGCTGTATCTATTTAGTAAACTTGAACAAGATGTTATAATTCAGAACAAACACAACTAAGAACCACTAGATAAGTCTGTATCACAACTTGTAACCCTTGTGGTTATAAGGAAGGAAGCATCATTTTTTCAGAGGATTATTTTTTTTAATTTATCACTGAAAATAGTTTTAAAAGCTGTTGGATGGTTATGGTGCATGATAAGCTGTTGGATGGTGGGGTATGATAAGCTTAAAGTTGGACAACTAATAACAAATTCTCTGTAGGCATGAACCTATGCTTAGAAAATGTTGCCTAATTTTGGACATGAAATCTCAAGTTAGAACACAGCATGGAAAATATCTAGTGCATGATAAAATTTCAAGGAAATGTGCAGAAAAGAATAAATAAAAGTAACATCAGTAGATTCTTTATTTCATGCTTTTATAAATAACATGATTGCTTTCTAAAAATGCAAACCCCCCTCTGATGGTCCTAGATAAAGTGCTAAAATAGCCTAGCATATACAAAAAACTGAAAGAAGAACACTAAAACAATGGAATTGTTGATTTATAATATGCAGAATATTTCTATTGGTCACACTGTCATGTTTTTTTCTATTCTTCTTGACATTTCTAAATGATTCTAGTTAGTATTTATCTAACTATTCTATTACAATCACTTGGGTGGAATGGTTTTCACATATCAATAACACAAGGAACCCATTTTAACAGACATGGCACATCATGCGATGAAAGACAATGAAGAAATACACCATTTAAGGCTATATCAGGAAGTATCAAGGTGGGAGGGGAGGGGACACATTACCAGTAGAGTGACCATGATATTTGGAAATAGTATTTATAGAGAATTGACTTGGACTATTTTCATTGGTAAACTTCTAGATTAGGGGTTTCTGTTCATCTTGGGTAGAAGTTGAGCAAAATAATTGAAAATCAGAAATAGATTCAAGGCCTTTAGTAACCCACAGGAAGATATTCTAAATTGCCTGCCTTTACTCTTTCCCTACCCCAAAGGGCACTGGCTTGTGATCACCTTTTAGAATTGCTGTGTAACAAAAGTTAAACTTTGCAAAATAGATATACTGCCCAAGTGAGACACAATAAAAGGGTTGTTGAGTCTTATATCTTGTTTATACCTGATGCAATAGGTTTTAAAAATTTGTAAATCTACTTCTTAAATTTAGAAAAATGTCTTTGTGTGGCTTAAAATCCTATTGAAATAAAAGGAACTGTAATTCCAAAAGCTAGAGCAGTTGAAAAAAGCATAACACTAAAGTAAGGTGAAAACTTTTTTTTCTAAAATTTAGATAGGTGTAGAGCAGTTACTTATACAACCCCAAGGAATGATACCTTCCCAATGTATTTTTTAGATTGTAGATTCATTCCTGACAGTTTGATTTTCCTAATTAAATTGCTTCCCAAGATGGCAAGAATCCCTTCAACAGGAAAAGAAATTTTCATTTTATTAGCCTATTCCCTTTGGATGTGGTCATGCATTAGATATTTATTCAGAGTATCTAAATAATAGGACAGAGTTTATCATGGAGACATTTAATCTAAGGCAAGTGTTGTGTACCAGTATAATTGTATAGGCTAGAATGTAATGATAAATTTTTTTTATGCTTAAATGTTTTCTTAGACTGCACTTAGTTGATGTTAACTAGCCTAGTCCAAACCATCAGCAAGTCCCAAATATCTAACATCTCAGCCAAGAGATGTTAGTATGTTAGAGATGTTAAAGATAAGAAGTTGCTTGAGGATGTCTAGCGTCATGCCACTAAGATGGTTAGCAACATGAATAAATTTCCATACAAAGAAAGACTACATCGTTTGAAGCTGCCAACACTAACATATTGATGGAAAAGGGGTGACATTATTTTAACCAAAAAAATCCTCTCTAAAAATACCCTTCCCAGTCTCTTTGCACAGCCCTTGCATTTTGGTACTAGAGGACACTCTTTTAAGCTCTCCATGCAGCATTCCATGAGTAGACATAGAAGCCACTTCTTTAACCAAAGAATCATCAATATGTGGAACCAGCTCTCTGAAGAAACAGTTTCTGCTACTTCAACTGACATGCTCAAGTCCCACCTTGATAGGGAATGGCTCTGCCAGGAGTTCCTTTACAATTGGGAAGCTGCAGAGTCCTCCACAAGAGTCTAATCTAACAGCCACAATCTACACCAAACAAATTCTTTTTTCTCATGGAGCATCACAAGGATGGATAATCCTTATATCACTCCAAGCTGCAATTTAAGGTAATTTAAGGTAAAGAGTAGAAACCTGAGCCCATTCTAGATATTTGGGTAAATTTTTGTTTTTACCACAAAATAAATAATTCCATGCCTTTTTTGCTCTTTCTAAAGATAATATGAGTTGTCCTGAAAGGGGGTAGCAACCAGAGTTTAGAAATACTGCTTCTATAATAGAATGATTGTCCCTATGAATAATCTTCTAGATATTTCTGTCATTGCTCCTTCTATTGGTGCATTTAATATTTATGTTGACAAGAGTTGGTTTATTAAACTATGGATGACAGAGGGGGATACAATTGAGTTCAATGGATCCACATCACCAGTGACTAGCAACTCCATAGGATTTTTCCTTATTTAGCTAGACACTCATCACACAAAAAGAGACTATCCCTAAGAAATGGATTCTAAAGTTATTCACAAGGTACAAATCCCAAAGGCATTGATTTGTAACAATATGATCCTGTAAGAGTTAAAACTCATAAATAATATTCTAAATGTCATACTTTTTCCTGATATTTATTTTTTCTGTTTCTATTGCTCAGAAGATGTTCATTTAAATAAGCTACAGATAGAGATGTCATTTTTATTAAGAAAATGCACCAAAATAACATAGCTAACTCTATTTTTACTCCCTCCCTTGCCACCATGACAAGAGGCCCCTCAACAAAGCTGCAACATGAGCCCTCCAGACATAGAGAGAGGACAAACTTTTACTCAGAATGGGCTGTCCAAACTTGTAATAGTCTTTCCAATGAGACTGTCACTGGTAAATCAATTAATTCTTTCAAAAATACAGATGATTTAGAGTGGAGTAATGTGGAATGGAAGTACCAGTAGGACACCACACCCCATCACACCCACTAATTGTGTCAACATCAATTCAACAGTGAGATGCTCTACACAAGGATGCTTCAGGGGTCAATAAAGAATTTTCCTTGGAAGCAACAATTAAACAATAAAATAGAAAGGACTTCAAGTGATGTATTAAGTTTCTGTTAAAATTCTAGTTAATTGACTTCTTGCTATCTCAGAAAAGGTTTAGGTTAGGAAAATGAAATTTTCAGGGATGAATATACAGACTAAAGTATGTCCAGGGGAGGTATTTTGAAGTGACATCCACTCCTACTCCCTCTAGAGGGCCCTGACCTTTGATGACCTTTAAAAATATGTGTGTTATAAAAGTGAAACCTTGCAAAATAGATCTTCTGCTTAATTGAAGTACAACAAAATTGTTTTCAGCTTCAAAACCTTGCTCAATTCTATTCTATAAGGTTTTAAAGATATGCAAATACATTTCCTAAATTTTGAAAAAAAAAACATTGATATGGCTCAAAATTCTATTCAAATAACAGCAATTGCATTTTTCAGAACTAAAGGCAGAGAAAAAGCAACTAGTAACTGAAAATTAAGGTAAAATATTGGTTTGTCAAAATTTCAATAGGTATAGACCTGCCATGTAGGCAAATTTCAGGGCCCTCTAGAGGGAGAAGGAGTGGAGGTGGGTACTTTAAAATACCTTCCTGTGACATACTTTAGCCTGTAGATTCATCTCTGAAAGTTTCATTTTCTTAACCTAAACCCTTTTCAAGATAGCAAGAAGTCAATTAACTAGAACTTTACCCAAAATTGTTTTCAGCTTCATAACTTTGCTCAATTCCATTTTATAAGGTTTTAAAGATAGGCTATACAAATACATTTCCTAAATTTTGAAAGAAAAAAACATTAATATGGCTCAAAATTCTGCTAAAATAACAGGAATTGTATTTTCAGAACTAAAGGCAGAGAAAAGGCAACTAGTAACTGAAAATTAAGGTAAAATGTTGTTTCATAAAAATTTCAACCTGTCATGTAGGCAAGTTTCAGGGCCCTCTAGAGGGAGAAGGAGTGGTGGGCACTGAAAGTTTCATTTTCCTAACCTAAACCCTTTCCAAAATAGCGAGAAGTCACTTAACTAGAATTTTACCAATTTTCTCCCTAATGTTGCTAAGTTAGGGGGAAACACAAAATTGTAGGCTACTAATGTTTTTAAAGGATAGTCTAGTTCATTTTATTCTATACATTTATCCAAGATTAGGCACTGCCTTAGTACCAAATGTATTATCCTAGACAAGGCTCCAGAGGCTAACAACTTTAAAACGTCCTAATTTGTAAGAATATAAACTTATTGATTTAACAAAATTGGCTCACACCTTTTCCATTTTATCTTAGAGCATCCAATAGCTGCAAGGTGAAAGTTTCTTTGGGAAAGCTTATGAGCAGAACACAAAGATTCTCCAGTAGAAACACAGACTTTTGCAGGCAACACTAAATTAAAACATGAATTTGCTCCAAACTGATTCAACACTTTCACAAAATCAAATACTTTTAGAGTCTTGTTTCTTGAGTGACAAAACAAAGAAGTGGTAAAAAAATTTTGCATTTTCAAAGC
The DNA here is from genome assembly GCF_032884065.1 of Artemia franciscana. Taxonomy (NCBI): domain Eukaryota; kingdom Metazoa; phylum Arthropoda; class Branchiopoda; order Anostraca; family Artemiidae; genus Artemia; species Artemia franciscana. The sequence continues at coordinate 30,038,582 of NC_088868.1, read as the reverse complement.
AAACTAGACCAGCAAGGACGTGTATCAAATTAAAAACATAAAATTCTTATGTCAATAATTGACTCTTGCACTTGATCAAGATGATTCAATAACAATTCTTAGCCTTTAAATAGATGGACCGATCAATAAATTAGTTTAAAATGAAATAAACCTCACTTTTTTGAAAGGTTTTCACCATTCTCCGCCATTTTTAAATTTTTGCTGATGCAAAGTTACCATTCTTCTATAAATGTTGAAAGGATTTATTTTAGAACTTCGTTATCAGACAACCGATTCTGATATGGTTCTAAACTGGGGTGGCCGTTCGATCGAAATCGATGGTGTTAAGCAGAGTAACCAAAAAAGTACTATCTTTCGAAAGTTTATAGCGCGTCTTGTATTCTACAAAAACAAACATGTTATATTGCAAATTACTCTTTAGTTTGACATAAAGCAAAATTTTTTTTCGAAGTGAACGAGAAAGATTTCTTTGGTTTTATCTTCTCTTGTTCTTGTGTTTTCATACGTTGCTTATTTGTTCTTTTAGTATGAATTATCAATTTTCGTTATTCGAGTTCAGGGATGCCAAGCGTATTAGTTCCCGAAAGTCCCCTCGTTCCTCAGCATCATCAATACTTTATCACCGAAAATCCCCATAAAAAAGGGCAAGTACAACACCTGCTTTATAACGGCAAGCTTTCAACAGACTCAAAATTGTAATAGTCTTTCTCTAGCAAGTTTATTGACAAAAAAATAGACTGGGTACTTGGTCAGAGTGTATATTGACAAATATATTATTTGTCAACAAAATGGTGATGGTGAAATTGGGGGGGGGGACTAACGATAAAAAGGTCCGCGAGGAGCGTTGAACCGGTCTAAGGCCAATTACCCTGAAAGCATTATTTGAAAATAGTCTGCTCAAGTCATTTTCAATTTCCCCCCATTACATCGTGAAAGTCTATTATCTAACATAAAAAAATACGGCTGTTTTAGGTACTAAGATTTACAATTATTCAATTACTCACGGCAGTACTTATTCAGTTGGAGGCATGGGCTCAGTAAAAAGGAAGGACTCCCCTAAGTTTCCAGCCAATGATACCCAGGTTTGATGTTTTCATTCGACGGTCTCTACTTGTGCGGTTAAAAGGTTGCCAAAGCTTTTGGCAACCTATAATTTTAATATAAGCGAAAGTTAGTTTCAATTTTCCCAATCTAGTTCTTTCTTCAAATGAATCTATGCGAGTTGAGTGAGTTGACACATGGTAAATCAATGCAGCCCAGTTCCCAATTTGTTTGACAAGTCTTATCAGATGGAACTTACTGCGTATCGAAGCTTAGGTGAAAAATGTATATACTTTTCCGTGTTAGATAAAAAGATAAACTAAATCTGTTTTTATTAAATTCTAGTGTCAATTTCCAATTTTAGCTGAATATAAGTGACCACTTAAGATCTGATCATTTCTGATTGCTAAAAATAGTAGCTATATATTGATTGCTGCATATATATATATATATATATATATATATATATATATATATATATATATATATATATATATATATATATATATATATATATATATATATATATATATATATATACGGATGACAATTGTTGCCAAAGAAGCAAATTCCTTAAATACCGCATCAAACAGTTGAGATAACTAAATTAACTTTTTGACCGAAATCGCTTGCTGTGCGACCAAGACAATACTAGTATTTCAACAACGGAGCCGAGTTTTAGGCAGTCCTCTGAGTGATGGCAGTCTTTTTTTTTAAAGGAAAATTCAGAAGCAGCTTGTGTGCATTTCAAGTTTGTCGTTAAAAAGGGCTAGGCCTGGTAATGGGTGCATTTCATCAAATTTGTTAAAATCAACTCAATTTCAGGGCCAAAAGAGACAAACTGAAACGTTCCAAGAAACTAACATGGATATTCCTGAATAATTTTTTTTTGAAAATCTTTGACTCATCACTGAAAAAAATAAAGAAGCAAACGATCTTGAGAAGCAATCAAGATAAGCCGCCTTCTTTGACAAAGTCGTCTTTACTTTTAAAGCCTTGGATCTAGGGAACTATTTCTGTGAACTTAGTTTCAAACTCGTAGACCAAAGTGAGCGTTCACTAATTTTCAAGCAAGTAAGCATGATAAGTAGAAGTGGAACTTCTTAAAATACGCTGGGTGACGCAAGTTTGGAACTGGTAAAACGTCACCCAGGACAAAGGAAAATTAAACTTTAACTGATCTGCAGAAAGTTAAGTTAATAGAACATAAACAACACCAGCCTATAAATACTAGACTAAAAAGTAGGATCCAAACACCCTAAACACCAAAATCGTTTTTTAAATACCTTGAAGAGCGAAAATCCTCAACTTGGGTGCAGTACCGAGAAAGAGCAGACTCAATGTTTTGCCTGTAATTTGTTTCCCACAGGGATGGGTAGATAAAAGAGAGAGGTGGGATTTTTTGAAGGCCTAACTTCACGGCACAAGATGCGCAGTCAAGATTATAAGCCAAGTTTAGAAAGAAAGAAAAAACTAGAAAAATCATATGCAGGATGATAGATGTCATTACCACATTCGGTAAAAAAGGACTCACGTTTCGAGGAAAAGATCACGACGGAGGCAACTTTATCGAGATTCTCAAGTTAATAGGACATCACAATGTGGGGAGGGCCCAATTGCTAAAGTGTCAAAAAGAAAAAGGTACTCAAGCAACTACTAATCTTAGCTGCTTCTTACAAAACTATTTCAAAGACATGACAGGAAGAAGTCTAACGAAGGTTACTGATGAAGTAAAGTGATAAGAACTCTACGGCATCTTTGCTGATATTACACCAGTTGTGAGCCACAAGGAACGCCAATTCAAACGGAACTATAATGGCATAGTTCCTTTTCTTTGTCGACTGCCCCTCCAGAAAAGGAGCGGACATAGCTACAGAAATTTTTAAAGTTCTCAAGAAGTGAGAACTATATTTAGAAAAGTTTTCATTCTAAATGTAAGCAGTATTTTGTAAGCAGACTTTTTGGGCAGTATTTTGGGGAGGCTCGAAGAAGTTCGAGCCAATATTTTACATCTGGTTAGGTATAAAGTACCATATATTTGTTGCCTGGTAAATCTAGGCAACATTGTTGTCGAATATTATTGTGGGGAAAGCGTTTTGACCAAAAATATGAATGGTTCTCCACAAGTTGTGCTAAGTGGATCAGCTTGCAAAAAGAGGCTATTAAGTCAGTAGATGGGAAGCTCAGCCTCAAATGACTGTCAGTGACGAAGGTGGTTGGCAAGACACAAATCACTTGACGTAGTTTGAAACACACTTTCTGAAATAGCTAGTATCTTGCGCGACATAAGAGACTCCGAAAATCTTGACACTGAAACAAGAGTGAAATTGAAGCTACTTCTGTTATAAATTATGTGTCTACATTTTGGTGCTGAGCTAATTTTCACGAGGAATATCATTCGCCTGACCAACGAACTAATAAGAAAAGTTCAAACGAATGACTTGAATATTTTATCAGCTTGGCAGTACATGAAAGCAACTTGTTTTTTACTTTAAGATTTGCTCTATACTGCAGCATAGATCTTGTTAGTCAAGTTGAAGCTTCTATACAGATGGCAACAACACTGTTTTCTATGATATAACCTTCTGGTCATTGCGACGAAGTCGACAGTTTTTCGTCTGACGAAAAAAGTTATTTTGGATAAGAACTTCACACGTAAGACACAGAAAATCAGTGATCATTTCTGGCAGTACTTTATTTTAGAACAGTGTCTGAATTAATTTTAGTATCGAAAGTCATAATTTAGCCAAAGCATTGTTGTCAAATAGAGACATATTGCCTTTCATGAACCCAAAGAGGTCAGTAAAAGCAAGGCCACTGCTGCCATCTTTAAGGATGGATACTGGGATCCAAAACTGTCTGTAATTTCTCTTTCATTCAGTTTTTCTTAAAAGTGATAGCCACCTCTATACTTTTTTTTAAGACTTCCACATCAACCTTGCTTGAAAATTCTCAGAATCCAACCAAAGCAGTTTGAGCCGACCAAAGCAACCAAAACAGTTTGAGCCGATAACCAATCATACAATCGAATCAATTGGTTTTCACTATTCACTGTGCACTTTAATTCGGAGCATAACTTGATGTGTGAAGCCTGATAAAATTCTATTAGTTGCTTTTCCTAATTTTTCTGGCTTTCTCTCCGATGCATTAGAAAGAAACAAAATTTGGCTTTGATTTTTTTTTTTCTGTGTAAGTTATTTTGAAATTCCTCAATTTTGAGAAACCCAGATCGGACACTGAAGGAATGGCGAAATACTCTTTTTTGATGCAGTTCCTTGCAAAATAAGTACTAATATTTCCACTAATTCTTAGAGGTTCGTGATATTTTACTTCTATACCATACTTACCCATCTTTATAATATGTGGATCATCTACATGCACAGAACATATCATGTTTTATGCAATATCAGCTTAGATGTGTAAACACCAATCTGAGATTCAAATGCATCATGTCAAAACAGGTACGAAGTATTTGTGTGTGATTTTACACTTTGTATGACTTTACTCAGCAATTATTATTCAGTAACAACATTACCGAAGAATGAGATTGCGTGCATGACAGACAAGGTGTTCCGTATTGTTTGGTACTCAAACTAAACGACATTTAAGATTCAGCTCCCGGAACACTTCACCTAGTTAGTAACATCATATTCAAACATGCTGTCAAACTTCCTGCCCCATATTAGTTCCTGATTGACGATGGCTTGAAATAATTCGACATTGATTTGAAAACTATTCGAAAAGTTCAATTTTTAGACAAATTGTACTACTTTTACTATGTAGTATTCAAAAAATGCTACTTTGACAGAAAGTATTCAAAAAGTTCTACTTCGAACAAATAGGGGCTGGTTACAAAAAACTTTAAGAGACCAATCAAAATGTATTTCAGGAATGTTTGCTACAGTCTTAGGAGTTGGACAAACATTTCAGGAGACTGGGTTCAAACCCCTTCCTTCCCTTGAATACGGCCTTTCATACACTACTGCCTAGGATTATTTTTTTACACCGTTTTTGTTCTATTTTTTGTTTTGTTTTTTTACAAATTAACTTTTTTGTGACGAAAATTTATGTGTAACTTTCAGTAAACCCACATTTGCGTGTTTAGTACCCTTTTGGGGTTGTTATGCTGGCCTTTAAATAGTTATTGTATTAGATATTAAAGTACTCTTATTAATCTACACGTCTATCAGTCCATTTATTTATCTTTCCATTCAATTCAAATATTAAAGCACATATCTTTCATTCCTTCCCTTTTGTGAAACCACAAAAGTAACTGAAGCCTTACGGTAGAAAATTTTTACAGTGTTTTGAAGAGCTCCTATTATTTCAAGGGACATTATAGATTAGTTACTGGTCATGCTTCTGTTCTTAATAGTTCAAATTTTGTGTTTTTCAAATTTGCAAAATACCAATGTAAGTTGCTCAATTTGTATTTTAGAGTACTTAGATTGCAATTTGTATTTTGGAGCAAATAAAGGATTTCCTTTTCATTTCAGTCATGGTTCTTACTAAGCTGCATTTTTGTAAAGATTGAACTACACTCCTTGATAGCCTATTTGGAAAAAATAATTTAAAGAAGCTGTCAACGTAAACATATTTCCTGTGCGCACCATTTCCGGAATGCGTTTTTTATTCGCTTTCAACTAAAAATAAAATTAGAGAAAAGAAATATTTGAGAATATCGAACAACACCTTATGATCGTCTAAAAATTACGAACATAAAAAAAAGCATGAGTAGGGTTAATTTTGTCTCCTCTCTTCTTTTCCCCCTCAAGTAGGGGGTTGTTGTGTATCATGAGTGGGAGAATTTTAAAAAGAAACTAAAAGTTGTAATGCCTTTTCTAATGCGCAATGAAGTGGTACTTTATGCAGCAAACCAAATAACTTTACATGAATAGGATTGCATGTTAGGATCAGAGGAATTTCAGAGGATTGTATTAAGCGTCAAGTCATAGCGTTGCAAAAAGTGGGAGGGGGGCTCTTAAACGGATATTAAAATATGTAGTGCCTTCTTTAAGGCGTGACATAGTGCCTCTTTATACCCCACAGCAACAATTTTTTCAACATTTTAATCAATAATTGCAAACAAGACCGCACTTCAGGTAAATAATTCTCAACCTGCACTATTATCTTATTACGTAATAGGCAAAATTTACAATTACACAGTAAATGTAAATCACCTGGAATCTCGTAGAAAATTCGATTACCGATTCTTGTAAGGAGCATTGCTAATCCAGCGCAATTCAATCTTAAAAATTCAATTGTCAGGAGGGATGGAAAAATGTACGGAAACCGTTTTTCGTCCGAAAAACGTTACCAAATTTAGTGATAGCACAGGTTCAGTAGAGCAACCAAGTTCGTTTTTTGTTGTTTCGTCTTTTTTTTAATGTAGCTACCTAACAAATGTAGAGTTAAAAAGAAAAGAGTCCTATGATCTGTAATGAACGCATGAAATCACCAGTTCCCCATCCTCTCAAGAAATTCCTAGCAAAGAGTTCTTGTAGGCCCAAAAACACCAAAATAAAGGATAACCAACCTCTAACCATAAACGAAATTTTTATTTTGTATTTTGAGAATAAAACTAACCCCAACGATGCATTTAATTCTCTTTCCTGTACATGCCCCATCTATTGAATTTTAAGAACAGTATCTACACTCTCCACTGCTTAAAGGGGTACTGAATTTTACTCGAGTTCAGAAATTGTTGCGTTTTTCATACATTTTTGAGTTTCAAATGTTTAATTACCAGTATAAGCATGGAAGATACGAGTTTTGTGATGATTGTAGATAGTATAATTGGCACTACATATTCCAATTTCCTATCGCATGAGTCCCCTCCGATATTTTTAAAATATCTCCTTCAATAGCAAGTGGCCTGGAAAAAAAAATAATACATAGACACCATTTTGGTCTTTACTTAGGTTCCGTTGCTGCACTACCTAAGAAAACCCGTAAGGACACTCGAAACAAATCAGAAAATTTTTTTTCTGCTACCTGTCTACATTTTCAATATTTCCTGTCTACATTAAAGTACATCTAATAAAAGTTTTTAGATAGATATTTGGGTAAAAATAGTTCAAAGATCATATATAAGAAACTCTGAAGTCGACAAAACCCCCAGAGCTCGGGGCAGCCATTGTAAGTTGTGCCCTGGGGGCATATACTTTCTTATGGAAAGGGTGTATGTAGAGAATTCAGAGAGGGCTCATTTGATTGGAAATTGAATGTTTTAGTTCACTTTCTAAGGGTCAAAAGAGATATGAGTGCAACTAGCCCCCCCAAGCCCTTTTCCCCAAACACATCCAATAAATTTGAGATAGCCATTTTTTTAAATAGTTAAAAAATCAAATGTCAGAAATCCGAAGTCTACAAAACCTCCAAGAGCCCGAGGGCAGGTATTGCAAGCTATGCTCTGGGCGCATATACGATTTTTATGGGAGGAGTGGTCGTATAATTTTCAGAGTTTTTTCTTTATTTGTAATTATTTGTATTTTTCATTTTTTTTTATTGTAAGTTCTAGCTCTTTTATTAAGATTCAAAAGTGACCATGGGGCATATACCCCCCGGGGTCATATAAGCTTTTGTTAGGAAAGGTGGTCTTATAAACTTCATAGTTGGCTCATTCAATTGAAATAGAAAGTTCTAGCTCCTTTCTAAAGAGTCAAAAGTGATTGGAGGGCAACTACCCCCCCCCCCTTACGCTCTTTTTTCCCTAAATACATCTGATAACAAATTTGACATAACCATTTTGTAAAAAAAATTCAAAGATCAAGTCCACACAACCAGGGGCATATAAGGTTCTTAAGGAAGTGGTCGTACAAACTTCAGAGGGGGCTTGTTTGATTGAAGACTGAAAGATATATTCCCTTTCTTAAGGGTCAAAAGTAATCTGAGGGATCTAGTTCAAAGATTAGATAAGCTCGACCCTTACCCTCACCAAAAAATCTTATTAGTGATGTTATATTACGAAATTTGGAAACTGACCCCTGTCTCTCTGTATCCCGATCCTCCTCTTTTTCCCCTAAGAAACCTACCAATGATGAATCATGGGAGCTTATCCTTGGTCCTCCCTCCATGGCCTGATCCACCCTCTGGAAAAAAAAAACTTATCAGCAATATGTTTTATTCCAAAAATCATAGAGGATGATCTCTGGTCCTCCCTCCTAAGCCCAACTCCTCCCCCAAAAAAACTTTATTGACGATATTTTATTCTGAAAATTTTGGGAACTTACGCTTGGACCTCCATGACCTTAACCTTCCCTCCCCCAAAACAAAAACAACATATTAATGATATATTATGCTAATATCTATGGGAGCTTACTCCTGGCTCTCAATTGCCTGATCTCCCTCCCCGTGGAAAAGCTTATCAATGATGAATCAAGGGAGCTAACTCTTTTTCCTCCCTCTATGGCCCGGCACCTCCCTCCCCACAATAACATATTAACGATATTATATTTCCAAAATATGGGAACTAACTCCTATCCCTCCATCCTTGGCCCGACCTTCCCCCCAAAAAACTTATTGAAAGTTCTTTATTCCAAACTTATAGAAGCTGACTCCTGTTCATCCCTCTATAAGCTGCCCCTCCCCAATACAATAAACAATAATTTATAAGCGATGTTTTAATCCAAAAATACTGGAGCTGACCTCTGGCCAACAACTATTTTTTTACGGTATTTTATTCCAAAAATCATGAGAACTGACCCCCGACCCTCCCTTCCTGACCCGACCCCCTCCCCCTTGTAAAAAATATTTGTCATAATATTGTATTCCAAAAATGATGGAAGTCAATCCCTGGCCCTATCCCCCATGGAAAAAAAATATCTGACGGTATTTTATTACAAATATCATGGAACCTGACTCCTGGTCCCCCTCGACAGCCCCCGACCAGAAAAACTAATTAATAATATTACATTCTAATATTATTGGAGCTGACCCTCCATGGCCCTACCCCATCCCTCCCCCCTACACACACAAGTAAAAACCTATAAATGACATTTTATTCTAAAAACAAGGTAAGTCAGTTTCATTTGTTAGCTCTTTCCAAGATTTTTAAGATACCTAGAGTTTTTACTACAAATTAAATAAAAAAACAGTTTTTTAGCTGAAAGTAAGGAGAGACATTAAAACTTAAAACGAAAAGAAATTACTCTGTATATGAAAAGGGCTGTTCCCTCCTCAGTTCCCTGCTCTTTACGTTAAAGTTTGACTCTTTCTCTCAACTCCACTTTTTAAAACAGTAAAAAACTTTAGCGTAAAAAGCAGGCGCTGAAGAGGGAAGAGCCACTTTTATATCCGGAGTATTTCTGTTCGTTTTAAGTTTTAATGTCGCTCCTTACTTTCAGTTAAAAAAAAACTTTTTTATTTAGTTTCTGAACGTTTTTGAATTAATGCTTGTTTTAATTTTGGCTCTTCGGACATGAAAAATTAAAACGAAATTTGCATATTATTTTTTTTTTGGCTAAATGGCATTCTTATAGTTTTGATCGGACGATTTCGAAAAAAAGAGCGGAGGAGGAGGCCTAGTTGCCCTCCAATATTTTGGTTACTTAAAAAGGCAACAGGAACTTTTAATTTTAAAGAACGTTTTTATTGATAAAAAAAAAAAATATACGTAACTTACGAATTAACTTACATAACGAACTTCTATATTCGTATGTTTTTATTAGGTATATGAGGGGGTTTGTTCCCTCGTCAGTACCTCACTCATTACACTAAAGTTTAAATTTTGTCCCAGTTCCTTAAGAATGACCCCTGAATCACTAAGGCCGTAGAATAAATAGTCGAAATTACTAAAAATACTTTAGCGTAAAGAGAGAGGTATTAGGAGGAGGTGAAGCCCACATATGCGTAACAATTTCTGTTCGTTTTAAGTTTTAATGCTGTTCCTTACTTTCAGTTGAAAACAAATTTTCGTATTTATTTTCTCATTGTTTATAAATAAAGCTAGAACATTATTTATGTATTTATGTATTATGTACATATTTATGTATTCATGGAAATTCCCTTCCCCCATGACAAAATCCTCCATGGAAAGATTCTTCCTCGTAACCCCCTCCCCTCAACCCCCCGACCAAAAAAAATGAAAATGTCTGTACAATACTCAATAACCATTACTTTATGTAAACACTGGTCAAAGTTTGAAACTTGCAGCCCATCTCACGGAGACTTTGGGGAAGTAAGTCGTCCCCAAAGTTATTAGGTTTTTCGACTATGTTAAATTAAACGGCTATCTCAGAATTTTGATCCGGTGACTTTGGGAAAGAATGAGCGTGGGAGGGGGCCTAGGTGTCCACCAATTTTTTGGTGGACTTAAAAAGGGCACTAGAACTTTTAATTTCCGTTAGAATGAGTCCTCTCGTGAAATTCTAGGACCACTGAGTCGATACGATCATCCCTGGGGAAAAACAAACAAACAAATCAATAAAAAAAATCAAAAAAAAGAAAAAACAAACAAATAAATACGCACCCGTGATCTGACTTCTGGCAAAAAATACAAAATTCCACATTTTTATAAATAGGAACTTGAAACATCTACAATACGGTTTTCTGATACGCCATGAAACTTGCTATTTAAAATCAGCATGAAAATGCGTTTCTTTTGATGTAACTATTGGTTTAAAAATTAAATTTTTTAGAGGTACGGTTACTATTGAGCCGGGTCGCTCCTTGCTACAGTTCGTTACCACGAACTGTTTGACAAGAGTTTGGCTACTGCCCGTTTTCCTAGCGGTAAAAGAGTAAAGTCTACTGCGTATTTGGCGCTTTACTAAAACAAATTATATTACTAGTATTTTCTTCTGCGATTGTAAAAACATTAAAAATAGAATGAAAATTCCAATGAAATAAAATCTTGAGCTGATGAGCTTTCGGCAATTAATATAATTATATATTACAAATTTATTCTAATTTTATTAATTCTTGCCAGGAGTGTCTTCATACACATTTAGGTTTATCTTGGATTTTATTTTGAAAGAAAAACATATTTTGGAATAGGGAATTTGAAACACTTGAAACTTTGGCAATCAAAAACTAACATAAATTAATTTGAAAAACCTTTCCGAAAGAAAAGTTTTTCAAAGAAAATTAAAGGCCATATTAAGGTTAAGATCGGAAAAAAGAGAAATCTACAATAACTCAAACTGAAAATGACCAAAAATTATGGCTAAAGAATAAATGAAACCCAAAACGAACCGAAATTGAAGAAATGATCATAGCAAAAATTACATTTAACAGGTACAAATATAAATGAACAAAACAATATTAAAACGAGCAAAGCTTAATTTGAATATACAAATAAAGCTTAAAATGAACAAAGATATCTTGCTATTGAAGTTTAAATGAAACCTAAAACAAACAGTAATTAAATAAACTATCAGAGTAAACACACATACAATAGGTAGCCTACTAATATAAGTGAATAAATAAATCTTACAACAAATGAAACTTAAATTGAATGCGCAAAACAAGCTTGAAACTAGACTTCCGTTGCCTGTGCAACGGGAAGTGTTGCAGCAACTGTGCCCTGTTCCTTAGGGCACAGTTGCGGAGCAACAGTCTCCATTATGTCCTTCAGAGGACATTTTTCTAATGCGGCTTCGATTGTTATCTTGAAGCATCTTTGATATGGTTTTATTTCGAGCTCCTACTAAACTGAGTTTGGTAAAATGTTTAGCTAGTCCAGAAATAAACGAGAACTAGGGCCGTCTTAACTTGACGCCAATTCGAAGTATTACGTTTCGAGACGCACATTTCGGGAATTATTTCCGGGAAATCTGAAAGAGATACGGAAATAACGTCTTATAGTTTTCTGCTTAACTTTTGATGGTCTAAGCTAGGAAAATATAAAACAAACCAAATTCACCAAAAAATTTTAATTGCCCCGAGGGCATGACAAAACTTCCAAACAGAAAAACCCAAAGAAGGAATTTTATTTCGGAGAAACTATTGTAAGCTCCAGTTGTTAGGAGATCGAGACCTGTCGAACCGCGTTGGAAAAAAAATTCTAGCTGGTCCAGAACAGAAGTTACCTCTAGAACGTCGAAACTTCGGAAATTATTTCTTAGAGAACGAAGCAACTTGGTATATAGAACACTTCACTTCTTCTTGCATACTTTTCATAGCACTACTCGATAAAAATATAAGAAACATCAAAATCGAAAATTTGAGAAAATTCCAAAAAAAAATCGGAACGAGATGGACTTTTCCGGAATTATTTCCGGGAAATCTGTAAGAGCTACGGAATTTTGTGCTCCGGTTCTCGAAGAGACAAATGAAAGTTCTACATGAGTTCAGCATAGCTGTATTTCTAACAAGTTTATTTCCGAAGCTAGGGTCGTCTTAACTTGACGCCAAACATCGAACGCAGAGTTTCTAAGAAAAAAACGGTTTTATTTTTTTTATGGAAAACTGTTAGAAATTTTAGGAACTTCTCTGGAACTTTTTTACTCTGTTTCACGTTTCCCTTCCCTCTGAAAAATCTCGAATTTTTAACTCTTACCACTTCGAAGCTACAGGTCGCTGATCACGGTGAAAAAAAAAAAAAAAAAAAAACTACGAAAGCAGTAGTGTTGCGCCGCAACACAATGAATGAATAAAAATCAATACAAAACAAGAATTTGGGTATTGCCTCCATCTCTAATTGTAAAAGTATAAAACCTACTGTGTCATTGCCGCTTTACTGAAAACTACGTGTTTTGAACAGTGTTGGAAAGTACAATTAAAATCAATCTAAATATTTGATACATAATGACCTATAAAAGTCTACAAAATTGAGACAATTTGCCTGATTCTCGAAAAGGGGGTAACATCCCCCAAAAGACGAACGATCTTAATAGAAACCCTACCATCAGATTCGACGAATAAGAGAACCCTATTTTAGATGTTTCAAGCTCCTATTTGCCAAAGATGTGAATTTTTTTTCTGAAGAATGAAGAAGGTGCGTGTTCGTTTGGTTTTGTCTTTTTTCCCATTTTTTTAGCCGTTTTGTTCAATACAGTTGAAAAGTGACAAAGCTATCTCTTTGCAGGTATTATGAACCTCTTCCACCTTAGCCCCAGGGAATAGGCCTTTAAGCTGTAAATTTTGCCCGTTGTATGCGTATAGTATTTGATATTGGGTAGTATACAGACTTTCTGGGCATGTGGATTTTATACTTAGAGTTTTATCCTTGGGGATAATTTTTCATGTGGAAGTAAATTTTTGGGGGTGAACTTTCCAGGAAAAATTTAGCACTGAGGAAATTTTTGACGGAATTCTTATGAAAATTCTATTTCTTTGTCTTAATTTCGCATTACCCACTCAATTTTGCATGTGGAGATGTTGCAGAGGAATTGTCCGGGAGGGAGGGGGGAATTTTCTGTGAGTTAGGATTTTTGGGCAATAATTTCCACGGAAAAGGGATTTTCGGAATGATCCGAATAGAACTTATCTTTCAGATAAAAGTAAGATAAATATAATTTTTAACGCTTTTACGGGGGGGAGGCTTTTAAACGAGTATGGAATTGTTCCAAAAGAATTTTACTGGGAGGGGATGAAATATTCTATTTTGGAGTAACTTTCCATTCTGGATTTTTCCTTCAGAAACTGATTGTCCAATTTACATATCACGATATATTGACACTTAATATCAGTTGGATATTGTCCCAGAAACAATACATTGATTGTCTACAATGTATTTCTTAGAATATAATATCATCAATGACTTATTGGCAGAGTCGACTAACATGTCGTTCTTTTATCTCAGGAAATTTTGGATCCCACATTCGATTCTTACACCAGACACTAATATCATACAATAAATGTAAAACTGCATAGAAGCTACAAAATGTGTCGTTAGAAAAAAAAATGTCACCATCTATAATTCTAGCCACCGCACAATCTATGACTTTGGTTATGTAGACAGAAGCATTGAGGGAATCCCCATTCTGTGTGGTTTTAAAAAAGTGCCGGTACCGGGGATTGAATGTGGTGGGCTCTGAAGGGATACTACCTGTAAGGAGCAATTTCTGTTCGTTTTGAGTTTTAATGTTGTTCCTTACTTTCGGTGAAAAAAAAAACTCGTTTGTTTATTGAATCATAATTAAGAGTGAGTTCACTGCACCCATGAGCCCACTAATGGCTAGTGCCATGTGCGCTTACCCGGAAGCAAATTATATTTAAGAAGTCTGTCAATCTGTTCTGGCTCTATGAATGACTATATATTTGACATTGGTTCCCAAAATTACACAATTTTAGCTGAAGTCAAAAGGACGAATATACTTTGTTAAATTAGCAGATTTGAATGACTTGCCCAGAACTCATATCATTCCATGACATCGTGCCCGTTGGGAGCATTCAATGGAAGATGATGCTTATTTATAAGATCACCTAACAAGAATTATCGCTAAAACTGACATGAAAAACAAATTATTTGAAAATTAACCGCACTTTCATTGTCGTAATGTACTTATCTCAATCGAAAGGCATTCTAAAATGCTGAAGTTACTGATTTGCAAAGATTAACAAAAATACCATGTATTGGTTGTTTTAAAGCCATGAGTGGAATATTTTTCGGTGTCAAAAACCGCGAGCCAGAAGCTGTGTCTGCTACTAGTCCATATTCGCTTTCTAGATCTATCCAAGCTTTGTCTAGCCGTGAGTGTCGGGTTCGCAGCTTGTCGCCTTTTACAAATATCGTGTGATACCTAAGCCAGGTCACGAATATACACCTTTTCACCCATGGGAGTTTTCTATAATACAGGAGTTTTCTATAATACAGAAAACATCAGCTACATAAAAAGTACCCGAGAATTGGAGAAAATTTATGACTTCAGGGAGGAGATCTGGGCTTTAACGTCCACCTATGTACGTTCCTGTTCTTTGTTAAAACGTTCGTCAAACTTTTGTATATATTTTTAAAAAAAAGATTTATGTTTTTTTAACAGCATTTGTGAAAATTGACGTAACTAAACAGCTAAATTTGCAGAAAAAATTCAAAGCCTGCATTTCTCCGTGAAGCCTCGTTCCTTTCTGATAAGTTTTGCAAGCTTTGCACTTTTGGTTCTAATTTTTTTTCCAGAAATTTTTTGTGTATGTCTTCTCCAATTTTTTCCTCAAATTGCAATAGAATTGCTGTTATTTTCAACCTGATCAACATTAAAATAAAAAAAAAGTAAATTCGATCTTATGTATTTAATTCAAAATTTTATTTTAAGGCAGTCGAGTACTTGGAGGTCACCCATCGAGTTATATTTACAATATCAATTGACAGCGAAATCCTTGGAGATCTAGAAATTGGCCTGTTTGGTAAAGAAGTCCCTCAAACAGTTAATAATTTTTTCACATTAGCCACCGATGGCTTTGAAGGAAAAAGTTACACAGGCTCAAAATTCCATCGAGTAATAAAAAACTCGCTTGTTCAAGGTGGTGACGTCGTTTACGGAGATGGCCGTGGGAGTACTAGCATATTTGGCACTGTTTTTCCTGATGAAAATTTTAAGGTAAATTTTACAATGCCAGGAATCGTTGCAATGGCGAGTAGAGGAGCAAATACAAATGGATGCCAGTTTTTCATTGCTACTTCTGCAGCCCCGTGGCTAGATCATAAACATGTTGCTTTTGGAAAGGTACCCTAAACTTCTTTAGTTTTTTAATTCTTGAATGTTTATCTTTGCTAATGACTTTTCTTTGTTGTTTACCCCGCAGTAAAAAAGGCTTTTTATAACTATTTTTTTAGTGGTCATTTGCTAACTACAATTTTCAATTTGCGTTGAAAAATACTAATTGGAACCTGTTACAATTAATTATCTACTTATTGTGCTTCAGATCTCAATGAGCTACATTTCAACCTTTCACCAAAATTAAAGAAAAAAAGATTAAGGGTAAGGTTTTTTAAGACCAATAAAAATGCTGAATAACTTAATATATATCTTGGGAGGACAATTCCACCCTTTTTTTAGCTCTAAAAGAATGAATATAAAAGAAAACTAAATTGAATTGACCAAAAAATGTGGAAAGCCAATTTCGAAAAATACAGACCAAAATTTGACGAATCTTAAATCTAAAAACCAAATAGAACGGAGATCCAACAAAAATAGGAAACAGGTAGAATCCAGATTTAGAAATTTTTTAAAAGCCAAACGAGTCACTCGCCAATATTTACGATTAGTAAAATTCAAGGGCGCTCGCCCAGCATTAGTAAGTGATTAAATTGCGAAAACTATTTCATTTACCAGGTGAATTAATTCCATTAGTTATCAAGAGTAAAACACGTAAGACATTTTTAAATTTAATCATGGCTTCTTTTGCGCTTGCTTCTTTGGATCTGAATAAGTGGACCCATGTGTGATTTTGTGAATGCGAAAGTGGCACAGGATTTATCTCAGGGATGGATAAACTATCAGTTTCTCGTTCGAGAAAACCAAAATTCGAGTCATTTATTTTTATGTCACCAATAGCTCTACTTAAAGCTACACCTGAATTTTGGTATTATGAATATTAAAAGTGCTAGGCCGTACTTTTATTCTTTGTTAATTAGACTTATTGGTAAAATGAACATTGTTAGTATAAGCTAGCAATATTTGTTGTTAATTTCAAAGGTTTTATGGATTTGCAAGACTTTTTATTTTTAGTTTACATCTCTCTTTGTAATATTGTAATAGAGCCTAGTGATTTCACTTATTCAATATTCTATTGCTATCAAATGTGAGTACCTGTAATAACTTTCGCTGAGCAACGATTTCAAGTAATCCCTAACTGTATTATTGTTCCGTTTGTCGATAAGAAACAGGTATTTTATGAAAAACAGAATAAACAAACTAAAAACAGAATAATTATGATACCCATACCCTCCCAAAATAAACCATCGAATTATCAATTTAACCCTCTAAGTATTTTCTGAGACATTATATTCAAAAAGTTCTATTAGGGTTAATAGTTTAAAATATTTTGTGAGGATTGAATTCCTTGATTTATTTCTGCCTCCCACATTTCCTAACTCTAATCACAAAATATATAGTCCTTTCGCCTCTTCCCACACCGAAATGATGAAATTTTCAGCCCAATCTATCTTTTGTTCCTGATGTGTCCACATTTTGACAACCTAGATCTGTAGTATCTCTCAATTTTCTTCTGTCTTTCTGTCCAAATCAAAACTTGAAGTTTACCTGGCCTCCCTTTAAGTCCTAGGAATGTTAATTCAAATTCCCAAGCATCTTCTCAGATAATGCAGATGCGCTATTTTAATAGCCTTGTCACACATAATTTCCTTGGTTCTGTACAGAGTAGTATCCACGATTTTTTTGGGGGGAGGGGGTTGGTGTTCAAACGAAATTATTTCGAGAGGGAGGTTGTGTGAAATAATCGTAAAAAATGCATCACAAATCTGGTTATATTCAATTTTGTTACGTTTTTACGAATCAAACAAAAATTTCAGGGGAGGAGTCAAACCCCCTTACCCCCACTGTATAAGCCCTTGGTTCTGTACCTCTACTTCAGATGGATGGATTCTAGTCTAATACATGCTCACAGGGACAAAAAAATTCAGTCATATTGGAGACTGAATCTCTTATTGCTTTTTCTCTCTCTTTTCCCAAATCAAAAATTGAAGTTTGCTTGCCCCTTCCCCTCAGACATTACATCAAAGTTTCATCTTAAATTCAAAAGTCATTCTAAGACACTGCAGCTAAACATTTGTTTTCGTCTTGTAGCAAAATGCTAAATAATATTTATATACCCCACCCTCAAACACAATGCTTGGAAACTTTAACTTGAATCCTCTAAGCTGCTAAATAAAGATATAACTTTTGTACTTGAATTATAATTTATGATACGTAGCCCCTTCCTAACACAATATTTGAAGTCCGACTATATTTCCCCCTTTCTTTCTCCTATGCTACATATGATAGTTTTGACTCCATCCTCTGATCCCTTTGTGTAATCCTGTATCAAGTTTAATGCAGGAAACCTTTCATGGTAAGTGGACAGGGAATTTTTTGGGGTCGTTATCAGACCTGTTTTGGCGGTCATTATTTTTTTTATTATTTTACCACTCTCTTCAGGTCCTCCAAGCCTACCTGAAATAATTTCTAAGTTCCAAAATCCATTTCGCCTCCGACAATTTTTTATTCTTTTGAATTATAATATTATTCTTGAGAGTTCCGCACCCCCTTTGATAACCCAACATCAGTTAATACCCTTTTCCATTAAAAAGCCCATGTTTAAATTACTAGCGATTTGAATTATTTATAATCCTTACCATATAGGTTTTGGGATCATGTCAATCGCGCAAGCATTTTTTATGGGATCTTCAGACTGTTTGATCAAAATGGATATCTAAAAAAATTGTTGAATATCTTCGTGGGGTAAATGTCTCTTTTTAATTTCTGACAGAATTGAAGTTAAAACCAAAATTAATCTGTCAGGTTTAGGCCGTGCAGTAGTACAATGGATTGATGATCTATCTGTCAATATGTGATCCAGGGCTTTATCTCTGACACAGTAAGGTTCATAAACAGATTTGCTACTTGTCCCTGTAAAAAAAATATACAACAACAGCAACGTCAAGTCAACGCTTTGCGTACCAGCAATGATAATGGAGGATCAATATCTCTTTCTTTGTTAGATTTTGAAAATAGACTCAACTGATTGTAACTTAGATAATTAATGTATTAGTGATCAAAGATGAACTACATGGTGGCTTAAAATTATACACATTGTTTCGAAAAACTGCGTAAAGGCTGACAGCTTTCTGGCAACCCTATTATTTCCTTCTATTAATGTACTGAATTTGGATGCCTTAATTTTCATAGATACTAGATAGTTTTTTGGTTCTTGATAAACTGGCATCGCTGGATGCAAACTACAAGGAGCTCCCTCTAAATTTCCTTCTATTAATGTGCTGAATTTGGATGCCTTATTTTTTATAGGTACTAGATGGTTTTTCGGTTCTTGATAAACTGGCATCGCTGGATACAAACTACAAGGAGGTCCCCCTAAGGACTGCAATTATTCAGAAGTCAGATGGTGAAAAGTTGAAAGATACTTTCGAAGTTGCTTCGGATCCTAATAAGTATGGACTCGCTTTCGATCTTAATTGATTGCTTGCTATTTTTATTTGAGTGTATACTAGATAGAAGCAGCACTAAATTTTCATATCATTTCTTTTTATTTATATCTATCTATATATATAAAAATAAGTTGTCTGTCCGTTACGCCAGATTATATCTTCTATATATATAAAAGAAAACAAACTAGAATGTAAAAACTGGAAATTGCATAAATATTTCGAAATATTTTGACAATAGATTAAAGTAATTCGAAAAAAGAAAAATGGTAAAAAACTAAAAAAAAAACTAAAAAGAAAAAACTAAAAAAAATTAAAAATTAAAAAAATTAAAAAAAAGAAAAAACATAAAAAGAAAAAACGTAAAAAAATAAAAAAAGATAAAAAACTAAAAAAAAACTAAAAAATCTAAAAAACTAAAAAAAAAGAAAAAACTAAAAAAAAAACTGGGAATTGCACAAATATTTCAATATATTTTGACAATAGATTAAAGTAATTCGAAAACCTTAAAACAGATACCCCAAATTTTGAGGTTTAATATAAATTGTTGGAGCTTTAGCATGCTTGGCACGTAAAGATTTTTCCAAGTGTCAATGTTAGAATGAACATTGACAAATTGAAGAAAACAAATCAATAAAAAGAAGAAACTAAAAAAAAGAAAAAACTAAAAAAGAAAAAAAACTAAAGAAGAAACTGTATCTATATATATAAAAATCTATATATATAAAAATAAGTTGTCTGTCTTTTATGTCTGTTACACTATGTCTATTACGCCAGATTATATCTTATCTATATATAAAAATAAGTTGTATGTATTTTTGTATTGAGGGTTTGCATATGACGTCTGAAAAATAAAGAAGAAAAAGAAAACTGAAAAAAGAAAAATGGTAAAAAACTAAAAAGAAAAAACTATAAATTATAATAAATTTATTATAAATTGTTGGAGCTTTAGCTTGCTTGGCACGTAAAGATTTTTCCAAGTGTCAATGTTAGAATGAACATTGACAAATTGAAGAAAACAAATCAATAAAAAGAAGAAACTTAAAAAAGAAAAACTAAAAAAAAACTAAGAAAAGAAAAAACTAAAAAAGAAAAAAAAACTGAAATGAAACAATATCTATATATCTATATAAATGACGACCGGGACACTCAAAGAGAAATTACAGACTGGGATACCAGGACACGAATGACGACCGGGACACAGGGAATATAAATGACGAGAACGCAAAACCACGCAGTTAGATGAAAATCCACCTGGACAGCGAGAGTCAAAACATATCAAAACTGAAAAGGATAGCGATGATGATTGGGTTTGGGATTTTGACTTGGATAAGGTCATCAATGCCTACCAGATTTTAGTTAAAAAAAACAAAGGTTCGGCGATATGTATTTCATAGTGACGCTGAAAAATAAAGAAGAAAAAGAAAACTGAAAAAAGAAAAAAGGTAAAAAACTAAAAATAAAAAACACTCAAAGAAAAATTACAGACCGGGACAGAGGGAATATAAATGACGACCGGGACACTCAAAGAGAAATTACAGACTGGGATACCGGGACACAAATGACGACTGGGACACAGGGAATATAAATGACGACCAGGACACAACTACAACGGGGACGCCGGTGGAACAGGGGGATATATAAATGACGACGGGGACACAGGGAATGTTCGATTAGCAATCACCATCAACAAAGCTCAAGGGTAATCGTTAGAAAAATGCGATATAGATCTGAATACGGATAGTTTTCCCATGGACAATTATTATGTTGCATGTTCAAGAATTGGTAAACCTGACAATCTACTTATATGGACAGACAATGTGACAGCAAAGAATGTTGTATATTCGCAAGTTTTATGTAGTTAAAAATATATATATATATCTATCTATATTCACAGGTGGGACACAGGGACACAACTACAATGGCGCGTAACTAATATGGCGCGTAGCGACTTACGCGGGGGGGGGCTTGAGAGGGGGGCGCTAAGCGCCCCCACCAACTAGGTATTGGGGTGGCGCGAAGCGCCACCCCAACAGCTAGTATTTTTATATTTTTTAAATGTCCATCATTAACATGAGAAGCAAAACCTAAGTGATTGGTGATGCGTAACTAGAGTATATGTGAAATGTGTATATTTTAGCGAAATGTGAACAAAATCAAGAAAATGGGCATAAAATTAGTAATCTAAAAGTGTCTCTCATTTTGTTCTAGCATATTTCCTTCTAAAGTGGCACTATTTTCCGGGTTTACCAAAACCTATGTTGGCTGAAAGATCTTTTTTCATTTTCTTAAGCATATAAGTTAAGAATATTCTAAGGATGGATATTTAACTATCCTAGAAAGTATTTGAGTAAAGAAGTAGTGATGCCTCAATCCATTTAAAGATGCCCATAGCTGCTCTCCTTTCTTCCTTATGGCTTAGGATGTTCGTCATTTATCAATGGTGAATTTATTTCAAACTCACTTTGGATTTTTTAAAAGTATTAGAGCTATAGGATCACGGACAAATCCTCCACAAAAATTTGAAATGTTGAGATTTTCATTTCTTCTATGTAAAGTCGATGACATTCCACTCTACATTTTATTCTTTGAAAATCCTATAGCATCCTATATGAATTGACAATGCAATCCCAAGATCGAGATTCATAACCATCTGAAATTGGTATAACCGATTAAATGTTTGCAAAAACCCATGATATCATTGCATTGGATTTGTCCGGTACTTAAGATACGAGTATTGTCGGAATGAGAACAGTGCGTTTAGAGAGTACCTTTGAAAAACCGTTGGAGGAGAGTACAGCATTAATCTCACTAAACCAATTTGAAACTAATTGGGAAATTACCCCTGATGGCAGTGTTCTATTAGGCTTTGCACCATGAACATTAATCAAATAGTCAGTATTTGATAAATCATTTGATTGAACATAAATCAGGATCCCTACATGTCCAAATACAAATCCTATAGCATAACTTCGGATTTCCTCAACCATACCCAAAGTGTAAACAATAACCTCATCATTGTCAGTAGTAGTCCATCAACTGTAAGGATTGGCTATCCATCTTTCAAACAGCGAAGAATATTGAATTTTTCGATACTCTTGGCCTACTGTATGCATTCTAACGCCTCACATCAAAAACTTTCTTGAGCAATGCGGAAAATATATTATTTAAAATCTAAAGCCACTACAAGATTTATCAACCAAAAGTTGTGATTTTCATGCACTATTATATTTAATTTTAATTGCGCTGATATACTTGAAGTGAATTTCCCTGCATTTATGTAGAAAATCCTTGATTCAAATACTTTCTAGTTTAAAATGTGATTTGATACCTTTATAATATAAATCTCAGTACCCTAATAATGAAACTCTTCCAAAATGTTCGTGAATTTGTTTATTAGTAAATCTTGTATGTACAAAAGAGCCTTCATTCTTTAGATTTCTTCTTCCACGCATAGGTAACCATCGGTAATGATAAATCAGGATGTCAGGATTCGATTTTTACTCATCTTGTCATTTAGAGTCAGGGTCAAACTTTCTACAATATATTGTAACTCCATTTTTATTATATTTACTTGTATAGTCAACATTACTATTTTGATTCATGTAACAAAGTTCACGTGGTTATTTTTTTTATTTTTGAAGCAATGTCACATACGATATTCTCACATGAAAAATCTTTTTCTGTAACAAACAAATAAAAATCAGTAAGCTTATAATCATATTAGCCAGTATCTTCAGAGCGATGGCGTAGAAACCACACTCTGTCTGTCTCCTTTTTAACTTCTGTTGAATGATAAAACTAGGAGAATGGTGATAAGATTTATCAAGTGGCATGTTACCAGCATCAGTAGCAAGAAGCTGGGCTTTATTATCAAATAAAAGTCTTAGATTTGCGTCCTTTTTCAACAATAACTCCTCTAGTGATGTTGTTTTCGCATATCCGCCTCTAAAAGAGTTGAATTTTCTTGGTACTCTAAAGAGATTTAACTCAATACTGCATGACAATGCACGTATACATATCCAATAGTGTTACTATTAGCACTTGTTTCATAATTCAAATATTTCTCTTTCTCAACATTCAACTCTTCTACAACGCTATCATGTAAACACACTTTCATGGAATATTTCATCTTTATTTTAAAAAAAAGATGTAGATGTTTATCCTTCCGATGCACAAATAATACTCAAGCAAATCGTAAGATCCAACAAGTCATGGAAGATTACATTGTCCTAAATAATTTCAAAAAGTCACGCAACTCCTCTTATGTAATAAACACCTACATCTTGAAGAAAATTGATAACACCTGCTTCTTGAGGGTATCGCCGCTAAACTGCTTCCTGATCTTAAAAATAAAGGAAGTAAAGAATATTGACTATGGGTTTCAAACAGTTCGTGGGAACGAACTGTAGGAAGGAGACACCCAGCTCAATAGTAACCAAAACTCTTAAAAACAGAATTTTGATACCAATAGGTACATCAAAAAAAGTGGATTTTTTTCATAATTTTAAATATCTAAGTTTTTATCAATTTTAGTTGTACCAATCAAAAGTTACGATCCCTGGAAAATTTGCCTTATTTTTGAAGAAGGGGGATACACCCCCTAAAAGTCATGGAATCTTAATGTAAATCACGCCATCAGGCAAAGTGTATGAGAGAACCCACAAAAGGTTTTAACCTCCTATGTGGAATTTTGTATTTGTTACATACAAAAGATATGACAGCTAGTATTGAGTGACCTATACGCCAAGCGACTTATAACTCGGTCTAAATAAGTTTTTCATACTGTCTACATGTTGTTTTCAAAGATCATTGGTTTTTTCTAGTCCATCTAAAATCTCCAAGGAAATTTATGAAAATCAACTGGAATTTCCTTTCGCACAAAAAGAACGTCTTTGAATGGTTTCTTTTGAACACAGCTGGATTCAATGTTTATTGTCTTCGCCTTTAGAATAATATTTGAAGTGCTTAAAATACTCAAACTAAATTAACAAGATTTTAATGAGTGATTTTTTTTACAAGGATTCTGCCAGGATTTGAGGGAGCAAACATGATGTGCATCATATAACTTTCTCATTTCTCTCCAGAAAATTTTAAAGGACTTACATTTATGTCTATATGATTCACCTCATTGACACTTGCTATTAAAAACAATTTTTGTTTGAACCAGTTTTATAAACTTTATTGAAAAACAGAAACTGGATGCCAATTATGTCGTGTAACCCAACTGTTTGGTATCTTATTGATGCAGTTTTCTCTACTGTTCTTAGACAAGAGTAGAACAACTGGCGTTTGAAAATAACAAAAAATAACTTGCATCAAAAAATAAATATTGCAAAATGTTTGGTTCCCTTGACTATTTACCCATTGTAGAGACGCCAGCTCACAAAAATGATTGCATATGTTTAACCCAAAACCAAAACACACACAAAAGTCACAATTTCAGTTTCCTTTGGGGACAAATGATCCTCAAGCTTCTTGGTGACGTTTGAACTTCATAAAGACGCAATTAAAACAAAGACCCCCAACTGCAAACCCAATTAACCGAGATCTGATGCACGCAGCTTGGCATGCCCTATCGGTAGATTTTTCAGCAGCATATATTCAATTACCGATCCACCACACAGATTAGTCCTAAGCCTGTTTAACATCCAAGCTATTACCTCGTATCAAGTTTGACTATGATCCTATAATCTTTAATGATATATGCCCTGATTACATCGTCTTAACCCCTCTCCCCACCTCATTTTTGAGTTTCATCACTCTTGGTTCCCAGAAAGCAGTTATGTTGAACCTTTGATGAGTAGAGATATACTCTTAAGACCAGCTATGAAATTAACATTCATTAATAAACTATATTTGATTATCAAGAATAAAAATTACGACTTATCAGTCACAACAACAATTTCAGTAATAGTATCTCGTAATTAAAAATGTGAAATCGGGAAGCAGAAGATTTTCAAACTAACATCATCCCATTCCATATCCCTTGTTCTATAGTATACTTCCAACGTCAAAATTAAGTAAAAAGACATAGACCCACTTATTCGTAACATTGATCTTATTTTTGTCAAGAGGTTTGATCAGAGAAAAGAGTATTGGCCTTTGATATTGAGACTCATACCTTTGCCAAGTCTGAATTTAAGAGGTTTTAAGGAATTCAGAAAATTCGTCTTAAATTAGAGAAATAAAGATCTTGATTCGGCGAAGAAAAAGTCAAAGAAAACTACATGCTACTTATACTAAAACTCAGGAGATTTTTTCCACAAATTCCGTATGACACTTATTTAAAAGACACCAGACAATGGCGTGAAATAGACGATTGCAGGTCAAGTTCATTCCTAAAATTTTTAGTCGGAGAGCAATTGTATGTTACTTGTTATCATTTTATGGGAATTCATAGAAACTACTCTGCAGCTTCTTTTAACCTTTAAATGTAATTGTAATTTAATTGTAAATATAATTCAATTGCAATAATTTTTAATAAATAAATTAATAAAATAAATAATAAATTAATAAATAAATTAATAGAATAAAATAAATAAATTTAGTTTTAATGTAATAATTTAATTGTAATTGTAATTTAATTATAATAATTGTAATATAATTGTAATAATTTAATTGTAAAATAAATGTAAAGGCTTTATAATTGTGCAACAACTGTTAATAGATGTTTTTAATTCCATCTCTTTTTCAGTTTATGGGATATATTGAAAGCAGTTAGTATACCCGTTATCATGTCAGGAACCGTCGTGGGCGTCCTTCAATGGCTATCTTCACAACTCAAATATTAACCCACGTAGAAGTGTTTTAACAACCATCTATTCAATAGTGAACATACTTGATGTGCTGTGAATGTAAATTTTCAAATAAATGATCGTACTTACAGACGTCTGAAACATTTTACTTACCTTTGATTCATTCACTGTTTCTTTGACTCTACTCATATACATGAACTATCTGAATGAAACCATTTTTTATTAGCAAGGATTGAACATGCTTCTTATAACAAAATTTTTGAGTTATTTACTCCTTTGGTCTTCATCAAACCTGTGATATTGTTATTTTTTCAAGATTTGTTCACCTAGTTTGTTTCTATATTTTGGCTATGAACAGTTTATCGATTTTTTTAGTAAACTAAAAGGCCTAAAATACTGATTTCCTTGTGGATGTTTGGAATACCTCATGTTCTTCCATGAGCTACTGACCAAAATTGTGTAAATAAAGGGTTGTACCAATGATTACCAATTTTTCAAACGATTAAACAACTTAGCAGCTTACATGTATTGCTGCATTAATGCTACTTATGTTCTAAAAAAACAAAGCCAAAAAGATCTTGTAAAAAGAGAAGTTTTTAACCTACGTGTAACGTAATAGTAGAATCTGAGATGCGTAAACCAAGAGATGCTGACAACACCCTTACTGACTTAAAGCTTTTTCTGGGTAGTGTTAACAGGGTTGTTTATGTGAAACTTCAAGATCAACTCTTTACCGGTGAGCCTTTGGCGAAGGTTGAAGGATTCTTGGTTTGGGGTTTGACCCATCTCTTGCTACGCACAGGTTGAAGGCAGAACAGAGTGAAATATTGAACAGATCTGTTGAATCTTAGGCACAGTAACATAGGTGTAAGAAGAGTGAAAACTACCAGTATTACGGAATTCCTCACATCTTGAAGTACTATAGACTATTTACATTTAGTTTGACTCTATGTATTTGAGTGAGTATGAGCATAATTGATTGTGAGTACGACTCATATGTCAATTTTTATGACATATTGAAACTCTACAACATCGGGTTACGTTTAATTTGACTCTAAGATATTGAAATTTCAATTTAAACTGAAGACAAATGCTTATGGGGATCAAATGGGTCCTTCATTTTCTGTCCTTGTCTTGTGATCAGATAGAAATTAAGGTATAACTTTTATTTTGTCCTTTAGATATACTTTTTGGCCAAGAATATATAAAGAGACGAAAAGTTCAAGTTTATCAGGGAGAGATTAAACAACTAAAACCATAATGCTAATTTAAAAACAAAACAAAATTTCTATAATTTAGGTAAATATATCTTTTGTTTTAATTTTAAGAAGAAATTCAGGAACTGGAATTTATAGAAAAATAATGATAACCACCAAAAGTTAAAAAATCAATCTAAAATTTTATTTTCTTATAATCCATGTTGGGTTTTTCAATGTAACACTAAACTCTGATTGACATAAAAAATATTTCTGCTTATTCTAAAAGTTCTCTTAGTTTTGGTTGGGTGACTGAAGTAGTCCTTCTGCGTCTTCACAATCTTCAGCAAAAGCTAAATCAGTTTAGAAATTATTTTAGTTTAATTTTATGAAGCTAATAATTTGCAACTTCCGGAGAAGAGAAAAGTTGTAAGGCCATAAATAAATGCTTCTTACTTCTGCTAGAAGTAAGATGGAATTCTTAATGAATTTATGGGAGATTTTAAACTTAATCAGAACATATCATGTGCATTCAAGTGTTTACTATTTGTGACTTGAAAGATTTGTGACTGTACCTCCGATTACATGTGATTCCTTGCTTTTGACTGTGATTCTGTGATTCCTTACAATTGAAACTACTAGTGACTGTCATAGCAGCGACCACTTTTGAACACATGTGGAAACACTTGTGGTTGCAGCTGCTACTGAAACTACTGCTGTGTATTTTCTTGCTAAGACCCCTGGTGCCACTTCTATTATAACCACTACTGTTGCTGTTACAGTTATTAAATTAAACAAAAATAGTTCAAGTCCATCCAAGTAGTCAAAGGGCACGGAGAGATTAAAGGATGTAACAGCGTAGCTATAGATACTGTTTGCATCCATAATAGAAGAAGGTCGTTTGTGCAATATCAGAGGCAATACTACAGCGTTGCCCATAGCAAAGGCCAAACAGCTCCCATGTTTTGTTATTATTGTCACTTTTTCCCCAGAGGCACTACAGGTGGAAGGGATAGTTCTATAGACTTTGAAGGGGGCTCTTTCGAATGGAAACGGTAGTTCTAGTGCATTTTTTAAGATTCAAAACTGATTGGAAGGCAACTAGCTCCCCTACATACCCTTTTTCCCCAAACATACGCTATAAAAATTTTGATATAGCTGTTTTATCAAAAATAGCTCAAAGGCCATATAACAGAACTCTAGAATTAACACAACCCCACCAAGCCCGGGGACAGGCGCTGTATTCTACGCCCCGGGGGCATATAAGGTTCTTATAGAAGGGATGCTCGTATTAACTTTAGAGAGGGCTCGTTTGATTGAGATTTGAGAGTTATATCTCACTTTTTAAGATTAAAAGAGATCAGAGGGCATCTACCCCCCCTCACGTTCTTCTTTCCCAGAAAAACCCCATCCAGAAAAAAATTAAGAAAGGTTATCAAAGCCTATCTTTGTCTATTTTATAAAAAAAAAAAAAAACAGGTCGAACATCGAACAACAAAAACTAAAGGGTCAAGACGAGCCCCCAGAGCCCGGGCCAGTATTTTAACTGATGCCCCAGGACCATATAATGTTTTTATGTAAAGGGTGACTGTATAAATTTTAGAGTTGGCTTATTTGATTGGAAATTGAAAATTCTAGTTGCCTCTCTTATGAGTAAAAGTGATCAAAGGGCATCTACCCCCTCCCTCTACACACATAAATGCATCGTCTTTTTTCCAAAAAAAAAAGATCAAAATTTTAGATTACCAGTTTGTTAGAAATTGTCATATGATCAGATAACAAAACTTCAAGGTCAATATACCCCCCCAGAGCCCAGAGTAAGTGTTGTATCTTATGCCCTGGGTGCATTTAAAGTTCCTATGGAAGAAGTGGTTGTATAAAACTCGAAGGGAACTCAAATGATCAGAAAAATTAAAGTTCTAATTTCTTTTTAAGAGTAAAAAGTGATCCAATGCCAACCACCACCACCCCCCCCCCCCCCCGTCAACCTGATTTTTCCCAAGTGTTTCTGATCAAATTCCTTATTTAGCCATTTTGTTCAAGATAGACCTAAGATCATACAACAAACACTCGTGAGATAGCACAGCCCACCAGACCCTCTTGGTATGTGTTGTAAATTATGCCCCAAGGGAAAATAAGGTTCTTGTGGAAGGGAAATAAACTTTTCAGTGTATTATCATTATAATAGATTTTTTTTCACGTTAGGAAACTGGAGTAAATGCTTATTGACAAGTTTTTCCTTGAAAAGTTTGGCTTTCTTACTCGATTCCTTGGCAATGAATATTTCTTCCCATCATTCTTTTAAAAGCCACATTCCAAACTTGAGCAGACAACTATTAATAATCGTCGAGCTTAAAAGTCATCAAATTTAAACTTCCTGATATAATCTTGTGTTGGATTTAGACAAAGTGTAAAATGGTGACTGTCACCATGTGGATGGGGAATTTGGTCTCAAATTGAATTCATGTATGTTTGTGCAAATGAGGCCAAGGTACATACAATCTTGATTGTTGGATATTAACAATTTGTTTTAATTAGCTTCCTGATACAGATGACTCATGTTCTTTTCATTTCCGTCACCAGTTAGTAGAATCCCAGCCAGTGGCGTAATTTTATCAAATCCTGGGGGAGTTTGGGTTTACAGAGGAAACTTTTCCCCCCTGTCTCATAGCGAATTACACCCTTATCCCAGCGTTAGGGTGTTTTAGTTGGATATAATCGAACGATGTATAAAGTTTCTCCAAGAAATTTTACGCTTCTCCCATCTTTGGCTGAGTGAATAATACAAATATCCAACAATAATACTGGTTAATAGGTGTGGTAGAATTTTCTGTTTAACTATAATACACATTATTTCATCATATTTAATTATTTCTGGAACTTTTACTTCCCTTGTTGACAAATTGTCATGGCAAAAAATCATTACTCCAGCACCTTTTTCACCAAGGTAATAATAATAAGTGCGAAGTGTAACAAACTTATTAAAGTAACCTAAATTCAGAGTATCCCGGTTTTAGGACGGAAATACTACTACTACTACTACTAATAACTCACTGCAGCACCAAGCCGCCTGAGGCCAACACAACTCCGCACGCTCCTCCTCCAACCTAATCTATTTAAAGCCTCCCTCTTTACACCCTCCCAGGAAGTTCCCATGTCCTTTAAATCTTTATTTATGACATACTCCCAACCCAGATAAGGACGACCTGTTTCCGTGTAGCCGCAGACGGTTGGCCAAAAAGGACAATCTTCGGTAATCTGTCATCCGTAGAACGTGGCCTAGCCATCTCAACCTTTCTTTCATTATAGCCCCAGAAAGCGGGATTGAACCACACTTTTCGTACAACCTACTGTTTGAAATACGGTCAGTCAGCCGGGTACCCAGAACAATCCGTAGGCAATTTCTCTGGAAAACATCTAGTAAATTTTCATCTGCTTTTCGGAGTGCCCATGCTTCAGAGCCATATTTGACCACTGTCATCACTGTAGCTTCCAATATTCTAATCTTGGTTTGTAGACTTATCTTTCTATTCTTCCAAACTTTTTTTTAACTGTGAAAAAACACCCTGGGCCTTAGCTATTCTACTTTTAACATCTTCACCGCACCCACCATCTTTACTAATAATACTACCAAGGTAACTGAAGCTCCCAACCTGATCAATCTTTTCGTTACCTAATGTCACCTGTTCATCTTCACTTATTCCTAGCCTTAGTGACTTAGTCTTTTTAACATTAATTTTCAAGCCTATTTTAGCACCCTGAACTCGTAAAACCTCTAAAAAATCATTCATTTTGCTCACACTTTCATTTAATATGCTTAAACCATCAGCATAATCTAAGTCCAGGAGCGTTGTTCCTCCCCATTTGATTCCATGGTCTCCAATTGCCTTTTCTGTGCTCCTTAAGACGAAGTCCATCAAAATGATCCATATAAAGGGGGATAGAACACAACCCTGCTTAACTCCTGATTTAATACCAAACCAGTTGCTAACCTCATTTCCTACCTTAACGGCAGCAGTATTATTCTCGTACATAGCGCAAATCACTTTAATGTATTTTTCAGGTATACCATATAACGCAAGACCTTTGTTATCGCTGTTCTATCAACAGAATCGAAATCTTGCTCATAATCGATAAAACTGAGGACCAAAGGTGTTTGACAACGAAGGGACTTCTCAATTATTAACCTAAGAGTGAAAACATGATCGAAATATCCTCTGCCTTTTCTAAAACCGCATTGTTCTTCCCTTAAAACTTTGTCTACAGCATGTCTCAGTCTAAAAAGTATCATATTACTCAGTAATTTGCTACCTACAGAGACCAGACTAATGCCTCGATAACTACGACACTCACTTTTGTCACCTTTCTTATACAGTGGTTTAATTAAGGTTTTCCTTAAATCATTGGGTACTTCCTCTTTTCAAAAATCATGTTCATAATCTTCAGTAGCTTATTCCTAACCTCAGAGCCACCATATTTAAGAAACTCATTAATCGTACTATCAGCACCTGGGGCCTTATTATTTTTTAATCCTTTTAGTACTGTCGCTAATTCTTCCTCACTAAACAAATCTTCCTTCACATCCAAGGTATCACAAACTCTTTCATTTTCATCTATATCTTTTCCTGCAACTGTATCTCGGTTTAGCACATTCTCAAAATGTTCCACCCATCTTTCTTTAACTTTTTCCTTATCACTAATTGTGGCCCCATTTCTATCTTTAACTGGGACTAGTCCGGATTGGCTACTCCCTTTCAATTTATTAACATGCCAGTATAATATTTTGCTATTATGCCTTCTAGCCACATCTTCCAGATCCTCAGCAATTTTATCCATCGCCTCCACTTCACATCTCCTTAGTTCATATTTTAATGCTTTCTCCACTTTCTTTACATTCCTTTTGTTTTCATACGACCTATCACTTAGATAATTCTTATACAAACCCCTTCTACTCTCTATTAAACCTAAAGCTTTTTCACTAATATTCCTAGTCGCAGTCTTAGCACTCTTCCCTAGGACACCATCAGCAACTTCACAAATTGTTTTTCTGAAATTTTTACAATTTTTTCTGAAATTGTTTTTCTGATTTACGGAAATGGTAGAATCTTTTATTATTTGTAGTTTTACTACTATGAGTTTTAAAATAAAAGCCGTTTTATCAGGCAACCGATATAAAAAGGAGTTTTATGAAAAAGGAGAAGTTCGATTTGAAAAAAGAGTTTGATGGTGGTTAGGGCTAGTGACACTTTTTGGGAATTTTTGGGGTTTATCCCCAGATTTATCGTTTTTTTTGTGGTCTGGCAACCTGAAGGGGGTACCAGGGAATTTAGAATCACAACATTAAGAGTTTTACCACGCTAATACATCATATTATATTTAGGGCTTGATAGCAGGGAGGGAGGTTATCTGTTCGACGTAAGAATTAACACTTTGGGGGAAATCTGGGGAAAAGAAAAGTGGGAATACTATCATAACGTAGTTAAGAGTTACTTTTGGACAGGGAAAGGTTAAACTGGCTCTTCTGGTTGCCAGTGCCAGTTTCCATCGTGACGTCATTCTCAATACATCAAACAGTTCGTGGTAACGAACTGTAGTAAGGAGCGACCCGGCTCAATAGAAAACAAAACTCTAAAAAACGGAATTTCGATGCTAAAAGATATATCAAAAGAATCGGATTTTTATGCTGATTTTAAATATATAAGTTTCATCAAATTTAGTCTTTGTCATCAAAAGTTACGAGCCTGAGAAAATTTGCCTTATTTTGGAAAATAGGGGGAAACACCCCCTAAAAGTCATAGGATCTTAAAGATAATCACACCATCGCATTCAGCGTATCAGAGAACCCAACAGAAAATTTCAAGGTCCAATCTACAAAAATGTGGGATTTCGTGTTTTTTGCCGGAAGACAAATCACGAGTGCGTGTTTATTTGTTTGTTTGTTTGTTGTTGTTTTTTCCCAGGGGTCATCGTATCGACCAAGTGGTCCTAGAGTGTTGCAAGAGGGCTCATTCTAACGGAAATGGAAAGTTCTAGTGCTTTTTTAAAGTGACAAAAAAAATTGGAGGGCACCTAAGCCCCCTCCCACGCTCTAATCCCAAAGTCATTTTTTCCCCAAAGTCAACGGATCAAAATTTTGAGAAAGCCATATTGTTCCGCATAGTCGAAAACCATAATAGCTATGTCTTTGGGGATGACTTACCCCCCCCTCCCACAGTCCCTGGGGGAGGGGATGCAAGTTACAAACTTTGACCAATGTTTACATAGAGTAATGGTTATTGGGAAGTGTACCGACGTTTTCAGGGGGATTTTTTGGGTTTGGGTGTGGGGTTCAGGGGAGGGGGCTATATGGGAGGATCCTTCCTTGGAGGAATATTTCATGGGGGAAGAGAAATTCAATGAAAAGGCCGCAGGATTTTCTAGCATTACAATTAAAAAAACAATGATGATATAAGCATGAAAAAGTTTTTTCAATTGAAAGTAAGGAGAAGCATTAAAGCTTAAAACGAACAGAGATTATTACGCATATGAGGGGTTCTAAAAATCCTTTAGCATAAAGAGCGAGGTATTTAGGAGGAGATAAATACTTCGCTCTTTATGCTAAATTATTTTTAGTAACTTCAACTATTTATTCTACGGCCTTTCTGATTCAGGGGTCATTCTTAAAGAATTGGGACAAAACTTAAGATTTAGTGTGAAGAGCGAGGCATTAACGAGGGGACAAAGCCCCTCATATGTATAATCAAAAATATAAGAATATAAAAGTTTTTTACGTAAGTTAATTCTTAAGTTACGTATATTTTTTACTAATAAAAACATTCGTTAAAAATTAAAAGTTCTAGTTGCCTTTTTAAGTAACCGAAAAATTGGAGGGCAACTAGGCCTCCTTCCCCACCCCTTATTTCTCAAAATCGTCTGATCAAAACAAAGAGAAAGCCATTTAGCCAAAAAAAGAATTAATATGTAAATTTCATTTTAATAATTTATGTACGGAGATCCAAAATCAGACATGCATTAATTCAAAAACTTTCAGAAATTAAATAAAAAAAACAAGTTTTTTGAAATGAAAGTAAGGAGCAACATTAAAACTTAAAACGAACAGAAATTACTCCGTATATAAAAGGGGCTTTTCCTCCTCGACACCCCGCTCCTTTCTTAGATTTAAATATTAATATTTGTGATAATAATAAATTAAGTTTTAAAATGTATAATAAAACGGATGATTTTGATTTTGAAGTGATTAGTTTCCCATTCCCTAAAAGTAATATACACTCAAATATCACATATTCAGCGTTTTTCTCACAGTTACTTCGTTATGCAAGGATTTGTAGTAATTATATTGATTTTAAAAATAGATGTAAAATCTTAAGCCAAAAATTGATATCAAGAGGTTTTTCTGCAAATAAATTAACTTGGCAATTTAAAAAATTTAGTTTTCATTATAACGAACTTTTAAATAAATATTAAAAGAATTATCTAGAAATACTTAAAGAAATTTTCAACTAATTTCGGAGGTTCGAGAAATGTTGTCATAGCGCCATTTATTTTGAATTGTGTTTCTAATTGAGCGGATTTTCTTAAAAATTAGCCACATGGTAAAGATGAATTCTATAATTGTTTAGTTCATTCAGGTTTTTTGCAATGTGTTAATATTTGTGATTTGGTAAAATTTATAAGATTTAGTTTACCTATTGTTGCTAAAGGGAGGGATATATTAACAGGATAAGCTTGTTTTGGTTTTACTTGGTTGTTTTACATTTGCTGGTTTTTTTTTCATGGGCATGTGTTTTGGGGGTGATACCTGACGCGGGGATGCCATGGATATTCTGTGGTAGCCACAACACTGTGCTGGGTAGAGAGTTTAGAGTGGCGAAACCCTATATAGGCCAGTGTATTCTCCTGATGAGCCCTTATGTTGGGTGTTGCCTCTGAATTATTTGTCTATATTATTTTTTCTATTGTTTGGTAAATGACGACTTATACTTATTGACGACATGACTGCCTGTCCATAGATTATTCTTTATGGTTGATTGTGTGTGGCTATGCTGTTTGACCTATGTGATTGTATGGATGAGTAGGGTTAAGGCCTCATTCAAGTGCTGGTCTTTATTAATAACTAATTTAGGAAAACAGTCTTCCTTTTCTCCTTCTGTCTCTCTTTTTTTTCTTTTTTTTGTGTTTGTGCTGTTGCATTGGTGATTTCTCTTTTCATGATATTATTCCAGGTTGGATCCAGTGCTGGTGGAGAAAATTTTTTTTTAATTTTCTCCCCGACAGACCTTTACCCTGGTCCAGGTTTTTAACCTGATATTGTTAATTATTGGTGAGATGGCACTTATGCAAATTTCATGTTCTTTCATCTTTTTGTTTATGTATTTATTGACCTATTGACCTTGGCATGTTTTTTGGACTTTGATTGTTGGATTTTGATTTGGATGTTGGTTTGTTTTGGATTTATTTTCAATAACTTTTTATGCAACAAAACACAAATATTAGCCTCGGAACGATTTTTTGAAAGTTAGTAAGTGTAAAAGTCGTTGTTTTCTTTGCCAAGATCATTTTGTCCCACGGACTTCTGTTAAAAGTACATTGTATAATAAAAATTTTGCATGCAAGTTACGTGGTAATGTTAATTGTAGAACAACCAATGTAATTTACCTATTAGAATGTAATAAATGCTGCCTACAATATGTGGGGGAAACAACTAATAATATATATAAAAGATTTTCTGGACATAAGACAACAGTTAATAATGAAAAAACTAATAACTATCTATTTCAACATTGTAATAATGGTAAATGTTCCATATCAGATATAACTGTCACAATTTTAGAAAATTTAGAATTAGAAAATTTAAATAAAGAAGAGAAGAATAATAGACTACGTAAACAGGAGGATTTCTGGATCCATACTCTTGGTACAGCTTATCCTTTTGCGCTAAATGATCGTGTAGCAAAATATGGTGACATGTCTCATGTTGTTGTTAAATGTATTGATGGTTTTATGGACCATCCTTCTTTTACTTGCCCTACTAAACGTAAAAAACGATCGAGAGGACATAGGAAAAATAATAGAAAAAATGAATTAGATGTACATATGCTTTCTATAGATCTATGCCAGCTACTTGAATCTAGGGGTATGATTTCTGTAATAAAATGTCTAAATAATTTATCCAAGAGGAATTTAATCAAACTTTTCTGGATTGTTAAGAATAATACAGCTCTTGATTATAATTTTAAAGTAATATGTGATACAATTTGCATTCTAACTAAAACGAAATTTATTTCAAAAAAGAAAAAGTTCGATAAGATTAGTAATAAGGATAACAGATTATATTTACCTATTAACTTTACTTGTAAGCAG
Organism: Artemia franciscana; assembly: GCF_032884065.1. NCBI lineage: Eukaryota > Metazoa > Arthropoda > Branchiopoda > Anostraca > Artemiidae > Artemia > Artemia franciscana. The sequence goes on along the minus strand of NC_088868.1, from coordinate 30,002,184 downwards.
ATTGAAGATATTAATTTACCAGAAATTTTAAATCAGCGGCATGTGAAACAGGCCCTTCCTAGTAATTTGAATTATAATGATAGTCCAGTTTTAACTTATAAATTTTCAAAAACTATTGGGCAAAATATTTTTAATTATAATTTAATACTAAAAAAACTAGATAGTGATATAAATTGGAAACCGGTTTGTAATCGTAAGCAACTTGGCCCATTTGTAAATCCTACTTACAAACATGTTATAACAGGGGACTTGTCAATAATAAAGCAAGATGATCTTCAAATTATAATGAATAAAGGGGCTAATTTCCGTCTTTCTCATCATCTGAAACCATCGAGTGTTCTTGATGGCTTGGAAAATGATTTTGATTTATTTATTGATAAGTGGTGTAAGAAAGAGAATAAAAATAAAGAGAGTTTTCAAAGTTGGAAGAATTTAATTATTAGTAGAATAAGAAATAAAATATATTCTAACTTAAAAAATAGTAACACTAAATCATTATTTTATAATGCGAAGATTAAACAAGCAATTGCTAATCTAAAGAATGAATTTGTAATTCAGCCAGTGGATAAAGCTAATAATAATTTTGCCATAATTTGTCAGAAGCTGTATTGTGATATCTTAAAAAGGGAGTTATGCACAACTAATGTTTACGAAAAGGTAAATATAGAGGATGAGAATTTAATTGAAAAGACTGAAGAAATATTTTTAAAAAATTTTAATATTAAAATAAATGACAATGATAAAAAGTTCCCTTTCCTATATTGGACTGTAAAATTTCATAAGAATCCCCCTAAACCACGGTTTATTGCTGGAGCAGCTAAATATCCAACCCGCATTGCTGCTACTGACCTCTCTTTAATTTTAAAGGAAATTGTAAATAAACTTAAAACCTATTGTTCTGGTATTAAAAAAATTTCGAATTTTAATCCATATTGGAGTGTTAATAATTCACTGCAGGTGATAGATTCTTTAACAATGGTTTCAGCTAAAAGAATTGAGTCTTTCGATTTTGCGACAATGTATACTAATTTATCACTTAATGTAGTGTTTGATAATTTAAAAACTGTTATCAAGAAATCTTTCCTCTTATCTAGTAAAAGGTTCTTAAAAATAGACATTTATAATAAAAAAGCTATATGGACAAACTGCTTTAATACTACAGTTAACTTGAGATGTTACAGCTTGGATATGATTTTTGAGTTATTGGAATTTGTTTTATACAATACTTATATAAGATTTGGGGGTGATTTGTACAAGCAAATTATGGGAATTCCTATGGGGGGGAATGCCAGCCCATTTATAGCTGACTTGTTTTTAAGTCAACTAGAATATAAATATATGATGGATAAGAATAATCCAATTAATTTAAAACATGCTTTGTCAAATAATAAAAGATATTTATATGATATTTTGGTCTTAAATTGTAAGGATTTCATTGATATTTCTAAAAATACATATCCATCAAAGCTTATTCTTGAGCCTAATCATGGCGCTGGTCATGAGGATCATTTCTTAGATTTAAATATTAATATTTGTGATAATAATAAATTAAGTTTTAAAATGTATAATAAAACGGATGATTTTGATTTTGAAGTGATTAGTTTCCCATTCCCTGAAAGTAATATACACTCAAATATCACATATTCAGCGTTTTTCTCACAGTTACTTCGTTATGCAAGGATTTGTAGTATTTATATTGATTTTAAAAATAGATGTAAAATCTTAAGCCAAAAATTGATATCAAGAGGTTTTTCTGCAAATAAATTAACTTGGCAATTTAAAAAATTTAGTTTTCATTATAACGAACTTTTAAATAAATATCAAAAGAATTATCTAGAAATACTTAAAGAAATTTTCAACTAATTTCGGAGGTTCGAGAAATGTTGTCATAGCGCCATTTATTTTGAATTGTGTTTCTAATTGAGCGGATTTTCTTAAAAATTAGCCACATGGTAAAGATGAATTCTATAATTGTTTAGTTCATTCAGGTTTTTTGCAATGTGTTAATATTTGTGATTTGGTAAAATTTATAATATTTAGTTTACCTATTGTTGCTAAAGGGAGGGATATATTAACAGGATAAGCTTGTTTTGGTTTTACTTGGTTGTTTTACATTTGCTGTTTTTTTTTCATGGGCATGTGTTTTGGGGGTGATACCTGACGCGGGAATGCCATGGATATTCTGTGGTAGCCACAACACTGTGCTGGGTAGAGAGTTTAGAGTGGCGAAACCCTATATAGGCCAGTGTATTCTCCTGATGAGCCCTTATGTTGGGTGTTGCCTCTGAATTATTTGTCTATATTATTTTTTCTATTGTTTGGTAAATGACGACTTATACTTATTGACGACATGACTGCCTGTCCATGGATTATTCTTTATGGTTGATTGTGTGTGGCTATGCTGTTTGACATATGTGATTGTATGGATGAGTAGGGTTAAGGCCTCATTCAAGTGCTGGTCTATATTAATCACTAATTTAGGAAAACAGTCTTCCTTTTCTCCTTCTGTCTCTCTTTTTTTTTTGTGTGTTTGTGCTGTTGCATTGGTGATTTCTCTTTTCATGATATATATATATATATATATATATATATATATATATATATATATATATATATATATATATATATAAAAGTGTTTTATTCTTGTTCTCTGTGGTCCATTACAAGCAAAGCTTCTTGGGCCTAGTAACTGATTTACGTTTGTAATAGTTTTTCTTTTAGTATTAATAAATTGATTGATTGATTGACTTAACTTAACGAATTTTGGCAGTGATAAACATACATTATTTTGTCAAAAATGACCAAAAACAGCATAATATTGTAAAATTTATTAATCCAACTTAATTGTAGAAAATTAGTGCTCACAGATTATACAACATTTTAAAAATGGATAAGTAATGAAACAGTAAGAGTGAGACCAATGTTTTAAGCTTTTTTATACCCAAAAACTATTTGGGTATATTTTGGTCATTTTCAAGAGCTCAAAAAGTGCTTAAATTTGAAATTACAATTGAAGCACTTATTATCTTTGTAAAGTACATAAAAAAGGCATCAAGGGGTATGTTCACTTTATTTGTAAATCAAAAATATGATCAACAAAAAATTTACCAATTATTAGTATAGCTGCATGATTTTCCCCTGGGTATGTAGGCTAAGTGGAAGGTCACTTATACCTGATCCTGTCCCTACTGTTTTTACTTGGTTGAAAAAAAAAACAAAGAAAGTTCCCATTGAAAAGGAAAGAGACCAAAAGTGAGATTGAATTTGTCATAGCTTGGAGGTTTGCCCCTTCAGTCTGTTTAAAGAAAACAGATTCATAATTGAAGCTTTGTTCATTTCAATATTAGGGATGATCTACATTCGTGACACTTCATTAAATGGTTGTAAAGGGATACTTTTATTTATTTGTCTTGTTTGTTTTCTACATGATTTTTTTAATCTTTAAATTGATATACATTTTTTACAAAGTAATTAGTCATACCACAGTTCCATTTGCAAGTTTTGACCTACTTTGTAACCCTGGTCTCAAAATTGCATATAAATTTGTTGAAGCTAGGAAACATAGAACTCCTCTCTGTTTAAAAGAAAGTGGAGGGACATGAGTAGGTTTTAATACACTAAAGTCCTAGGACCATGGCAATTAAAACAAAACAATGAAGATTAACTTTAAAATGCTTGACATTACATAAATATAACATCCACAAAGAAAAACTATTCACAAAATTTTACTTTTGTGCTCAGTTGCCAACCTGAGCAATTACCCTAAATTTTTAAACCTTGCAAAACATTCACCAGCCACCTCTTATGACCTACACTCTTGTCTGTACATCAACAATTCATTGAAAAGGAAGGACCACCTTACTGGCATTTCTTCCTTTGTACTTATATTTAAGGGGTTTAAAAGAAAGCTTCTATGGCTAAGTCAGAAGCCCAGTAAAGGACCAGGTGGTCCTTTAGCCAGGAAGTGCAATAGGAAGCTAGGGGCCAGTCATCATATCCTTTTGCATGCCCTTCCTGCTTACTGACTCCAGATTTCTCTAGGTAACCTGTTAAGTTTGGGCCAATTCTGGCTGAACTTACAGAGTCACATCACTGACCTTTGTCCCAAACCAAATAAACTGCTAATGCCAGGAATTAAACCTGTGCCCTTTGGATAAAGGATTCTCAACCTAGAGTGCCAGTTACTTAGGAAGGAACATAAAAGTCACCAGAGAACAAAAATTATTTGGAAAAAAAAATATTGAAAAAAAAACTCAAGTCATAGTTGCTCCCATTTTTCACTGCTGTCTCACAAACAATATGTATTTTATTTAGACAAATAAATTTTAAGACAGGTATCAACAAGACTCCATCAGGGATTGTATTTACTTAAGATACAATCAGCAATATGAATACTTAGTTTTGTGATATTCTAGTCTTGAAATAATAAAAAAAGAGAAATTATATGTTCTATTTGTTTACCACCAGCCCATTTGAGAAAAATCATTTGTGACAACAATATACCCATGGTTGGCTCAGAATCTCTCTAAAATGCTTTAAACAGAAGGAATTCTAAAAAAAAATTATACTGATCAGCAAGAAGAATATTAACATAACTCTCTAAACTTGGCACTTTTTAAGACAATTTTGCAAATGTAAAACTGTAATGGTGTCCTATGTTATCTAAAAAAACCTTAAAATGTGTCAGATGTACTTTGATATAAGATGCCTCAAAGACTTTTAGTTGAATCTATGAAATCAAGGGCTAAGTATTCCAGGAAAAACAGTTCAAATTTTTTCACAAAAGAAGAAGCTTGATGTAAAAAAAATAAATGTATTTTTAACAGAAAGCAACTGACATCAATGAAATCAAATAAACAAAAATTCATGGAGAATAAATAATTTCAGCCATATATTTAACCTATAATGAGGTGGCATAAAAGATTATTTCTAACATTAGAAAAAACCAGTGTTATGGCTTAAAGTTCTGCTCAATCAACAGGAATTGTCTCTTCAGAACTAAGGCCAGAAAAAAAGGAACTGATAACCAAAAAATAAGGCACCCAAAAATTTCAGGACCCTCTAGAGGGAAAAGAAGTAGAGGTAGGTACTTCAAAATACCATCCTGGGACATACTTTAGCCTGTAGACACATCCCTGAAAGTTTCATTTTCCTAGCCTAACCTCTTTCAAAGATAGCCAAAAGTAGCTAAAGTAAAATTTTACCCCTAATTTACCTATAAATTCCAGTTTAAATAGCAACCTCAACAAATATAGACTATAAAAGGCTATAGGTATTGGCCAAATCATTCTAAATTTTTTTTCAACTAAAAATTATAGGATGGTTTAGAAACTAGGCCTGTGTGATATGGTAATATTTGGTAAAATTCTAGTTAATTGACTTCCTGCTATCTCAGAAAGGGTTTAGGTTAGGAAAATGAAACTTTCAGGGATGGGTCTACAGGCTACAGTATGTCCTGGGAAGGTATTTTAAAGTACCCACCTCCACTCCTTCTCTCTTTAGAGGGCCCTGAAATTTGCCTGAAGTTACTAGTTGCTTTTTTCAGTTACTAGTTGTTTTTTCTCTGCCTTTAGTTCTGAAAATCATATTCCTGTTATTTGAGTAGAATTTTGAGCCATATCAATGTTTTTGTTTTTTTCAAAATTTAGGAAATGTATTTGCATATCTTTAAAACCTTATAAAATGCAATTGGGCAAAGTTATGAAGCTGAAAACAATTTTGTTGTACTTCAATTAAGCAAAAGATCTATTTTGCAAGGTTTCACTTTTGTAACACAAATATTTTTAAAGGTCATCAAAGGTCAAGGCCCTCTAAAGGGAGAAGGAGTGGAGGTAGTTGCTTCAAAATACCTTCCCAGGACATACTTTAGTCTGTAGATTAATCCCTGAAAGTTTCATTTTCCTAACCTAAACCCTTTCTGAGATAGCAAGAAGTCAATTAACTAGAATTTTACCTAATATTTGACTAACTCACCAATGTGATAGCTGCCTTCCTAAGAACCAACCTTTTTTAATAACCAAAAAACTTTTGACTCCTTATGAAGCTTAGCCTATGCAAGACGGGCCTAGAACACCAAAAACCCTTTAGCTTCTAAGGAATATGCATAAGATTACTGACAGATCACTGAAAAGCTAAGATTATTTCCACTATTTACAGTTTCCTTGTCTTTTCTCTAGACTTAACGATTTCACATGTTTATCCATTTAAAAAAATATGCAACATTGACGTCACTTGTCCTCAATAATCTTTTTTTTCGGGGTTAGAAAGTGCAAGCCCACGGATAATCCTAAGCGTTCGAGGGGATAATCTGAGTAAGCTCTGACGTCATAATGAGACGAGTAAAAGAACACGTAATATAAATGCAGATGGCTCTTATAGATGATACATTCAAATTTCATGCATATTTCTGAATGGTCTAGGTTGTTACAAAAACAAATAAGGTTAAACAAATTTCTAATTTCCTTCTGGTAATTCAATTCCTGTATGATTTTTTTATCTATTAATATTTTATAAAATCGATGCCTCATGATAGGCTAGAAGATTGAACCATTCACAGATTTACTAGGCTAAGAACAGAAACAAATTACTGGTTAACCCTTTTGACTACTAAATAGTGCTTTTACTGGTTTGAAAACAAAAAGGTTGGTGCTGCATGGAAACAACTTTTGAAAAAGAAATACTTGGTAAAATTAGGGTTTCCCCATTTGGCTAGCTTGTTTAGCTAGTCTAGGGTTAAACTCCCAATACTTGGTCAATGTCTGGTTTCACACAGTATCCTAATTAAAGATGTCTTTCATAAGTAAAATTGATATAGATGTATGAGCAATCCACTACATGAGGAAACATGGTAAGAAAACAATTATTACTTCATAATAGCCTATGGAAAATAATCCTAGTTAATATATTTTGCAGCAGGAGAAACTTTATCTTCATTTTTTCCCTAGTTTGTCTAAGAAATTCATGAATTTCTTAGAACCTATGTATTAACAGAGAATATGATCCCAATCATATTCTGAATCTAGGCCTAAATATAACCTTTATTTGCATTGCAAATGAGCTTCACCCCCAAGATTTATGAATATATACCCTGATTTGGATATATTTAGGGTTGAGCATAGATGTACAGAACTTTAAATTTACACTGTATATGGCTGAAAAAGCAGTTGTACTTGTCTATTAGACCTATATAAAACATGGTGACAGTAAAACATGATGAAAATAGAATACTTTATTAACAAAATTGTGAAAACTACAGTTTGGAAGTATGCTCCCATAATGCAGTGTTACAAAAAGGTTGATTCTTTTAAGATGCTAAGTTGTGGTGTGTCCATTGATGTAGTAGGTCTATTTTGATTTTGGCAACAACCCCTTATCCTGGAAAAGTATAATTTTCTGTTCTTCAGTCCTTTCTTCAGTCTGTTCTTCAGTTGGTAAAAGGTACTATAGATGGTTAAAAAAGCTAGAAATAAGCAGCTGGAATGACAGAATAAAAGTCAAACAAGAAGCAATTATCAATAATGTTTTGAGAATATTTAGCTCTAATCCTAGGAGATTAATGCTGAAACTTATTGATGATTTTGGTGAGAATTTATTAATAAAGATTTTATAGGTATGATAGAATTTAATGGCAATGTAAGGTTCTGTGAACTGCCAATATAGCTTCAGCTCCCCCCTGCCCTTCATTGTAGAATCTGCTGCCTCCCCCTTTATATAAGAAGCTATGTATGCCCTTAGGGGTGATGGTAAAGTTCATTTGTGATGCAAATGAAGGTTATATTTTATATTTATGAAGGTGCTTGAGAGATTTGTTAACAAAGCTGTGATTGAACATCTTGAGGTCAATAAGATCCTATCCACATCACAACATGGATTCAGATCTGGTAGATCTGTGGACACTAATCTTATCCAAACATATGAATTAGTGACTACACTGCTTGATAAGGGTCTTCCCATTGACATGATTCTTCTTGATCTGTCCAAAGCATTTAATGTTTGTCATGAATTCCTCATATTCAAACTGAAGGCTGCAGATGTCAATGAAGGTGTTGTACAGATTGTCAGAGTTTTTAATTCACAAGGAACTCCTCATTTCTCTTCTCCCACAACTGTATTAAGTGGCATGCCCCAGGGCACTATTCTTGGACCTACACTTTTCAACTTCTATGTCAACAATCTACCCACCCTTCTTTCAAATCTTATTACCCTTTATGCTGATGACTCAAAACTAGCTGGAAAAGTGGCTACTCCCTCTGACCAGCAATCAATTCAAACAGATCTTGACAGTCTAGGAAGATGGGCTAACATGTGGCTCCTTGCTTTCAATGTTGATAAATGCCATGTCATCCATTTTGACAAAAACATTAAGCATCATAAGTATTTTCTTCAAGACAACTTCCTTTCTGCTGTTTCTGATGAAAGAGATCTTGGGGTTATTGTTGATCATCAATTAAAGTTTAGCAGCCATGCTAAGTCTGTTTTATCTTCTTCAAATAAATCCCTCAGTATCATAAAAAGAACCATCTACAGCTGACACCCAAGAGTTTTGATGAAGTTATATAAGGCCCTTGCACAACCATGTCTGGAAGTCAAAATGTCAATGGCAGCCCTTTTTTAAAAAAAGATAAGAAGTTGCTTAAGATGTCCAGTGTTGTGCTGCTAAGATGCTTAGTAGCATGAATAAATTTCCATACAAAGAAAGACTATGTTGTTTGAAGCTACCAGCACTTACATATTGAAGAAAAAGGGATGATATGATTTTAACCAAAAAAAATTCTTTCTGAAAACACCCTTCCCAGGGTCTTTGCACAGCCCTTGCATTCTGGTACTAAGAATTCAATGAGGCTCCCCTTGCAGTATTCCACAAGAAGACATAGAGGCAATTTTTTCAACCAAAGAGTCATCAATATGTGGAATCAACTGTCTGAGGAAACAGTTTCTGCAATTTCAACCAACACGTTCAAGTCCCACCTTGATAAGAAATGGTTCTGCCAGGAGTTCTTTTACAATTGGGAAGCTGCAGAGTCCTCCACAAGGGTCTAGATCAACAGCCACACAAGGATGGAAAATCCCTGTATTGGTCCAAGCTGTGATTTAAGGTAATATTTAGATTCAGAATGCAATTCTGAGTATATATTTGCACATTAGGGGGTGGAGTATATATTCTGTTAATATGTAGGTTCTAAGATATTCAGGAATTCCTAAGAAAAACTGAAGAAAAGAAATAGAAGTGAAGATAAAGGTTCTGCTGCAAAATCTATTTACTAGAATTATTGTGCATATTTTGAAGTAAGAATTGTTTTCTTAACATGGTTCCTTATGTGGTGGACTGCTCCAACATCTATGCTGTGAAACTTTTATCAACTCATTAACAAGATAGCTAAGCAAGGAAACAATTCTTGGTATAAGGGTATACTCCCCATCCCCATGATGTGCAAGTATTTACCCAGATTTGGATATATTTAGCGGTGGGGGGATTCCCTTTGCAATGCAAATGACTGCTGTATTTAGATTCAGGATACAATTCTGGGTATATATTTGTAAATTAGGGGGAATATATAGTTTCTAAGAAATTCTTGGATTTCTTATAAAAATGAGGAAAGAAGTGAAGATAAAGGTTCTGTATATTATGAAGTAAGAATTGTTTCTTAACATGTTTCCTTATGTCCAGCTGTTATTCTAGGCTCATACCAAATAAAATCTTGAGGGGGGACCAATGAGACAAGGACACCAATAGTATACTAAGTTGACAAATCTATTTTTTTAAAAAGAGAAAAAAAAACAGAATGAGGATGTCAGAAAACCTTTTGGGGGGGGGGCTAGATCTGCCCCTCACTACAACCTTGTTTTTCTGCATTTACATTGAAAACAAAAGTTACCTTATTAGCAGAGCTTGTTTAAAACATTTGGTGTAGGGTAAAGGTACTGATGATTCAACAGTTTTTGTAAAAAAAAAAAAAAAACACTTTTTCTACTTGAGAAGGCTTAATGTAAAGACTTTTGGTTTGAAAAGGTTTTAGAATGTAGAAAAAATATCTAGAAATCTAATTGTTTCATTAGAAGTTTTATCAAAAAAGGATACAAACGCCAATTTTTTTAAATTGGAATATTTTCACCTACAAATCTGACAGAATCAAAAAGTTATCTGTTTTCAACATAAGTTGGAACTCAATTAAATATGTCAAAATATTTGGGGAATACATCTGTATAGATCCTGGTGCATTTTACATGTCTATTCTTTTTATTTTATTTCTTTGTTTCTCTTCAACTTTTTTTAATGTGTAAAATGCATAAAACACTATTCAGATAGTTGAAGCAAAAAAACTGAAAAATTTACCTCAAGTATAGGGAGAAAATTGCATAATTATATTGAGTGTAATCATGTGACCTAGGTGTCTATAATATAATTTGTGATGTAGGTCTCTCTATAAATGCTATCTGGAATGACAAACTTCCTCTCAGCTATAGTGGTCCACCAAAGAGTTCTTTGTTGTTCACAGTGAAATTTTTGCCAATTTTTAAACATTTCAAAGTTAGTCGACCATTTTAATCCACATTAAAAAAAATTTGCTTTGACTATCCTTTGTCTGGAAAATCCAAAATTCATGAAATATGCATGTCCTACTTAGATTATTATAAGTTCAGTGATAATCAGTGATACCAAGGAGTTTAACATGTTTCATTAGCATCTTGGGTGGAATAGCATCTAAGAAAACAGGAGTGAATTTAAAGAATTTTAAGAAGTTTATTGTCATTATGTTTGACTTAATGGAATTTACTTTCATATGTAAATTCTTAGATTTGTTGAAAATGTGGATATGATTCTGATGGAGTCATTCTTGATACATCTATGACATACTTCAAGGATTAGCAGGTCATCTAAACGTCAACACCTTTGAGGGAATTTTACCAATTTCATTAATCAATACTATTACCATATATAGGAGTGGTCCTAACAAGGTTCCTTGAGGAATTCCATGCTAATTAGGGAGGGGTTCAGCGAGAATATTTTTTATTTGGCAGCTTGGGATCTATTTGAAAGAAAATATACATAAAATTTACTAAGAGAGGGTCTACTTCAAATTTATTCAGTGATAAATGAATTTGGGTGTTGGTATCAACCAAGTCAAATGCTTAAAAATATGAACAGCCAAGCAGCAGTTCCTCTGCTTGGCTTGATGATAGTATCTATCAGCAAATCAGTGATGATTTGTTGATGAGTTTTGTCAATATAATATTAGCTGTCATTTTAACTGAATATTATCAAGAAAAAGCCAATGCAGCTAAACTTAGAAAAGATCAGATGTATCTTGATGTATTGGTGCTGATCCCAACTTTTTTTTGCAAAAAAAAAATTGTCAGAAGCTTATTTTGTGTTGAAAAACAGGAAACTGGTTTAATTGAACATCTTTTTTCTTATCTGGGTGTACAGGATATAGTGTCCACGTTTTTCATAGTCAAAATATAAAGATGGTTTCAAGAGATAGTGTTCCAAGTCACAACTAAGCAGAGTTATTCTGTTTTAAAGGAAAATTTTGACTGTGGTCCCAAAAATTTTGACTGTGTTTGCTGCGTCTGCCTTGGTGGATACAGTTTTAATTGTTTTAAAAAGTAGAATTGTGGCAAAGAGTCAAACTTTAGCGTAAAGAGCGAGGGATTGCAGAGGGGACAATCCATTTCATATACGGAGTAATTTCTGTTCGTTTTAAGTTTTAGTGTCGCTCCTTACTTTCAGCTAAAAAGTGCTAGTTTTTTTTATTTAATTTCTGAACGTTTTTTAATTAATGCATGTTTGATTTTGGCTCTTCGCACATACATTTTTAAAATGAAATTTGCATATTAATTTTTTTTTTTGGCTAAATGGCTTTCTCTTAGTTTTGATCAGACAATTTTGAGAAATAAGTGGTGGGGAAGGAGGCCTAGTTGGCCTCCAATTTTTCGGTTACATAAAATGGCAACTAGAACTTTTAATTTTTAACAAACGTTTTTATTAGTAAAAAATATACGTAACTTAATAATTAACTTACGTAACAAACTTTTATATTCTTCCATTTTTATTATGTATATGAGGGGGTTTGTCCCAATTCTTTAAGAATGACCCCTGAATCAGAAACGTCGTAGAATAAATAGTTGAAATTACTAAAAAAAAACTTTAGCATAAAGAGTGAGGTATTTATCTCGTCCTAAATACCTCGCTCTTTATGCTAAAGTATTTTTCATTTTTTTTATAGTAATGCTAGAAAATCCCGCGCCCTTTTCATTGAATTTCTCTTCCCCCATAACATATTCTTCAAAAGATAGATCCTCCCACATAGCCCTTCCCCTGAACCCCACCCCCAAACCAAAAAAAAACCTGAAAACGTCTGTACACTTCACAATAACCATTACTGTATGTAAACACTGGTCAAAGTTTGTAACTTGCAGCCCCTCCCGCAGGGAATGTGGGGGAGTAAGTCATCCACAGAGACATAGTTATTATGGTTTTCGACTATGCGAAACAAAATGGCTCTCTGAAAATTTTGATCCGTTGACTTTGGGAAAAAAATGAGCGTGGGAGGGGGCCTAGGTGCCCTCCAATTTTTTGGTCACTTAAAAAGGGCACTAGAACTTCTCATTTCCGTTAGAATGAGCCCTCTTGTGACTTTCTAGGACCACTTGGTTGATACGATGACCCCTGGAAAAAAAAACAACAACAAAAATAAACATGCACCCATGATCTGTCTTCTGGCCAAAAATACGAAATTCCACATTTTTGTAGATAGGAGCTTGAAATTTGTTCTATAGGGTTCTCTGATACGTTGAATGCGATGGTGTGATTTTCGTTAAGATTCTATGACTTTTGGGGGGTGTTTCTCCCTATTTTCCAAAATAAGGCAAATTTTCTCAGGCTCGTAACTTTTGATGACAAAGATTGATGAAACTTGTATATTTAAAATCAGCATGAAAATACGATTCTTTTGATATATCTTTTAGCATCGAAATTCCGTTTTTTAGAGTTTCGTTTACTATTGAGCCGGGTCGCTCCTTACTTCAGTTCATTACCACGAACTGTTTGATACCAGACAAATACATTAAAGTGGTTATTGCTATGTACGAGAATAACACTGCTGCGGTTAATTTAGGAAATGAGGTTAGTAGCTGGTTTTGCAATAAATCAGAAGTTAATCAGGGTTGTGTTCTATCCCCCTTTATATAGATCATTTTGATGGTCTTTGTCTTAAAGAGCACAGGAAAGGCAATGGGACACCACGGAATCAACTAGGGAGGAAAAACTCTCCTGGACTTAAATTATGCTGATGATTTAAGCATATTAGATGAAAGTGTTAGCAAAATGAATGAACTTTCAGAGGTCTTGCGAGTTCTGGGTGCTAGAATAGGTTTGAAAATTAATGTTAGGAATACTAAGTCACTAAGGCTAGGAATAAGTGAAGACGAAAAGGTGACGTTGTGTAACGAAAAGATTGATCAGGTGGGCAGCTTTACTTACTTCAGTAGTATTATTAGTAAAGACGGTGGGAGCAGTGAAGATGTTGAAAGTAAAATAGCCAAGGCTCAGAGTGTTTCTTTCACAGTTAAATAAAAAAATTGGAAGAATAGGAAGATAAGTCTGCAAACCAATATTAGAATATTGGAAGTGATGACAGTGGTCAAATATGGCTCTGAAGCATGGGCACTCCGAAAAGAAGATGAACATTTACTAGATTGTTCTGGGTACCCGGCTGACTGACTGTATTTCAAACAGTAGGCTCTACGAAAAATTTTGTTCAATCCTGCTTTCTAGGGCTATAACGAAAGAATGGTTGAGATGGCTAGGTCATGGTCTGCGGATGAAGGATGACATGTTGCCGAAGATTGTCCTTTTCGGTCATCCTTCTAGGGCTAAACTAAAAGCAGGTCGTCCTCGTCAGGGATGGGAGGGTGTCATAAATGAAGATATAAAGAAAATGGGATCTTCCTAGGAGGGTGGAAAGATGGATGCTTTGAAGAAATTGGGTTGAAGGAGGAGCGTGCGTAGCTGTGTTGGCCTCAGGCGGTTTGGTGCTGTGGTGAGTTATTGGTAGTAGTAGTAGTAGTAGTAAAAACAATTTCAGTATATTTCAGTCATTGTTGTTAATACAGTCATGGGGACAGTACTCATGAATAAATACCTCAAGCTTGAACAACTTTTGTCTGATTTTGAGAAACAATGGTCTCCTCTATTGTTTGGGGGATATAAAAGAAGGATAGGATGATTTGTTTCTATTTTTTATTCTATTGTATCCCAAAGGGTATAGGCCCTATTCGTTTCTCATGTATTTTTAACATTATTTATTAACGTGAATCAATATTAATTATTTTTGTTCCCGTTTGATGCATTTTATTCAGTTATGTTTTTAAGCCTGTTGTAAATTGTTCTTTTGTTTTGGTTGAAGTATTTTACAAATTTTCGTTTTGGTATTTTCCATACTCCTCAATTTTGAAGGAAGCAAATAAATAATATATAGGCTTGAGGTTCGCCAGGTCAATGGGCACAATCCTGAATATTTCCTTGTGAAGATAATTCCTATTAGAATTATTTCTTAAATGTTTGTTGTTTTTTGTCATAAAATGGAGTCTTAGTGATTTTTGTCAGAAATAACTTTGAAATTAGTTATTAATTACATTTTTTTGACAAACTATTATTACCATTATTTATAATGGACCGAAAACCCTAATTAGTGGCGGTAAGGCTAATATTCATATTGTTATGTGTACTATATATTATGCCAGCTTCTAGATATTAACAGTCTAATACGTTGTCATCCAACTTAGCATTCAGCTCGTGAAATATCTTCATCTGATATCTAACCCTAGCCAGGCATTCTTTTGTTAGATGTCTTCTTGTTTCCATGGCCGTTTAATATTTTTGGCAAACATCTTTTTATTCATTAAGAATTAATTCATTAATTTATTATTAAGAATTTATTCATTAAGAATTTTATTTTATTATTAAGACTTATTATTTTGCAACTTTTTAAGTTGCAAAAGGTGTTTAGTCAGCATCTTGCTCACCTTTGCAATCAATTCCTTTGTTTCTTCATGCACACATGATCTGTTTCCTTATTGCCACTTGCCACCAGCTCTTAGAGTTGGAAATAAGAAGTTTTAATTCTTTGTAAATTAATGATACTGCAGCCTTCGCAGCCTTATCCGACAACTCACTTCCCATGATCAAGGTCTGTCCAAAAGTTCACATCAGTGTAATTTGATTTCTAATGAATGTTTGTGTATTTAATGCTTTATAGCATTCCAATTCTCTCTTTTTCCTAATCTTGATATGCTCAAGAGCCTTAAGTCATGATTGGCTATCAGCCTAAATACATATATTCCCTCCTGTATTGTGTATTGACATCAGCTTCTTAGCTGCTTGCTCTGTTCCAAATATTTCAGCCTGGAAAGCTGTAGAAAATTCCCCTAGGGGATAACTTCTTATCTCCTCATTCAAACCCTGGATATTCTGGTATGTTGATATTCCAGCCCGGGAGCTCATAAAGTATCCCTGCAACAGGTTACCACATTGTTTTCGGTAAGTAGTCCAATTTCTTGCCCCACTTCATTTTTACCTGTATAGTTTTACAAGGGTGACAGTAGTACCCTTAGGCGTCTCCAGTTCATGGAAACTGAGTAGTAATGAGCTCCAAGTGTAAACTTAGCTTTTGGTTTTCTCATTTGAACTATTCTGTCTCCTAATCCACCTATAGGACTGCACTTTTCATTGCTTCTGTCAAAACTGTAAGAAATATACACCTTGCTTCTGAATGAAGATGAAACTTGACATTGCTGATCCTTGCCATGCTAACTTTGTCCCTGCCACTCACTTGATATGCGCTCAAGGGCTTTCTTTTAAGGTTGCTCTTTAGCAACCGTCTTGTGAGGGTAAAGTACTTTTTATATAGTGCTTTGACTGTTTAACCTGTCAGCACAGACCATTCAAAAGAGTTCCAGTTGCCCAACAAACAACTCGAGCCTTACTGCCACTCACATGTAAGTTTGCTCTTAAGCAACCGTGTTGTGAGGGCAAACTGTTTGTTATATAGTCTTTTACTGTTCACCTGTTAGCACAGGTCATTCACAAGGGTTCTAGTTGCCTGACAACTAACTCAAGCATCACTGCATATGGATGCTTGAACCATGAATGGTTACCATTTGTCAAGCAGTTCAATTAATGCACCAGCGTCAAAAGGATTGCTTGTTAACTAAAAGCTTTTTAACCTTGCCAGTATTCCAGTAGTAGCTCTCTACTTTGGCAGTGCGCAGGTCTTGTTCATCTCTGTTGCTCTCATATGATAAAAATTCAGTGACTTTTTAGTGAGAGCAGTTTTGAGCAGACCATAAAAAAGACAACAAAATACAACAAAATACAACAAAGACAATATTGCTACAAGTTACAAAATACAGTGGTAATATTGTTGTCTATGGCTCCTGTAATTCACTTTGCTGCATTCATCTTCATCCGCAGTCTTCTAAGTCATCTTTTAACCATTTTTAAGTTGGTAAAAGACGCAGTTTATATACCGTTTGGCTGCAAGTAATCCCTTTGTTAGACGTGTGTTTTTATTAGGGAAGAAAGTCTAACACAGATTAATAGTGTGTAGAGTGCTTTGTCTAATTTAGGTTTTGGGCTTCTTAGAGCTTTTGTGACATTTGTGCTGAAATAACTTATAAAATTTTATGGGACTTATGAGACAATTTTTAGAACAACTTTTGTACACGCGTGTTTTTTGAGGTGTGTACGAGTTCCCATATAATTATGACTCGTTCCAATAGGAACCCAATTATACTGGACTACAAGTTTTTTTTCTTTAAACTCCTAATGTAGTATTTATTTTGTTTTTCAAATAGGAATGTATTCAGATTCTGATGATGATTTGTACCAAAGAACTAATAAAAAGCACCAGGCCATATTGAAAAGACATGAGGAAATTGACAATAATTTTCAACTCACCAGTGAAGTGTTGGAGCTGTCTAATTTGAGTGATGATGAAATTTTAAGCCAAACTACAGACAGGAAGAAAAGAAATAAGAGAGGAAAATGTAAAAATGAATCAATCAAAAAGAAGAAAGTAGAGAGTTTGTCTGGAGAAAGTAGCGTGGAAGAGCCTTCCAAAGATGAAATGCAAATTTTTTATAGTTGTCTAAGGAATAAAAGGTAACCTAACACATTTTTCAGCATTATGAAAAAAGGAGGAGAAAGCACCTGAAAATTCTTTTTGTTGCTATTTAAGTCCATAATGGGTCTAGTTCTTGGTGTTCATCTCTTTTTTATAAATATAAGTACTTTATGTGACAGATTCTCTTAGTTTTACAGGGAAGATCCCTCTATTGTGTGTTAATGCTCCGGAAGAAAGGAGGGGACGGGAGTTGGAATTTTTAAAATGCCCACATTTTAGGGGCTTAAGTGAATAAAGGGCGAATAAAGAAAGGAGGGGGCGGGATTTGGAATTTTAGAAATATCCACATTTTATTGGTTCAAGCTGTTTCAAATAAGTCTTAATCTAATGAAAAAAGCTACGATAATTGTGAAAGCTTAAAAAACAAGGAGGAGTTACACTTTCTGTCATGGTAAGTGTTGCCATCCTTAAATCTCCATTTTTTGGTTCTAAAGTTACGAAATATACGAAAGTATGTCTAACACACATAATATGTTAAAACTCTGGTGGAAACAGCCGGGATTTAGGTTATCTTGTATATAGGGTAATTTCAATAATTTAATAATAGTACTCAACTATGGAACAAGTATTCTCCTTTAACACATCTCTTGGAAAGAAGTTAGCAACTTCATGGTCGATTTTTTTGCATCAAGTAAGGAGTCTTCTCTGCTTATCAATATTACCTATTTGTTTCAAATTAAGAGAAGTTTGCGGGTGAGCCCCTCCCCCCTTTATTTAAAGACTTCCTAATCAAGAAATATTTTGGCCTTAACGTGCTCTTTTGAGACATAGAGTTTTAGCTACTATTGATAAGGGCTGCTCCTTACATACATTGAAATAGTTTGATTCAGTATAAACACATCTTTGTATGCATTAGTGCATATACGGGTCTATCCCTCTGTGGGAGAAGTTTCAAAAATACAAAATTACTTTCTTTTAATGAATCCAATCCTTGCTTTGTTTCTAATTAAGATGTGTTAAGAGATTTGTTTTAAATAATCTCTTTTTCATGTAAGTTTATTTTTTTTAACAAGGAATAATGTTAGGTGTGTATTGAGACATTATGGAGCACCGAGGTTTATGTCCTTTTGAGATCAATTAAATACAGTAGGCATTCCCGAATCGCAGAGAACTAGAACTTATGCTATGCAGACTATTGATCAGCATAGGAAAAAAATTTTCGTAAGTTTGAGGTTAACCCTGCGTCCATGTACTTAAATTCACTCTTTGTTTTAATGTTTTACACTATTATTTGGCTTAGGCCACATGTGTCATCAGCTCGTCAATATTGCATATTTGTTCCCAATAAAGATTAATTCACTCATTAGGAGCTCCTAATGAATGAACATTTGGGCCTATACATGCACTTTTGAGGCACAGAGTTTTGGTTACTATCAACAAGGGCTGCTCCTTACATACAGTGTAACAGTTTGATTCAGTTTAAATACATATTTGTAGTCGTTAGTTCACACAGGTCTGCCCCTAGGTAGAAGATGTTTCAAAATACTTTCTTTTTATATATTACTTTAGTATATAATATATTACTTACTAATATATTACTAAATAAATTACTTTCTTTTCATGGATCTACTTTTTGCTTCATATCTAATTAAGATGTGTTATGAGATTTGTTTTAATCTCTTTTCCAGTCAAGGCTTTCTTAACAAGGAGTAATGTTAGGTGTGTATTGAGACCCTATAGAGCACCAAGTTTAATCTCATTTTGAGTTCAACTGCATATAGCGCATTTATCGCAATGTCAAAGAAATGGCACAATGGGTCAGTTAATCCCTGATTTGAAAGCAATGAAGGGATCTTGCTATCTGGATTGCATGGCGGCTGATGTTTACCCCAGGAAAATTACTCTCCCTTAGAAAATATCCCCCTGTGGAAAATATGTCTCTCTCCTTGGAAAATATGGTTTTCAAATTGGAAAATTTTATTTGTACTTTTTTCCGCAGGGGGAAGGAATTTTGGTACTTGTGTTGTATCCGCCACTTATTCAAGTTTACGGTGTGTAAAACTCGAGAACAAACCGGTTTCTTCGTTAGTTTTTTTCAGCTTAGCTTGAGACAAGACAAGTGACAGAAGAGGTGAAAAAAATATAATTTGGGTTATGAAAACAGTAGTCAGAAAACCATTCTTACTTCATAATATGCAAAATGACTGTACTTAACACATTTTGCGTGCAGAATTGCTATACTTTAGCCCTCCCCCTCTAATGAACCAATATGTAGCCCAAATTTGTTTCTAAAAGAAACTGGTTTGTTTTCGAGTTTTACACTGCATAAAATTAAGTAAGTGGCGTATAATATACAAGTACCGGAATTTTTTATGGAGAGTGAGAGCCAGATTTTCAGGATCGGATCAGGAATTTTTTTAAACCAGTTTTTTCAACTTAAAGTGAGGAGCAACATCAAAACTTGAACTTGCAGAAATTATTATGTATATGAAAGGAGTTGCCCCCTCCATAAGAGCGTGCTCTTTATGCTAAAGTTTTGACTTTTTGTCCCAATTCTTTAAGAGCAATTCCTGACACACAATGGTCGTTTAATCACAATGATAAACTTGTTTTAAAACACTATAAAGAAAAACTAAAAAAAAAATCAAACAGTTCGTGGTAACGAACTGTAGTAAGGAGCGATCCGGCTCAATAGTAACCAAAACTCTAAAAAATTGAATTTTGATATCAATAGCTACATCAAAAGAATCGCATTTTAATGCTGATTTTAAATATATAAGTTTCATCAAGTTTAGTCTTAGCCATCAAAAGTTACGAGCCTGAGAAAATTTGCCTTATTTAGAAAAATAGGGGGAAACACCCCCTAAAAGTCGTAGGATCTTAACGAAAATGACACCATCAGATTCAGCGTATCAGAGAACCCTATTGTATCAGAGAACCCTACTGTAGAAGTTTCAAGCTTCTATCTACAAAAATGTGGAATTTTGCATTTTTTGCCAGAAGACAAATCACGGGTGCGTGTTTATTTTTTTTTTTTTTTTCCCAGGGGTCATCGTATCGACCAAGTGGTCCTAGAATGTCGCAAGAGGGCTCATTCTAATGGAAATGAAAAGTTCTAGTGCCCTTTTTAAGTGACCAAAAAATTGGAGGGCATCTAGGCCCCCTCCCACGCTCATTTTTTCCCAAAGTCAACGGATCAAAATTTTGAGATAGCCATTTTGTTCCGCATAGTCGAAAATCATAATAACTATGTATTTGGGGATGACTTACTCCCCCACAGTCCCTGGGGGAGGGGCTGCACGTTACAAACTTCAAGCAGTGTTTACATATAATAATGGTTATTGGGAAGTGTACAGACGTTTTCAGGGGGATTTTTTTGGTTTTGGGGGTAGGGTTGAGGGAGGGGGCTATGTGGGAGGATCTTTCCTTGGAGAAATATGCCATGGGGGAAAAAAATTCAATGAAAAGGGGGCGCAGGACGAATCTGGTCACGTTAGAAAAAAACGTCAAATTCAGAGCTTAATATACAATGCTGGGTGTTCGGAGCCTCTCTATTATGGAGTATAATTTGAAAATAACACAACTATACGAGCGATAAAACATATATACCACAACCATAACTCCACTAACGAAAGAACTGCTAAGAGATAACACAACTATAAAGCGAAAACAGGTGAAAACTAACGGGAAAATAAACGAACTAAGAGGTGGAAGGGGCCCAGAGAAAAAATATAATCCTTTTTCAATTTTGAGCCTAACTTCTGCAAAGGAGTAATAATGTCAGAAGCCCCGGAATACTGAATTATTTTCTTTTCAAACAGTTCTTGGTAAAGAACTGTAGTAAGGGGCGACCCGGCTCAATAGTAAACGGAACTCTAAAAAACGGAATTTTGATACTAAAAGATACATCAAAAGAATCGAATTTTCACGCTGATTCTAAATATATAAGTTTCAATTAATTTAGTCTTTGTCATCAAAAGTTACGAGCCTGAGAAAATTTGCCCTATTTTGGAAAAAAGGGGGAAACATCCCCTAAAAGTCATAGAATCTTAACGAAAATCACACTATCGCATTCGGCATATCAGAGAACTCTATAGCAAAAATTTCAAGCTCCTATCTAATAAAATGTGGAATTTCATATTTTTTGCCAGAAGACAAATCACGGGTGCGTGTTTATTTGTTTGTTTGTTGTTTTTTTTTTTCTTTTCCCCAGGGGTCATAGTATCGACCAGGTGGTCTTAGAGTGTCGCAAGAGGGCTCATTCTTACGGAAATGAAAAGTTCTAGTGCCCTTTTTAAGTGATAAAAAAATTGGAAGGCAAATAGGCCCCCTCCCATGCTATTTTTTTTCCAAAAGTCAACAGATTAAAATTTTAAGATAGACATTTTGTTCCGCATAGTCGAAAACCATAATAACTATGTCTTTGGGAATGACTTACTCCCCCACAATCCCTGGGGGAGGGGCTGCAAGTTACAAACTTTGACCAGTGTTTACATATAGTAATGGTTATAGGGAAGTGTACAGACGTTTTCATGGGGATTTTTTGGTTTGGGGGGTGGGGTTGATGGGAGAGGGCTTTGTGGGAGGATCTTCCCTTTGAGGAATATGTCATGGGGGAAGAAAAATTCAATGAAAAGGGCGCAGGATTTTCTAGCATTACTATAAAAAAAAACAATGAAAAAATAAACATTAAAACGTTTTTTTCAAATGAAAGTAAGGAATAGCATTGAAATTTAAAACGAACAGAGATTATTACGCATATGAGGGGTTCTAACAATACTTTAGCATAAAGAGCGAGGTATTTAGGAGGAGATAAATACCTCGCTCTTTATGCTAAAATATTTTTAGTAATTTCAACTATTTATTCTACGGCCTTTTTGATTCAGGGGTCATTCTTAAAGAATCGGGACAAAACTTACGATTTAGTGTAAAGAGCGAGGTATTAACGAGGGTACAAACCCCCTCGTACACATAATAAAAATATAAGAATATAAAAGTTTGTTACGTAAGTTAATTCTTAAGTTACGTATATTTTTTACTAATAAAAACGTTCGTTGAAAATTAAAAGTTCTAGTAGCCTTTTTAAGTAACCGAAAAATTGGAGGGCAGCTAGGTCTCCTTCCCCACCCCTTATTTCTCAAAATCGTCTGATTAAAACTAAGAGAAAGCCATTTAGCCAAAAAAAAATTAATATACTAATTTCATTTCAATAATTTATGTGCGGAGAGCCAAAATCAAACATGCATTAATTCAAAAACGTTCAGAAATTAAATAAAAAAACTAGTTTTTTTAACTGAAAGTAAGGAGCGACATTAAAACTTAAAACGAACAGAAATTACTCCGTATATGAAATGGGTTGTCCCCTCCGCAGTCCCTCGCTCTTTACGCTAAAGTTTGACTCTTTGCCACAATTCTACTTTTTAAAACAATTAAAAGCTTTAGCGTAAAGAGCGAGGGATTGCAGAGGGGACAACCCATTTCATATACGGAGTAATTTCTGTTCGTTTTAAGTTTTAATGTCGCTCCTTACTTTCAGTTAAAAAAACTAGTTTTTTTATTTAATACCATAAAGAGCAAAGTCTTAAGGAAGAGGCAAACTCTTTCATATACATAATTGTTTTTCTTCGTTTTAAGTGTTGATGTTGCTCCTTACTTTGAGTTGAAAAACTTTTATTTTATTACTTACAGATAGTGTTTGTTTTCGGGAAACATACGGAACAAGTTTTCTTAAAAGTAAAGACCTTCATTAAGCCAAAAATGAGCAGAAATAAAGTCAAATAATTTTTGAAGTAAAAACTATGGATTCTAATAGGAAAAAAAACAAAAAGATATAAAATATTTTTTTATGTGGAAAAGACTGTGTCAATAAAAAACGAACAGAAATTAATTAAAAAAAAGTTTGTCGAAGAACAGAAAAGAGCTTCATTAAGCCAAATATGAGTAGATAAATTCAAATTATTTTCCATGCGTATAACTACCACGGATCACCATCAATGCATGAATTTAACCCAAAACGAACAGAAATTACAATAAAATTGAGTCAAACTCAGAACGAGCAAAAATTGACATATGTAGGGCCCACGCCTTCTCATGACTAGAACATAATTTGCACTTTACTGAAAAAAAACACATTTTATATGTTTTCACTTTTTGGACTTTAACAAATAAAGAAGTATTGAGATAGTAAGGAATAAATATCAGAATATGTATATTAAACTAACAATACATGGTTATTTCTTCTTTTTGTTTTAATAAAGTGGAAATTATGTTCTAGTCTTGAGAAAACATTAGGATTGCCAGCCCTACTCCTTTTAATTTACGCTTGTTTTGAGTTTGACTAGGTTATCTATTGTATTTCTGTTCGTTTTGGAATTCATTTATTTATTAATGGTGATTTGTGGTAGTTTTACATTTAGAAGATAAGAAAAACAAACTCGTAGAATTTGACAACGCTTTCGTCCGTAAAAACTTAAATTATACAAATGTGTTGTTTTCCCAAGCCAACTATCCTTTCAAAGGGAAGCAAAACTTTCTTATACTTTTTGGTGCCATATGTTTCTAGCTAGTTTTTTATGATCGTTCGCCTGCTTTTTTTTCTACTATTTTAAATTTGGTGCCCACTACTGCCAAAGTTTACATTTAAGTCTTTTCAACAAAAATGGATTTGCGGTTTTCTCTTAATTTTTCTCAAGTTTTTAAGATACTTATAGTGTGTAAAGTTACTATTTTGAATTTGTTGCCCACTCCTGCCATTTTTATGATTGTTCGTCTGCTTTTTCTTCTAATATTTTTAATTTGCTGCCCACTACTGCCAAAGTTTACATTTAAGTCTTTTCAACAAAAATGGATTTGCGGTTTTCTCTTAAGTTTTTTTCTCAAGTTTTTAAGATACTTATAGTGTGTAAAGTTACTATTTTTAATTTGTTGCCCACTACTGCCATTTTTATGATTGTTCGTCTGCTTTTTCTTCTAATATTTTTAATTTGCTGCCCACTACTGCCAAAGTTTACATTTAAGTCTTTTCAACAAAAATGGATTTGCGATTTTCTCTTAAGTTTTTTTCTCAAGTTTTTAAGATACTTATAGTGTGTAAAGTTACTATTTTTAATTTGTTGCCCACTACTGCCATTTTTATGATTGTTCGTCTGCTTTTTCTTCTACTGTTTTTAATTTGCTGCCCATTACTGCCAAGTTTACATGGAAGTCTTTTCAACAAAAATGGATTTGCGGTTTTTTTTGGAACGCTGCTTTGTGAAATCGTTCTTCCTATCATCTTTTGTTTTTTTTTTCTCTTTTTATGTTGCTCTTTGTCTTTTGGTTTACATGGTTTAAGTTTTTTTTAAATCCTTTATCTTTCCTTTTTTTTCGTTGATGAAGGTTCCCGGATGTGGAGTTGATATATTCGTAATTTTTTCTATCAATTAATGTTTTGTTGTTGTTTTTGTTTGTAGTTCGTTGTCACTGCTTTATTTGAATTATACCTGTTTTTCTCTCTTAAACTCTCAAAAATTATCTATTCCATTCACCTTTAGATTATATTTTGCTTTCGGAAGAGTGTTTTCGTCAAAATCTATGACGAAAACACTCACGTCATAAATTGGTTGACAACACTGTTTAAGCAGGATTTGCTTCTTTTGGGTGGAGGCATACGTGTCTGGCTATGCGCTTGCTTAAGTATGAAGTTTGGCAGACATACATTTAAATACCACTAAGAGTGGATGGGCGCAATTGATTGAATGCAGATAATAAATATAGCGTAAAAGGGCTTCCTGATTGGTAGAATTCCGAAAACTGAATAAAGAGTTCTAGACTCCCGAACTGGATGCATAGCTGCACCTTCTTGCAGCCGGGTACCGAATTTGCCATGTGAATGGAAACTGCCTATATATTAATATCTTTACTGACATGTGTTTTGGTATGACACTCTAGCTTGCCTTGCATTGGAATCTTGCTTTATGCCTTCATTCTTTGTACTTTGAAATCTGTTTGGCCAATAAATGTTAGTCTTTTCAAGTCTTTGGGAATCGTTGAGGGTATGCGTTATTACTTTCGTCT
Organism: Artemia franciscana; assembly: GCF_032884065.1. NCBI lineage: Eukaryota > Metazoa > Arthropoda > Branchiopoda > Anostraca > Artemiidae > Artemia > Artemia franciscana. The sequence continues at coordinate 29,977,003 of NC_088868.1, read as the reverse complement.
TTTTGGATCCTTCTTGACACTGAGTCATCCTGCAGTTGTATATGTAATCCATTGATAATTTTAACGTATGTAAATTAATATATTATTAATAATAATATATTAATATAATATAAATTAATATATTATTAATATATTTAATATATGTAATCCATTGATAATTTTTGGCTAAATTTTGCTTTAAGAAGAATATTTACGTAAAAATCGATAAATAATGATTGAAAATACTGTTTAAGTGGGGTTACTAATTTTGAGGTATTTATTTCTCTTTAGTTGATTTAAGGAACATCCTGGAAGTTGTCAAAATACTCACTATAGTCATTAAAGCTTTCATAATCCTATGCCATTCATCCTATTACTAGGTTTACCTACAGGCGTCAGAATACCTAAACACAGACATTTGGTCCGCAGAAAATTTCAAGCATTATAATGCACCAAACTTGATTATCTGCAAGGGGTTTAATTGGGTATTTTGAAAGTATCTTTTTTTTGGTGGTTTCTTAAAAAAAACTTTCGCCGTTGTTTTGCGAATTGGAGCCCCTGATTATATTTAGGTAAAAGATATTCGTTATCTTCAACTGTTAAACTTCTGACCTTTTTTTTTTTCTTTTTGTTGTTTACGGTTGTTCTGTTTCAGCTAAGCCCTTACTAATCATGATTTAACCAAACCGTGGCTATTCTATCAAAGTTACATAGGTTTGTGGTTCTTTTTCCTTGGCGTTTGGTGTTTATGTAAGGTACCCAGTCATTGAATGATTGAAGTGGGTTTATTTCTTAAATCTCATGACTTTATTTTTCAATGTTGTCAAGGTCTTCGTTCTAATTAATGTTTTAACAAAAACTGTCGTTTCAGTTGATTTTGTTGCTGTTGCTGACGTTGTTATTGTTATTACTTTGTTTTTTTTTTAATTAATTCAATAATCTTTTTCTTTTCAGTGATTCGTCTGTAACTGACGAAATCGAAGTCATTGAAGTAGATGAAGATGAAGAGGTCACAAATGGTTACCAGCCAGTAAAATCAAGGAGAAATTTAAGGTCTCAAAAATTTCAGGGTGCGAGAATAAGTCGATGTAGAGGGAAATCAAACAGAGGTACAAATAGGCCACTTAAGTGGATGACGGAGGATAGGGCACGATTTGTAACTACGATAGCATCTGCTGAACAGGTTCTGGGCCATGGATCAATCATTGAACTGGATGTAAGTATGGAAATAGTAGAATGTTTTAACTGACTAAAATATTGCTATTTGTCTTCCCTCATAAGATTATCTTTTACATGGAAGGGGAGAGGTATAAGGAAGTTTCTGAAAGTTTCCCTTTCTTATCGTTATATACATTTTTGTCATATTTTTAATATTTGTTTGTTGTTTTTGTAGAGATATTTCTCTTTTTCTCGTCATGGCTGGTCAGATCGACTTTGAATATTTTTGTTCCATTAAGAACACAGTTGAGAAACAATAAACTTATGTTAAAAATTGCTAGATAAATCAATGTACATGTGACAGTGGAAATTAATCTGATTCTGTAAATTGTTTACGTAGAAACTTTCGCAGCAATATACATTTTAATATATTGGGATGAATTAGTTATTCACATTTAATGGAGAATACCTCCATAATCAGTTATGTCGTTTTTGTTAATAACAGCCGCCAAATTTAAAAAAAAAAGTGTAGGTGAAAACCAGAAAAAAAAGCTAAGCACACATTGCACCGCTGTGCCTTATGCACAATTACTTTTTTTACAGATGAAAAGCATTTTCAAGTTTAACTAATCAGTTTTGCTTACTTACTTTCACGGTTCACTCTGGCAAGGCAACAGTTACGAACAATCGCTATCATTGATACCGATATCATTGATACCGATTGATACATTGATATCATTGAACAACCGATATCATTGATACAGCTCAAATACAGTTTGAACGAAGTGCTATCAGATTTAGTTCGTTATTTTCACTTAGAAAATTGTGTTTTTAGTGTTAGTTAATTGATAAAGTCGTTATTGATAAGGTCAAGGGTCATGAATTAGTACGCAGTGTTAAGCCACTAAAAGACAAATGGTATATAAACATTGATAAATCAGAGGATTTTTGTGCTTCTCTGCTTGAAAAAATGACTGGTGCTGCGACTAAAGTGCTTTCTAAGTGTTTTTTTTTAATAATACGAGGTGTACCAACCGGAGTGGACAGTGACATACTCTCTATCCAAAATGGCATAAAAAATGCAAAGAGACTTGGCTCATCTCTGTCCGTAAAACTCGAGTTCGAAGGCTCTTATTCTCACTCAATTTTTTTTAAAGGAAGGAGTGAAGCTTGGCTACGAATTTTTTCGGGTTTACCAATTCAAAGAACTGCAAAAATGGTGTTTTAAATGTCGCTCCACTAACTACTTTCAGCACGCTTGTCCGGCTGATACTCCCACATGTGCCCGCTGTGCTGGAGCTCACATTTCTACGAAAGATAAACCATGCGTTGCCCATCTAGATGTGCTAACAGCGATAAAACTTACCCATCTTACAGCTAATTTTGTCCTATTATGCAAGAGAGACTAAAAAAGTTCCCTGATCCACATCAGTGACTTCTCAGTTTTCGGTGATATTCTACAATATTAATGGAACTAAGGACAAAGACTTTGTCATTGATGATTTATGCAGCCAGTACGATCTATTTTGTTTGCATGAGCATTTTTGACTTCAGCTAGCCTTAATTTTCTGCGTCGAATTCCAAACCACATAGCATTACTGACCATTGCCAGGGTAACTGGTGGCCGTCCATCGGGGGGTCTGGCATGCATCTTTATGCGTAATGCACTTTTCCCCACCCCTATTCTTTATCATCATGATGAATTCTTCTTAGCAGTCTGTGTCGGATATCCTATTCTGATCAACTCCTATTTTCCGTATCATAATAGATCTAATAGCACAATTACAATTTTTGCGAAGGCATGTGCTTCTCTGAGAAAATTAATTAAACGCTTAGTGTCTCAATCTGTGATCTGTGATAGTGATTGGTGATCTTAACACAAATATCAATACTGACTGTGTTAGAAAGGACTATGTTCTTGATTATCCCTCACTATACCGCATCATTCATAAATCTTTACCCTTCACCTATATCCATCACTCTAGAAGTACTATTGACATTGACCACGTTGTGTGCTCTTCATCTATTTATTCTTCGATTGTAACTGTCCATGATGATCATGATATTGACCACCTACCACTATCCGTGATTTTTTCGCTTCCCTATGTTCCAACAGATTTGAAATTCAAAAAGAAATCAAAATTATTTTTTAAGTATAATTGGAACAAAGCAGACATCTCGTTATACATATCAACACTTACATGCCTTCTATCTCTTATACGTCTACCTTATCATTTATTACAGCTTAAATATGTCGGATCTGACAAAGTTTCTGAGTTAAATTCGTATTATAAAGAAATAGTATCTTGTTTGAAAGATGCAGAGCTGTTCCGTTAGAGCGTATCCGTATTGGTACTCAAAAATCAATCTGGTCAGCAGATCCCAATTTAAAGACTGTAAAAAATAAAGCTAAATTCTGGCTTTGAGTCTGGAACGATTGTGGCTGCCCATGATCAGGATGTGTTGTGGCTAATTGGAACAAAGCAGACATCTCGTTATACATATCAACGCTTAAATCCCTTCTATCTCTTATACGTGTACCTTATCATTTTTTGCAGCTTAAATATGTCGGATCTGACAAAGTTTCTGAGTTAAAAGTTTCTGGTCAGCAGATCCCAATTTAAAGACTGTAAAAAATAAAGCGAAATTCTGGCTTTGAGTCTGGAACGATTGTGGCTGCCCATGATCAGGATGTGTTGTGGCTAATTGGAACAAAGCAGACATCTCGTTATACATATCAACGCTTAAATCCCTTCTATCTCTTATACGTGTACCTTATCATTTTTTGCAGCTTAAATATGTCGGATGTGACAAAGTTTCTGAGTTAAATTCGTATTATAAAGAAATAGTATCTTGTTTGAAAGAAGCTGAATGCAGAGCTGTTCCGTTAGAACTTATCTGTATTGGTACTCAAAAATCAATCTGGTCAGCAGATCCCAATTTAAAGACTGTGAAAAATAAAGCTAAATTCTGGCTTTGAGTTTGGAACTATTGTGGCTGCCCATGATCAGGATGTGTTGTGGCTTTAAAACAAAAAACTAAAGCAGATTACAAGAAGTATCTTAGGTCAGTAAGGTACCGTGGCATTGATTTCCCTGTGAATAAACGTAAATGGCGGAAAGTGATAAATTCTAAAAGGCTTGAAAATGATTATTCCTGCAGTGATACCATACCACCATCTATCTGGCAGAAGCATTATTCTTCAATTTTTTCTGTTGTTAACTATTCCGTACATGCCGTGTATTCTCGTCTCATTGCACCTTTTTTTTTTCTATCCGTATTTCACAGCGACATGAAATTCCCATTACATGTTCTGCTGTATGTAGTTGTAATAAGAATTTAAAATCTGATTCTATTCATATAAATGGGATATCTTAAGTTCATTTTTTGAAAAGTTGCCCTGCGCTTGTTTTTTATTTACAGTTACTTTTTCAGATGTGTATATGCACATCTAGTGTTCCAGAGAGTTTCCTGTGTGGCACTAGAAGTTCAATATTAAAACGTGGAAAATCTCCTACTGATTGTTCTTCATACTGATATTGCTGTTTCCTGTAATATAAGTAAATTACTTGAATATATGATTCTTCTCCATCTTATTAATAGGACTAGTGAAGGAGAGAACCAGTTTTGTTTTCGGCCTGGGGTGAGTTATCAGCATCCTCATCATATTTTAGCGTCTGTTCTTCTGGATAATAATTCTAAGAGTAAAGGAATTTATATTTGTGCTTTAGATCTTTCCAAAGCATTTGACAGTGTAATCCATTCCTAGCTTTTTTATTCCCTTTATATTTCAGGTGTTAATTTTTCAGTTATTCTGCTCCTGCGGCATTGGTATTCTAACTCTTTCCTTAGTTTGAAATCTTCTCCAACTACTTAAAGTTAAAAGAGGCGTAAGACAAGGTGGCGTTTTGTCACCTACACTTTTTAAAATTTGCATTTCTGGCGTGTTTGCATAAAATATCCTCTACGTATTTGTCTGATTTTTCAGATGTTTCTTATCTGGTTTATGCTGATGATTTACTCCTAATTAGTCGGACTAGGACTGGTCTCTCCAAAATGGTATCTTCTGTTTCCAATGCCTTTTCTGGGATTGGCATTTCGTTGAATAAAGAGAAGTGTGAGTTTTTATCTTCTGCTTCAAGTTCTTCATCTCCTCTTAATTGCAGCACTTTCTCTATTCCGTTTGTTGATTCTTTGTCGTGGTTGGGCATAAGCCCTGCTAATAATCTTTCCAGTTTTCGTCAGCGATATTTCAAAAGGAATACAATTTGGACATGGGAAAATTGTTCCCAATCGAGGGATATATGATAGACGGGCACTGGCAAAACTTTACTCTACATACTGTGATCAGTTGGTCTTTTATGCCGCAGGAATTTATCCCATCCCGAGAAGAATTGATTTAAAAAGAATCCGGAGTAGTTATTTCAGCTACTGTGAGTTTCTTCTTTTCATTCCTCTTTGGACACGTAACCGGATTCTAATTGGTAAATATGGTCTACCTGATATAACATTAAACTTGGAAAAGCTACACAGGAAGCTCTCGGGTACTGCTCCTGATGGGTTTTCTCCACATAATCATCTCGTAATTTTTTTTTCTATAGTTATCTTTTGTTGGTTGACCTTTTTTTTTCTTTTTTTTTTTTGAATTTCGTTTCTTGTTTATATGCAATGTTGTTGTTTTTTTATTTCTCTAATGCTCGTTTTTTGCGTGTATGTGTGTTTATTTAATCTTTTGTGTTTATTTAATGTAAAAAAGAATTCTATGGTCATTATTTTTCGTTTTTTGTATGTTTTTCATTTTTTTTGTGCGTGTTTTTATTGTTTTTACTCCATATTTTAATACTTTTATAGTGTTTTTGTGGGTAATAAATAAATTATTATTATTATTATTATTGTTATTATTATTATTATTATTATTATTATTATTATTATTATTATTATTATTAATATGGGCAGGGTTGCCCGAAAGGGCTATTTCAGCACTATTTTGCTATTGTAGCACTATTTCGTTGTATGTAGCAGTGTAGCACGTGCACAGGGTTGCTACCTGTACCACGAAAGGGCTATTTTAGCACTATTACAGTCAATTTTTTGCCTGTAGCACCGAAAATCGCTGTGTAGCCAGGAAATTAGGGGCGATCGTTGCACTTCGGGAACTAACCGCGGTGGTAACCCTGAACATGGGTCATTCAAATTTTATACAGACTATTCAGACATGTGCTTCATTGAAAGTTTATACAGACTATGGAGAACTACTATCAACCATTTGTTCGCTATTTTACTCTCCATTTTAATACTCGATTATCACTATTTATTTGTTTGAATTTGATGTTTTATTCGTCTTTTTTATTATTATTTTTCCTTGCTATTAGAATTATTTTTATTGTAATTGTTTAATTATTTTGTTTGTTCGACTTTTTTTCGTAGTTAAAATCTATTGTTCGTAAGGGCAGGGGTTCGAGTCCTGGGGCTGCTGATTATTTGGTTTAGAACGGGATTGAGCGGTGGGACTGTAAGCCCAGCCAGAGTTTAACCAGTTTCAATTAATTACCGAGAGAAGTCTGGGGTAAAAGCATAAGAAACTTCGGATGATCTTCCCCAAATCGTGCTTTGCGCTCCCGGCTGAAAGCAGAGAATCAGGAGGTCGGTACCTGTGCACGGAGACCAATGGTTAGCATACGAAAAAGTTTCAAGTTAATTCTGTATCCATTTATTCACTTGTGTTTTTCTACCAACAAGATATTATTTCTAACTCTTTGACAGAATAAGCACAGATCAGTCACAAAGGGGGCTCCCTCCACTCACTGGATGCTCCTCTTAGAGGCTTCTCTAGAAATTTATTTGGAGTGAGTGTAAGGTCTAAGAACAAGTTTGTTCACGATCGCATAAACAAAAGCTCACAGTCTACTACTACTACTAACTCACTACAGCACCAAGCCACCTAAGGCCAACACAACTACGTACGCTCTTCCTCTATCCCAGCCTATTCAAAACCACCCTCTTTACGCCTTCCCAAGAAGTTTCCATCTCCCTCAAATACCTCCCTGCGACGTCCTCCCACCCCATTTGGAACGACCTGCTTTTCGTTTTGTCCTAGATCGTTGGCCTGTAAGGACAGTCGTTTGCAATGTGTCATCCTTCATCCGCAAAATGTGTCCTAGCCATCTCATCCTTTTTCGTATTATAGCCCTAGAATGCATGTCTGATTTTGGCTCTCCGTACATAAATTATTAAAATGAAATTTGCTATTAATTCTTTTTGACTAAATGGCTTTCTCTTAGTTTTGATCAGACGATTTTGAGAAATAAGGGGTGGGGAAGGAGGCCTAGTTGCCCTCCAATTTTTAAACACGCACCCGTGATTAGTCTTCTGGCAAAAAATACGATTTAACCAAAAAAAATATGGATTGAACCAAATTTTTTTTACAGGTTACTGTTGACCTACGGTTAGTCAGTCAGTCAAATCCTCCTTAGTTTTTCGAAGTGCTTACATTTCAGAACCACAATTGGCCTCTGTCATCACTGTTGCTTTCATTTCGATATTCTGATCTTGGTTAGCAAACTTGTCTTCTTGTCTTCCAAACTTTTTTCGATTGTCAAAACACACATTGGACCTATGCTATTCTACTTTAAACATCTTCCCTGTACCCACCGTCTTTATTAGTAATACTACCTTGGTAAGTGGAGCCACCCCCCTTGATAAATCTTCTCGCTGCCCAACGTTACCTCTTCACCTTCACTTATTCCTAGTTATAATGACTTGGTCTCCTTGCATTAATTATTCAACCTATTCTTTCACCCTGAACTCGTAAAGCCTCGAAAAGATCATTTATTTTGCTAACATTTTCATCTGTGATGCTTAAATCATCTGCATAATCTAGACCTAGTAGAGTTTTACTTCCCCATTTGATTTCACGTTCTCCCATTTCCTTTTCTGTTCTCTTTAGTAGAAACTCCATTAAAATAATCAATATTGATGGGGATAGAACATAATCTTGCTTAACTCCTGATTCAATGTGGAACCAGCTACCACCTCATTTCCTACCTCAATCAAACGCTTGCTCATAATATGTAAAACTGAGACTAAAGGCGTTATATGTCTCAGGTACTTCTCAATTATTAATCTAAGAGTGAAAACTTGGTCGACACATCCTCTACCTTTCCTACAACCACACCCTTCTTCTGTTAAAACTTCATCTACAGCATCTCTAAATCTAAAAAGTATCATCGTACCTGGCTAATACCTCTATAATTACTATACTCTGAGTGATGGATCATATGAAAATAAGAGGAGTGTAAAGAAAGTGCAATATAATGTGAATTAAGAAGGTCTGAAGTGGAGGCTATGGATAAAATCGTAAATGAATGAATAAACTACTATTACTACTACCTCTGCTAAAAGCTTACTACTGCACCAAACCGCCTGAGGCTAACAGAGCTCTGTGTCCCAATCCATTCAAGGCTTTCTCTGTAAAACCTCCCAAGAAGTCCAAACTTTCTTTAAAGTCTTTCTAATGACCTTTCGTCCCCATTGGGGAACGACCTGCTTTTGTTTGGCCCTAGGTGGATAGCCAGAAAACACTATCTTTGGAAATATATCATCCGCAAAATATGTCCTGGTTATTTCAACCTTTTTCTCATTAGAACCTAGAAATATACTTGACCACTGTAGCTTCCAATATTCTATTCCTGGTTCGTAATCCTTGGCTATTATATCTCTAACATCTTCACTGGATTCACCATCTTCACTAATAATGCTGCCCAAGTAAGTAAGTACTTGATCAATCTTCTCTTTATGCATCATCACCTTTTTGTTTTTTTCCTATTTAATTATTCCCCCTCCCCCCGAGAAAGATTTTTTTAATTCTTTGGATGACCGTTAAACTGTAAGTAATGCTTTACTTTAGTGAAATTCAATTCTTTTAGGATTCCGTGAACTCTGTAAATGATGAAGAAGAATTGACGATTAAAGTACGCTGGAAATATGATATATTAAGAATTAAAATGCAAAAGGTAAGATATTATTTCTAATAAGATTGGCTAATGTAATTGGAAATTTATTGTTGTATGATAAAAATTCTCTGAGGAGAGTGAAGCATTAACTCTGATGCCTGTCGCAAAATTTTACCAGATTTTCAAGAACCACACATCGGTTCTTCAGAAACGCGCAGAGGCAGTTTTAAGGGGGGGAAGGGTGGTTGCCCCGGATGCAGAAATTTTAGGGGCACAAAATTTCAAATAAATAATCTAACATGTATAATCATTTTGATTTTTTTTTTAATTCTATTTTTCTTAAAATAAGGTAGAGGGCGCAGTTGGCAGTAAGTAAAAGGAAATTGAATCCGAATTTTTATTTTCCCATATCTTTTTCCCTCTAAAGTAATAAAAGTCAGATTTGAATAAATGAAAAATTTTTGTTTATAAATGACAATTCTGTTGATAAATGAAAGTTTTGCTAAAATTTGGCCTTACAATTTTTGGGAGACAGGGGGGGGCAATTAAAACTGTTTCCTGGGCAAAAGAGAGGCCAGAACCACCACTATATAGAGGTATACTCACTTTGTCATGCTTATTCCTCTTTCCTGCGCCCAGAAAGGCATCAAATGGCATTTATTGTCCTTTGTATGCTATCTTGTCTAGCAGTACAATGATTAACTTCTTCAAAATGTCATGCAAAATTTTGAAGATTCATTTTTATGTTTATTTCATTTTATTGTGTGGTACATTTTCTTGTCGTTTGACGTCCGCCGCTAGCTGTGTGCTAGTATGACAATAAGTAGTGCTTATTTATTCATTTATTTGAAATAATCAGTTTTTTGTTCTTTTCTGCTTTTAACGATCTTAGATGGGAATGAAATGGCTTAAGAGGTCACAGAACTGCAAGCAGAAAAATGTAAATTATCGAACTTGATTCTGTCGGCAAACACGGTCAAAAGGAAAGGGCTTCAAATTTAAGACAGGGGTATCTGATAATCTTTATGTCTGTGCTTTCTAGGGGTTGCTTACGCTAGAGCGAAATTAATGAGTTATTGACTGCTACTTTGGACTATTATCAACTAAAATTTTAATTTGCAGTTTTGGTTTTTAATTTTTGCAGTTTTTTTTTTAATTTGTTCTTTAATTTGGAAATTTTGGTTAAAATTCTAATTTGCAGAATCTTGACAAAACTTATGCATAACGAATTAGGTGCACAATAGATACATGGCACTATTCTCTACAATGGCTATTGTTCTTTTCATTCTCATTAATTCTAACCTAAAATAGGGTGCTAGATGGATCCCCCCCCACTCACACAGAGAATACCTTCTTGTGGAAATTACAATCCCCTCCATAGAAAATTCCCCCGCAGAAATTGACTACCAAATTCAGGACTTTTTGACAACCAAAATTAGGTAAAACATCTGATAGCATCTATTTTCACGTTTTATTTATTTTATCTCTGTGTTCCTCTTTTGGGGTTGAATTATCATTGCATGGTAAGATTTTATTTTTGAAAATATGAAATATGTGGCAATAGTATATGAGTTGTCCTAATGCGGAAAGTACATAGAGATGAGAAGTACGAGTAATTACTCCCTGTTGGCTTGGTCTGGTGCTGACCAGACCAAGCCAACAGGGAGTAATGAAAAGATTTATAGCCCATCAACAACTAGCCTCAACTAACAAAGTTATATAACCCAGTTTAACAAAATGGTGTTATGTGAAAATGGATATTGTTAGGAAGTACAGTACGAGATTTGAACAATAGTAGCATCATTCAAAACTTCATTATTTAGTTCAATTCACGGATTTTTTTAAAAATCGGCCAAATCCCGATTTTTAAAGCATCGTAAATATATGGAAATTGTTGATGTCAAATGTGGTTCTAGGCATTTACCCCCCTCCCCGGAAAATCCCCCCGTGGAAAATACCACCCCCACTTGGCTGGTTGGTCTCCAATCCCTTTGGAATTAAAAAAAAAAAGTAATCCAACTCTACATTTCTGATCTAATGAGTACACTCCGAAGTTTCTGTGACCATGAGGTGGATGTGTGGACGAAGAAGTGTCAGTCCCCTCCTATGCGGGATAAATTCTGCTCATTTTGGGGTTTAATTTTACTCTTTAATTTCATAATTACAGCGTATACCAGAGGTATTCCCAGAAATCATAAGGGAGTAGATATCGATTTCACATTGTTTAAAGTTTATTTTGTACTCCCCCGCCCCTCCTTGTGGTATCTCATTCTTTCCCTAACTACAAAAAAATGGACAATTATGTAATTTTGTATCAAGGATGCATGTTTTTTTTGTCGTTTTTTTTTCAGGGGTACCATGGAAAAGGCTATGTCAATAAAACAGAAATTAATTTTAAAAACTTTTCCACATAACAAGTTTCCCAAAGAAAAGAAAAAAGCTCCATTAAACCAAAAACGGGTTGAAATAAATTCAAATAATTTTTTAAGCGTAAAACTACCACATATCACCATCAATGGATAAATTACAATAAATAACCAAATCAAACTCAAAACGAGTAAAAATTCACCTGAGTAGGGCCGACCACTCCCACGCTTTCTCAAGACCAGAACATAATTTTCGCTTTACTGAAAACAAAACACATTTTAAATGTTTTCAATTTTTTGACTTTAAATAACACAAAGAGTATTAAGACTTTAAGAAATAAATATCAGAATATTTTTATGAAACTGACAATCCACTTTTTTTAATTGCACAATTTCTTTTAATTTTTGCTCATTTTGAATTTAACTAGGTTATCTATTGTAGTCTCTGTTCGTTTTGTCTTTCATTTATTGATTAATTGTGATTTGTGGTAATTTTACACTTGGAGGATAAGAAAAACTGTTTTGACAACGCTTTTGTCCATAAAAACTTAAACAATAAGCATTTTTTTGGTTTCCAAAGCCAACTGTCCTTTCAAAGGAAAGCTAACCTTCTTAAGGTGGATCTCCGAGGTTTGAAGCCAATGCTATTTTCCTATAGCAGTGAAATGCGTATTAACAACAGACACGAGCAGATTCTTTGATGAAAAAAAATTACTGTGCCTTCATTGAAAGCTTTGACATGAATAGGCCGAACAAATTTGCATTTTTTTTTCTTTAGAGCTTCATAAAAAATTAATTAGTGGGGACACCTCTAATTTTTAAAAGTAGCAATAAAATTATTTTTAGAAGACGTAGAGAATTGTAAAGTAGCCTCTCCATTTGCCACAAGATTTCAAAAATTTTGGCCGTGAATTTTTTTTTTATTGTCATCAGTTTCCTTTAAAATTTGCCATTTAAGATATTCTTCCTTTACTATTTAAAAGGGTTGTACTAATCATATAGCCTTGATTTTTGTGTCGTTTTGTAGATTTTATACCGACAAATAATCCCAAAGATTGTTAAGTTTGTAGTTATAACAGATGATTTTTAACAATAATTCTTAGTATTCAAGATTTCCTCCTTTCTCATTGGCTTAAGCACTCCTTGAGGGGTTTGCCAGAATATCATTAAGAATGTTGACATCTCCTTAGCATTAAGACCAGATTTAAAAGGAAGTTGAAAACATGTATAATTGGCAACAACACCTTGAGGCATTATCATTTTAACACCGTACGAATTTGAATTTGTTAGGTTACAAAGCAGATAACAGTTTGGCTTTACAAGTAAAGAAACACCGATTGTAGGCCTATAAAATGTATGAACATTATTTTTTAAAAGAATATTATTCTTGAAAACACATCATTTTAAACATTATTGGCCTTTAAAAGTAAAGAAACACCGATTGTAGACCTATAAAATGTATGAACATTATTTTTAAAGTTCTGAGTTGAGTAAAGAAACACCGATTGTAGGCCTATAAAATGTATGAACATTATTTTTAAAAAGAATATTATTCTTAAAAACACATTATTTTAAACATTATTGGCCTTTAAAAGTAAAGAAAAACTGATTGTAGGCCTATAAAAATGTATGAACATTATTTTTAAAAAGAACATTATTCTTAAAAACACATTATTTTAAACATTATTGGCCTTTAAAAGTAAAGAAACATCGACTGTAGGCCTATAAAATGTATGAATATTATTTTTAAAAAGAACGTTATTCTTTAAAACACATTATTTTAGACAGTATTGGATCTTAAAAGTAAAGAAACGCCGATTGTAGGCCTATAAAATATACGAACATTATTTTTTTAAATCTAAAGTTGTAGGATATTTGTCCATTTTAGTTCCACGGGATCTCATTTTATTCCTAATAGTGCCGTATCTTAGAATATTTTGTTTTTTTCCCATCATCTCATATAGTTGATGATTTATAAGCTCGTTCATAAATGACTGATCACCCCGGTTTGGAACCGGGGAATCATATACTTTGCTTTACGGAGTAATGCATATATTATTAAATTAATGTCATTTAAAGTGATATATTCCTGAAGGTACATAATAAACATTAGGCACCCTTGCCCTGGGTTCATAAATACAGGTAAGGGAGGAAGGAAACCCCTTAGGGGTATTTAATAAATTTTTTGAAACTACTTATATTTATATACTATTCATCAAAAACAAGAGCTAAGAGCTCATATGGCACTTGTGACATGGTCAAGAAGAGCCAAGAGCTCATATGATATGAGCTCTAGCAAAATTCTAAGAATCACTAGATTGCTTTAAAAGGAAAATCAGAGGCTTAATGCTGGTCGGGATTTAAAATAAGAGCTTTGAGATAAAAGGTACTTCTAAGTATCAGAATTCATTAAGATCCGATCGCCCACTCGTAAGTTAAAAATACCTCAATTTTTCAAATTTTTCCTCTCCCTTCAGCCCTCCAGATGGTCGAATCGGGGAAAACAACTGTAACAAGTCAATTAGTGCAGCTCCCTGACATGCCTACCAATTTTTATCGTTCTAGCACGTCCAGAAGCACTAAACTCACCAAAGCACTGAACCACACCACCTAACTCCCCCAAAGAAAACGGATCCAGTCCAGTTACGTCAATTGCGTATCTACGCCGTTTATAAGCGTTTTCCAAGATTTCCAGTTTCCCCTCCAATTCCCCCCCAATGTCAAAAGATCTGATCGGGATATGAAAGAAGAGCTCTGAGACCTGAGTTTCTTCTAATTATAAAATTTTATTAAGGTCTGATCACCCATTCTTAAGTTAAAAACACCTCAATTTTTCTAATTTTTCCAAATTAATAGCTTCTAGCTCCCTCAAAGAGAACGGATCCGTACCAGTAATGCCGGCCCCCCCCCTAATGACACTGAATCTGGTAGGGATTTAAAATGAGAGATCTGAGTTTCGAGGTCCTTCTAAATATGAAATTTCATAAAGGTACGATCACTCTTTCATAAGTTAAAACACCTAATTTTTTCTATTTTTTAGAATTAAACCTCCCTCCCCAACTCCCCCAAAGAGAACAAATCTGTTCCAGTTCTGTCAACCCTGTTTCTAGGACTTGTACTTAGTTTTACCACCAAGTTTCATCCCGACCCCTGTACTCTAAGCATTTTCCAAGATTTTAGGTCCCCCCCCCAACTTCCTCTTCACCGGATCCGGTCGGGATTTAAAATAAGAGCTCTAAGACGTGATATCCTTCCAAATATCAAATTTCTATAAGATCCAATCTCTCCTTCGTCACTCGAAAATACATTATTTTTTAATTTTTCAGAATTAACCATCCTCCTCCCAACTCCCCCGAAGAGAGCAGATCCGTTCCAGTTATGTCAATCTCATATCTATGACTTACGATTATTTTTACCACCAGGTTTCATCCCGATCCCTCCACTCTAAGCGTTTTCCATGATTTTAGGTTCCCCCTCCCATCTCTCTCCCAATGTCACCGGATCTGGTCGGAATTTAAAATAAGAGCTATGAGACACGATATCCTTCCAAACATCAAATTTCATTGGGGTCTGATGACTCTTTCCTAAGTTAAAAATACCTCATTTTTTCTATTTTTTCAGAATTACCCCCCCCCCCAACTCCCCCAAAGAGAGCGGATCCGTTCTAGTTATGTCAATCGCGTATCTAGGACTTGTGCTTACTTTTCCCATCAGCTTTCATCCTGATCCCTCGACTCTAAGCGTTTTCCAAGATTTTAGGTTCCCCCCTCAATTCCCCCAATGTCACCGGATCCAGTTGGAATTTGAAATAAGAGCTCTGAGACGCAACATTTTCCAAACATCAAATTTCGTTAAGATCCCCTCGTAAGTTAAAAATATTTCATTTTTCTATTAACCGAAATTTTTCTGAAATATTACCGGCCCCCGAAAAAATATTATTTTTCCGAATTAACAGGCCCCCACCCCCTCCAGATGGTCAGATCGGGAAAATGACTATTTCCAATTTAATCTGGTCCGCTGCCTGATACGCCTGCCAAATTTAGCTGTCCTAGCTTACCTGGAAGTGAGTAAAGTATCAACTAAATCTCAACGTAATTAGAGTTTATTTATCAACATGGTTTGGACTTCGACAGAATGCTGAAATGTCTCAAATTGAATTTACTTACTAATATTTATATGCTATTCACCAATACTAATAGTTAACCTATAATAGTCTACTATTCAAACAACCCTAATAGGTTAAGATTAACAATACTGCTACTAATACATTATGACCCCTAAACAATCTCTATACTATTCGCATGTCAATGCTCTTCACATGTCAATGGAATTAAATTCACAATATTCACATCCACTGTATTCTGGCTCCAAAGTCCGTTTCATTCCGCGATTTGCTGCAGCCTGGACTAAGGCAGGCTCTCTAAGTGGCATGTTCCTAATCAATCGCTAGTCTAATATCTCCGGAAGTAAACAATCGCTCCAAAACTCCCGAAGCTTTGGTAATATGGACAAAAAATACTCTTTTGATCTCGGAATAGTTAAAATTTCCACATTATGCTCATGGTGATATACCACCAAGTGACATTCTTCTTGATTGGTGATTTCTAGCGGACCTCGAATTTGAGCATAGTATTTGTGATTTTTCTTTAACTCCAATTTTGAATTGTGTGACCATAGGAAAAAGTTCTTTACCAATCCTTTTTGGGATGCCACTTCCCTTATGGTCATTCCTCTGGGAATATTATGGACAGTCTTCACTTCAACTGGTGTACCGTTTTCTAAGCGACCATCAAGAGAAGCTCCAAGAAACTGGATATTTGGATGAATGAGTAGTCCCATTTGATCGCTTTTTATTAATGATACTCCCTCTCTCTGCTCGTACGCCGTCAGTGCAATAGCCTCCAGTTGAATTCCCCTAAGCATTGGAATAGATTTGAAATAAGAATTAATTCGGATATTCTTGACTATGGGTGCGGTTGGAGTATTTTTTTTTGCGAGAAGCAATTCTATGAAAATAAGTGGCAGTAATCCTTTTGCTCCTCTCAAATATCCAGTTATCATTTTGCCCCTTTGTGTTTACGTAGATCTCCTGCAGTTTGGCTCCATCCAGATTCACATTTTTTGCAACATAATCAGCCTTTGCGATTTCAAATTCCTCTGGATTCATATCAGGCTTGTTGCAATTTGGTCCGTAATTTTGATCGCCTTTAGACAAACTCTGATTCTCTTTCTTTTTGGCCAGATATCTCCCACCCATGGTTGTGTAATATCTTTTCTGATTTGTTTTTGTCCGTTTCCGAAGATTAGAAGTTTTCACCGTGTATTCTTTTGTTATTTTGCAAGGACTGTAGCCAAATATTTTTTTCCATGTAGAAGATTGCCATTTCGGGCCCAAGGAGTAGGATAGGCTTGCTCCACTTATCCTAGCATGGTATGACCAACGTTTCGAGCGGCTTATTTGTTTTCCGCCGACGAATTTCACTGCAACAGACATATAATTCTCGGCAAGATTGGTCGTTGCATCGTTTCTTAATAAGTCCGCTTTTTTACAAATATTTTCCACGCCAGCTTTTACATCCTCCAAAATAGTTTTCGTAAGGTTATTATAGCGGTTCTCCACAGTTTCTAAGACCCCATTCTTTTTGGCACAGCCAGAATCACACTGTTTATGATTACCAAACATATGCTCTGGGCCTCTTCGTAAGAGTTGTCTTGGATTTTTGGCAGACCCACCATAAGCCGTTCTCTTTTATTGCACCTCGTAGATTTTTGGTTAGCTTTAGAAATATGTCATTTGAAAGAAATTTGCTGTGCATCCCTTTTTTTGTCTTCACAACATTATGGAGGTATTTTGTATAGTTCTTGGTCAGGTGATTGGCACATTCTTCTTTTTGGATATATGATCTGTATGAAACACTTTGTCTTAGCTTGTAAAAAACACTAGAATCGCCGTCTCCGATGTATTGTAAATACTGAAGGTTATACATGGTTTCACTTTGGCGAAAACCTTCAACAAGAATGTTGGTTTCCATGCTCTTTGATGGACCATTGTAGTTCATAAAGCAAACATGATCTTTCACTTTCTGGTTTGCCTTCTTTGAGCCGAAGCAGAGGTAACAATATTTATTTTTTATTCCTACATATAATAATTTTTTCGTAAAGGCATCAATGATTACCCCTACATAACCTTTTGCAGTAAGCAGGTTATGCATGGCTTCACTTTGGCGAAAACCTTCAACAAGAATGTCGGTTTCAATGCTCTTTGAGGGACCATTCTAGTTCATAAAGCAAACATGATCTTTCACTTTCTGGTTTGCCTTCTTTGAGCCGAAGCAGAGGTAACAATATTTATTTTTTATTCCTACATATAATAATTTTTTCGTAAAGGCATCAATGATTACCCCTACATAACCTTTTGCAGTAAGCAGGTTATGCATGGCTTCACTTTGGCGAAAACCTTCAACAAGAATGTCGGTTTCAATGCTCTTTGAGGGACCATTCTAGTTCATAAAGCAAACATGATCTTTCACTTTCTGGTTTGCCTTCTTTGAGCCGAAGCAGAGGTAACAATATTTATTTTTTATTCCTACATATAATAATTTTTTCGTAAAGGCATCAATGATTACCCCTACATAACCTTTTGCAGTAAGCAGGTTATGCATGGCTTCACTTTGGCGAAAACCTTCAACAAGAATGTCGGTTTCAATGCTCTTTGAGGGACCATTCTAGTTCATAAAGCAAACATGATCTTTCACTTTCTGGTTTGCCTTCTTTGAGCCGAAGCAGAGGTAACAATATTTATTTTTTATTCCTACATATAATAATTTTTTCGTAAAGGCATCAATGATTACCCCAACACAACCTTTTGCAGTATAATCGCGTCTCTTTCTTTTTGGCCAGATATCTCCCATCCATGGTTGTGTAATATCTTTCTGATTTGTTTTTGCCCGTTTCCGAAGATTAGAAGTTTTCACCGTGTATTCTTTTGTTATTTTGCAAGGACTGTAGCCAAATGTTTTTTTCCATGTAGAAGATTGCCATTTCGGGCCCAAGGAGTAGGATAGGCTTGCTCCACTTATCCTAGCATGGTATGACCAACACAACCTTTTGCAATATAATCGTGTCCTTTGCTGCGTTTATTCCCGCCACCATCACAGATGACCTTAGTCCAGAAAAAATCGTTGATAAACCTGTCCTCATGAATGGCTAATTTCAGGGATTCACGACCATTTTCTTCTTAGACTTCTGATAGTGCATCCATCCATGCGTTACCAGCTAAGCGTTCTAAATTTTTATTACGTATATGAGGGAGTTTGCCCCCTCGTCAATACCTCGTTCTTTACACTAAAGCTTGAATTTTGTCACAAATCTTTCAGAATGACCCTTGAATCACAAAGGCCGTAGAATAACTAATTGAAGTTACTAAAAATGCTTTAGCGTAAAGAGCAAGGTATTGTGGAAGAGACAAACCCCCTTATTTAAGTAATATTTTATGCTCGTTTTAAGTTTTAATGTTGATCATTACTTCCAGTTGAAAAAAAATATTTTCTCATTGTCTTTTTATAAATGATGCTAGAAAATCCTGCGACACCTTCATGGAAATTCTCTTCCCTCATGAAAAATTCCTCCATGGAAAGATCCTCCCACGTAACCTGCCCCCCCCCCGACCCACCCTAACCCCAATACAAAAAAGTCCCCCTGAAAACGTCTGTACACTTCATAATTAACAACTACTATGTGTAAACAATGGTCTAAGTTTATAAGTTGCCGCCCCTCCCCCGGGAACTGAGGTGGATTCAGTCATCCCCAAAGACATATTTATTAGGTTTTTGACTGAGTTAAATAGAATTGTTATCTCAAAATTTTGATCCGGTGACCTTGGAGAAAAATGTGCGTTGGAGGGGGCCTTGGTGCCCTCCAGTTTTTCGGTCGCTTAAAAAGGACGACGCTAGAAAAAACAGACGCTAGAACTTTTAATTTACGTTAGAATGAACCCTCTTGCGACATTTTAGGACAACTAGGTCGATACAATCACCCCTGACGAAAAAAACAACAAAGAAAAAACAAAAAATACGCACCCGTTCTTCTGGCAAAAATACAAAATTCCACCTTTTTTATGATAGGGGCTTGAAACTTCTACGCACCCGTCTTCTGGCAAAAATACAAAATTCCACCTTTTTTATGATAGGGGCTTGAAACTTCTACAGTAGGGTTCTCGGATACGCTGACTCTGATGGTGTGATTTTGTTAAGATTATGTGACTTTTAGAGGGTATTTCCGCCTATTTTCTAAAATAAGGGACATTTTCTCAGGCTCGTAACTTTTGACCGGTAAGACTAAACTTGATGAAACTTATATATTTAAAATCAGCATTAAAATGCATTTCTTTTGATGTAACTATTTGTATCAAAACTTCGTTTTTTAGAGTTTTGGTCACTATTGAGCCCCTTCGCTCCTTACTACAGTTCGTTGCCACGAACTGTTTGAAAATGTAACTTGTACATGAATAAAAGTAATATAATCTACAATAACGTTGGAAAAGAACTTACCAATGTCTCAGGTTTTCCCATCCTTTATTTGTTCTTATTTTTTTTCTGCCCATTGTGAAAATTCAAATGCTAAACTGTTACCTGACTTGTAACCAACCAAATTTCAATGGTCAGCTGTTACCAATTAGACATGTGAAAAAATTTTAATTCCCTTTAAATCCGGTCGTTATATTCAACAGTATTTAAATATTCTGGTACAACCCTCAAAAGAGCAATTAAGCCAATGAGAAAGGAGAAAATCTCGTTGCGTATTTCAATGCTATAGGAAATAGAATTTGCTTCAAACCTCGGAGATCCACCTTAAACTTTTTGGTGCTAAATGTTCTTAGCTTAATTCTGGTGATTTTGAATCAAATGGATTTGATCAAATGTATTGAATCGGCTGAATCAAATGTATTTAATACCCATTTGAATGTAGCTTTTGATGATCAAATCGTGAATGTAAAATGTGAGTGACAATGGTCTGGAGTAACACCCCCTTTTAAAGACAAAATTATGGCAAAAAAAGGTGATATGAGAAAAATGCTATTAGAAATGCCTGGAAAAATTTGTGATATCAGAATCTTGTTAGGCTTGCTTAAAAATCTAAACATTTTGTGTAAAAAAAAAACTGTTAAATCACAAGACTGACAAATACACTTAAATCACAAGACTGAAGCTGTTATTCAGCTTTTTTGTTCTAAAAAAAAATCTATGAATTTTAACACACGGTACTTTTCCTACTCAGCCAACATGAACATCGGTACAGAGTAATTAAATTTTTGTCTGCAGCAAGTAATTAATGAATAAATAACAAACAACAAATAATACAGCGTGATACTAACACACATAACGGATATATAATAATAACAATGAAAAAGCTTATCAATTGCAAAAAGAAAACACACATAATAAGGCACATAAAACTAACATATTTAAATGTCGCAGACATGATCAATATATTTTAAATCCTTTAAAGCTATATGGATCATGGCTACAAAAAAGAAAATGCTTCAAGCACACCATATAAAATAACTTTCAGAATTCTTTTCTTGTCCCGCCTATCGTTCACCCTCCGAAAATCTCTCTCTATGTTGCATGACGGCATGCGCGTACCTCCTCACATCTTTAATATCCACTTTACAATTACTTTTTATAATTCCGACCATCCAATCCTTCCCATTTACTCCAATCCCAAAAGTTTGTACCCTCAAATCCTTCAATTCCTTACAATTGTTCTTAAGGTGCTCTAAGTCTGAGTCTAATGTATCATTTTCTCCTCAAATTGGGCAAAAATACGGACCCCTCCGCAACCTAAATCTCCCCAATTTTTTCCTTCTTTCATCGAAACGTATAAAATAACTCTTGTTGAATTGACCCACCCTGTAAAATCTCCCTGAAGTGCCACTTTAAAATAATATTCCTCCTCCCCCCATGCCTCCTTTACCTCCACCTACACACATTGAGAGGCATATGTAAAAAAAAATCGCTTTATGGATATTTTGTTTATACTCGCCTTCTTTTTTTATTGACTTGCAGTAGTTACTACTTCGATCTTCCAAACCGATTCACTTGATGAGGAAGTAGAATAAGACTTGTTATGACCTAAATCTTAAGATAAATGCTTTGGCAAAATATTTTCACCTGTCGAAAGATAGTCTAGTTTCAATTTATCACAATGGACCCGGCCAAAAGGCAAATTCATACCTCGTTCATTCCTTTTTTTTTCCCATGACCTATTATTTCACTGTTTCTGTCTTTTGATTGTGCGCTATCAACAAACTTTGATTCTTTTCTGCAAATCGCCGTATATCTTTGAACTTGCTGGCTAGTGGCTAAACCATTTTTACCCGATGCCAAGGGGAAAACCCCTTGCCTTAGTTCATGCGCCAAGATCTACTTTAATTTGACAGCTGGTAGGCTCTTTGTAGTTCGTTTTCACATTTTGCGAGCAGGTATGCGAAATTTATCTCAAATTTCAGAGAAAATATGTATCGGCTTTAGCTTTTTATCTGTTCAAAATATTCGTCTCTTTCTCTTTTAAAAACCAACAGAAAGACCGACAAAATCCCTCGAATAGGCTATTTATAAAAAGCAAACTAAAAATGTTTAACACGGGAGAAACAGTAAATTCATCAAACAGTTCGTGGTAACGAACTGTAGTAAAGAGCAACCCGGCTCAATAGTAACTGAAACTCAAAAAAATGGAATATTGATACCTATAGTTACATCAAAAGAATCGCATTTTAATGCTGATTTCAAATATATAAGTTTCATCAAGATTCCCCGTCAAAAGTTAAGAGCTTGAGATAATTTGCCTCATTTTAGAAAATGGGGGAAATACCCCCTAAAAGTCATAGAATATTAACGAAAATCACACCATCAGATTTAGCGTATCAGAAAACCCTATTGTAGAAGTTTCAAGCTCCTATTTACAAAAAGGGGAATTTCGCATTTTTTGCCAGAAGACACATCACGGATGCGTGTTTATTTGTTGTTGTTTTTTTTTTTTTTTTTTTCAGGGGCGATCGTATCGACTCAGTGGTCCTAGAATGTTGCGAGAGGGCTCATTCTAACGGAAATTAAAAGTTCTAGTGCCATTTTTAAGTGACCAAAAACATTGGAGGGCACCTAGTCCCCCTCCCACGCTCTTTTTCCCCAAAAGTCACCAGATCAAAATTCTGAGATAGCCATTTTGTTCACGATAGTCGAAAAACCTAATAACTATGTCTATGGGGACGACTTACTCCCCCACAGTCCCGTGGGAGGGGCTGCAAGTTACAAACTTTGACCTGTGTTTACATGTAGTAAAGACTATTGGGAAGTGTACAGACGTTTTCAGGGGGATTTTTTCCGTTAGGGGGAGGGGGGAGAAGTTCATGGGTGGGTTTACATGGGAGGATCTTTCCATGGAGGAATTTATCATGGGGAAAGAGAATTTCCATGAAGGGGGCGCAGGATTTTCTAGCATTATTTTTAAAAAAATGAAAAAATAAATATGAAATGTTTTTTTTTTTTCAACTGAGAGTAAGAAGCAAAATTGGAGGAATTAACTAAAAAAATTGGAGGGCAACTAGGCCTACTCCCTCGCTCCTTTTTTTCTCAACATCTTCTGATTAAAACTATGAGAAAGCCATTTAGCCAAAAAAAAATAATATGTGTGGAGATCCAAAATCAAGATTTGCATCAATTCAGAAACGTCCAGAAATTAAATAAAAAAAAACAGATTTTTTTTTAAACTAAAGGTAAGGAGCGACATTAAAACTTAAAACGGACAGAAATTACTCCGTATATGAATGGGGCTTTTCCTCCTCTTCGCCCCTATCTTTACGCTAAAGTTTTTTACTATTTTAAATAGTAGAGTTAAGAGAAAGAGTCAAACTTTAGCGTAATGAGCGTGTGCCCTTAAACATGCTCTTTGAATGACCAAAAACTGTATACTTCGAACGGCTCTACTGAATTACATCCAAGGTGGAAGGGGTGTTGCTGGGGCTCTGGATTATGCTGGATGGAGGCTCTAAAAATGTCCTAATCATTTAAGATTTCTTAGGTGGTGACCAAATCTTAATCAAACTGAGTAGATGGGAGTGTTCACGAGTTTCTGGGAGGTTCAGCGCGGTGATGAGTTATTAGTAGTAAATGTCAACAGTTACATCGTAGTGTTTGTTTTTACGGTGTTTGTTGATCAGTAGTCATTGCAGAGCTGATGATTGTATGGTTCGTTTTTAATTTTACGATTATAATTTTATTTTATTTTTTTTTTTTTTTTTTTTTTTTTTTTTTTTTAATTTTTTTTTTTTTTTTACGGCGATCAATAGTCTTTGCAGAGCTGATGATTGTATGATGCTTCATTGATTTTTATCACCCTGTCTTCTTTGATGGTATTCAAAAGACAAAACCGTTCATGTGGTGTAGCATTTAGAAGATTTTGAGAGACCGACACCTTTATTGTTGTAGTACACTCTGGAAGTATTTGCATCATTAATCTGTTTGAAAACGAGGTATGAATCGGCTCATTACAAAAACAAAACACTGGGGCAAGATATGGACGCATTTAGCCTCTATTACTTTTTATTTCATCACCTGTTGGAACCGAAATCATGCAGAGATTTTGAATCACTATTACTATGCACTGCAAAGTGGTCACTGTAATCCCTTCAATGTTCTCCTCCCCACCTCTTCTAAACTTTTTTTTTAACTTTCTTGAAGTGGAATCATGCAAGAATTTTAAATCTGTAATAAGAGACGGAAAGTGGACCTGTGGTCCGTCCAACATCCCCTAGCCCTCCCACCTGTAACTTCTCAGCTGAAAGGCAAGCATGTTGCACCTTTTCTGAACGAGAAGTGCGCAATGATTCTCAACTGATTGGGTGAGATGCCCTCCATTGCTGTCCCATCCCTTCTACTTGAAGAATCATGCATGTATTTTAAATCACTATGGTTGAACACAAAATCACTATGGTCTTGAACACCCCAGCACTGCCTCTCCCTACCAATTTTGTTTTTTGAAAAGCAGCCATAGTGCACTTTGTTGAAGAGGGAATGGAAAGCAAAACTTTCCAATCTATATTAGTAGAGGCATAAACTGGGCCCTTGACTTGGCTGGTATCGCATCGCAAAATTTTTAGAAAAAAGGTATTTGTGTTGCATAATGGCTCGGCTGGAATAAGACAAGGCAGGATGTCTTGTAACCCAGCCTTTCTAAAACCTGCTTTCCTTGTTTTCTGTTGTTGTTTTTTTCTTATAGGCTTTCTCTTGAAAGGGTCAAGAGAAGCAAGAGGGATTACCCCTGCTAAGATTCTATACGGTGACGGATCGTCGAGCGAAACTTGTCCTTAAGTATTTTCGGTGGGGTGTCCTCTGCACAAGATAGTCCTGGCGAGCTGTACTTCGGGGAGTTGATTGTAAAGCCTTTGTTCTATCTGGGACTAGTCTTGATACCTCTTCAGATGGAGGACAATTTATTTATTTGTAGAACAAATACATTGAAGCCATGTCAAATCGATGCGGGATCGAATGCAGGGGTTTGGCATCAGAGTTGCTAGAAATTTCTGCGCGAACTGCTCGGTTTTGACACGTCGAAGAGGAACTATGAGGCTAGTTGGAGCGCCAGCAAAAAGAGGAACACATATATTCCATGACTTGTCTGATACATGACGTGAATAGTGTCAAAATGGGCTCGTCAGGGAGGAGGTTTTTGCATCTTAGGCTGACTCCTAGTTTCCCAGAGCAGGAGTGAATATTTCCTCTGTGAAATTGTAAGCCAGTAAAACGGAACATGTCACCTAAATAGTTTTTCTGTGTGAAAGTTTTAGCCAGTTAAACGGAACATATCCTTATTGGTTTTAATATATGATTCGAGAACTAAGGTGGCCCATGAGCCTCACCAATAACTTGACCAGCTTTTTAGCACAAAGGCAAAAAATCTTGTTCAAACATGTGAAAGTACACCAGGGAAGTTTATCAATCAAGATAAATTTTAATCTTAAAGCGTGCCTATGGCTCCTTCACATCTCTTTCCTTCCAATATCCGACTTCTTAGCTGAAAGGTAGGCATGTTGCGCCTTTTTTTTAATATGAAGCACGCAATAGCTTTTAGTTGGCTTGTTTTTGGAAACGTATTAGGTGAGACACCCTTCATTGCAATCCCGCCCCTCCCAATTAATCCCCTAAGTCACGCTGAAAGCTGGCCGAGCGCTGCCGAAAATATTTCAGCGCGCCACTGCAGCAAAGGCCTCGGCACGCCACCGACACAGTGGGTGACGTTGCGCCGCCAAATATTTCTAGCGCCGAATTATTTTCTGAAATTTCTGAATGGCAAATGTAAGGCCAAATCCGATATACAATGGCAAATGCAAAAATTTGGAGTCGGCTCAAAATATTTTTGAATTTACTCGTCTATTGCCGTATGGACTTTAAACTGTAAAGTGTATTTCACTTGTTTCTCTCCTCTTCACTAAAGTGTAATGCTTTCTAATTAAAATGAGTTATGACCAGCCGTGATATTCCTCGAATACCTCCTTTATGAATTTTTTCTTCTTTTGGGTGAACAATTATATGTACAATTTTCACCAAACTTCTTAAGTCAATAGTATTTAACCCGCTGGCCCACATTGTAGCTAACGTCGGGTAACAGGCTATGACATACTTTGTTTTGAAACTTCTATTAAATCACTCCTAAGTGAGAGGATTCAATCGTGAAACAATGAGAAACAATAGTCACTGTAGGGAAGAGAGTGAATTTTTGGGAATTATCAACCTTTTTGTTATTTAAATTGATTACTGATCATTTTAGTTTTCGTGTTGTTCGCTACGTTCAAGCATTTTTTTTTTATATTTGATTTCCATTCATTTTCACTCTCACATTCATTTTGATTCACCCTTATCATTTAAGCCAAAATTTAACTTTTGCATTTGCAATGCCTCGAAATTGAAAATGCCCATGAAAAAACTGTCCTCTCAATATTTTTTTAAAGGGGGCCTTAAATGCCAACGTTATCATTTTTCATCCTGTTCTGCATCCTAACTGCCCTGACATCGTCTTATCAAGCAGCCTCCTTCTGTTCGATGTATGATCATGAGGAATGAGCTGCTGCACTTTAAAAAAAAAAGCCATATTCACACAACTAATTGGTATAGCTGATCCACTGATAGTACCTGGTTTTACTTCACTATAAAAATAGTTTACGATAATTTGGGAGTAAAATTCCATTTAACAGCCTAATCGCAGGCATATTCTAAATATATTCGTCCTGATGAAGAGACTTGGAAGTGGTTCGTCCGGAAGTGGAGGCCATGTATAAAATTATCAAGGATCTGGAAGATGCAGCTAGACAGCATAATAGTAAAATATTGTACTGGCATGTTAATAAATTGAGAGGGAGTAGTCAATCAGGACTTGTCCCAGTTAAAGATAGGAATGGGGCCACAATTATTGGTCAGGAAAGAGTTAAAGAGAAATGGTTGGAACATTTAGAGAATGTTCTAGACCGAGATACAGTTGGAGGAAAAGATATTGAGTAAATTTAAAAAGTTTGTGATACCTTGGGTGTCAAGCAAGATACGTTTTGTGGGTAAAAATTACGACAGTACTAAAAGAATAAAAAAATAATAAGGCTCCAGGTGCTAATAATGTGGTAAATGAGTTTCCTAAACAAGGTTGCTCCGATGTTAGAAATAAATTACCGAAGATTATGAATATGATTTTTGAAAAGGAGTAAGTACCTAATGATTTTGGGAAAACCTTAATTAAACCACTGTATAAGGAAGGTGATAAGAGTGAGTGTTGTAATTATCGAGGCATTAGTCTCGTGTCTGTAGATAGCAAATTACTTTAATAAGATACTTTTTAGACTGAGAGATGCTACAGGAAAGTTTTAAGAGAAGAACAGTGCGGTTTTAGAAAAGATAGAGGACATGTCGACCAAATTTTCACTCTTAGGTTAACAATTGAGAAGTGCCTTAGTTGTCAAACACCTTTGGTCCTCAGTTTTATAGATTATGAGCAAGCGTTCGATTCTGTTGACAGCATAGCTTCAGCAAAGGTCTTATCCTTATATGGTGTACCAGACAAATGCATTATAGTGATTAGTGCTATACATTAAAGTGATTAGTATTATGTATGAGAATAATACTGCTGCGCTTAAGATACGAAATGAGGTTAGCAGCTGGTTTTATGTTAAATCAGGAGTTAAGCGATTTTTTGTTATATCCCCCTTTATACGGATCATTTTGATAGACTTTGTCTTAAGGAGCACAGGAAATGCAATGGGACACCACGAAATCAAATGGTGAGGAAAAACGCTCCTGGACTTAGATCATGCTGATGATTTAAACATTCTAGATGAAAGCGTGAGCAAAATGAATGAATTTTCAGAGGTTTTGCGAGTTCAGGGTGCTAGAATAGGTTTGAAAATTAATGTTAAGAAAACTAAGTCACTAAAGCTAGGAATAAGTGAAGATGAAATGGTGACGTTGGGTAACGAAAAGATTGATCAGGTGGGCTGTTTTACTTACTTTGGCAGTATTATTAGTAAAGACGGTGGGACCAGTGAAGATGTAAAAAGTAGAATAGCCAAGGCTCAGGGTGTTTGTCCATAGTTAAAAAAAGTTTAGATGAATAGGAAGATAAGTCTGCAAACCAAGAATAGAATATTGGAAGGTACAGTGATGACAGTGGTCAAATATGGCTCTGAAGCATGGGTGCTCCGAAAAGCGGATGGAGATTTACTAGGTGTTTTCCAGAGAAATTGCCTATGAATTGTTCTGGGTACCAGGCTGACTGACTGTATTACAAACGGTAGGGTATATGAAAAGTATGGTCCAATCCCTCTAGGGCTATAATGAAAGAAAGGTTGAGATGACTAGGGCACGTTCTCCGGATGAAGCATGACAGATTGCCGAAGATTGTCCTTTCCAGCCAACCGTACAAGGCTAAACTGAAATCAGGTCGTCCTCGTCCGGGGTGGGAGGATATCATAAAGAAAGGTTTAAAGGAAATGGTAGCTTCCTCGGAGGGTTAAAGAAGGGGCTTTGAATAGATTGGTATGGGGGAGGAGTGCGCGTAGCTGTGTTGTCCTCAGGCTGCTTGTTGCTGCGGTGAGTTGTTTGTAGTAGTAGTAGTTTTAGATAAAGAGATGCTAGAAGTCAAATTCATATTGATAAGGAGAACTGCTCAAGAGAATATAGCCCTAAAAACTACATCTTTGAGTGCTTCTGTAACCCCTTCCCTAAAGAAAAGAAATCAGTTGATTTTCCCAACTTTCTTAATACTAGGCCGACTCTCCTAATACATGGTGCATTCAGAAATAACCTCATAGTTTACTGAGCATGGTGCATTTAGAAAAAAACTGCGTGGTACATTTAGTAACGATGGTTTATACACCATATAAATGGTGCATTTAAAAGCAAGCGCAATGAATTGAGCATGATGAAATATAGAATGAATTTGGTCCTTGTAACACTGTGTATTTTTAGGCTGTCATTAAGGAATGAATCATCATTTGTTTATGTTTTTTTTTTCTCTAACCATTTTGACACATGGTTTGACGGGTTAACGGGTTTGACGGGTTAACGGGTTTGATGGGTTAATATTTAATCTTTGGCGAAGAAGCAATATTAAAGTATTACTCCCAAAATATATTGTTTGGTGACGCCGATCAAAAATTAACTCGATGGTTGGTGCCGGAGACTATGCATGGTCACCATCATTATCAAATCTAAATGACAAACAAACCAAATGTTTGTGTACTTGGCTCCCCGTCCATTATCATGGCTCAGTTCGGAAGTCATTGTGGAATCCCACCATTTCGCCTTTTGAAATAATTAAATCTTTCGGAAAACCTTATGTTGGATCCGAATAAACTTAGTTTTTAACTGATATTCAGTATCTTGTATTGAATAATTTAAGAAGAATATTTGTAATTAATTTGATATAATTAAGGAGAATTTACAATAAATTATAATTAATTAATGTATGAAATGGTAAAATCTTTCGGAAACTTTCGTTTTGGATCCGAATAAACTTAGCCTTTAACTGATATTTAATATATTTTATTGAATGATTTAAGAAGAATAATTGTAATTAATTATGATTGTAATTAAGGAGAATTCAGAATAAACTATAATTATTAAGTTATCATTTAATTATATATAATGTAAATTATAGTTGTAAAATGTAATATAAAAATAGGTATTATCTATAATATAAGCTGTAATTATAATATAATTACAATACAACAATATAATATAATGTAATTGTAATTATAAAATAACATAATAAGTATAATGTATAATACATATATATTATATATATATATTTGAGCTAAATATTTTATTTGAAATATATATATTTCAAATATAAATTTGAGCCGTCCTGGCCGAGTGGGTTGGTGCGCTGGATTCGGGATCCTTCATCTGAGAGGACGCGGGTTCGAGTCCCAGTGTATCCAATTCTTCAGTTTGGGACGGGGGTCAGTGGTGTGACTCTGTAAGCTTAGCCAGAGTCGACCCAGCTCTAAATGGGTACCTGGAGAAATCTGGGGAAGGTAATCAGGAAGGGTGTGCGAAAGCACAGGATGGCCGGCCCCCAACCCCCATTGCACTTCCTGGCTGAAGGGCCAAGAAACGGAGATCAGCACCGCCGGTACGGACTGAAAGTCTAATGCCGTATCCTTTACCTTTCCAACCCCCCGTTGCACTTCCTGGCTGAAGGGCCAAGAAACGGAGATCAGCACCGCCGGTAGGGACTGTAAAGTCTAATGCCGTATCCTTTACCTTTTTTTACCTTTTTATATAACAGTTATAATGCAATACATATAATATAAATAATAGTTGTAATATATAACATGAATAATGATATATAAACTTCCAAGCCATGGAGTGCTAACACAAACAAAGAATTATTTGTTGCGACTCGAGTTTGCTTGAAATTTTATTATTTTCTTCTTGCAAATGGATCGAAAACAAGATAAGAAATGTATAGTTCGGCATATTAATTAGCACAATAAACTTAGCTCTTGATTTGTTGCCGTGAGTAAATTGCGTTATTGTGTTGCCTTGAACGGCACTAAATTGTTGCCATGAAATGAAAATTTTCAGATAAACCCTTCTCAGTCAAACCCCAATTCACTGACGACCCTCCACCCCCCAAAAACAAAAAAACAGGGTTTCTTGGGTGGTTGCGACCCACTGGTTGGGAACTAATGCTCTGTTGTCAGTGCTGATGTCACACAAGACGCTTCTAGACTAGTGGGGTTACTTAGATGTGAGGTAATCCCCCTGGTCTCTGGCGTTCAGGCTTATTG
Organism: Artemia franciscana; assembly: GCF_032884065.1. Classification (NCBI taxonomy): domain Eukaryota; kingdom Metazoa; phylum Arthropoda; class Branchiopoda; order Anostraca; family Artemiidae; genus Artemia; species Artemia franciscana. The sequence goes on along the minus strand of NC_088868.1, from coordinate 29,946,215 downwards.
GGTTCTTAACTGTGGAACGTTCTATTGCTATCAGGCTTTTTTCTCTTTAGAACAGCTGTGTCTTTAAGTGATTAAAACAAAGCTTAAAGTCATAAAAACATAGATAAAGATACGTTACCAGAATACGTAGCAGGAGAAGATACGTAGAGAGGAGAAGGGCTCTTCGGTTACATACTGAAATTTTAATTTTTTATATTTCTCATTGTAATTTCTTATATAATCTAAATATTTAGTCTTATTTTTAATTTTTGAACTTTGCATTTTTTTTTCTTCTTCTTGTTTCATTATTTACTGGAACACAAAAATATAAAAATATGCAGGAATCTTCAATTAATATGCAAAAGTATAATCTCATCACCGGAATCAAATTCAGGGCCCAGCAGCGTATTGCTACAGATGAGTGTGAACTCTGGGTCTCGTACTGTGCAATTGGTTCAAAATTGTCCATTGTGCAAAAAGACAATTTTTTTATTAATTGGAAATGGGTTTTTATGTCAAGCCAGGTTATGTTTTATTTTTAGAGTATGGATGTCTATTGAGTTCTTTAATAATTAAATTTGACCGTCTTTAATCTTTACTAAATTTTATTTTAGTTTTCCTACCTTTTATTGCAGACTGAATGTTTTGTAAACATCTTTGCCGAGCTGGCGGAGAAAGCCTCTGTTCCAGTTTCAAGAATTCTGATGACCTTGAAAGACACAGTTGTTAACTCCACTGATACGCCGGAATCGATTGGTCTCATGCCAGTATTAGATATATTGGGTAAGTCTGATTTTATCTAATATAATAGGCTTATAACACTTCGGGTTCTTGTGCATAGTGTTAATGTGTCAGAACATATTGCGAAAAGTAACCTAGATCAAACTTAAGATATGTTCCCCTCCTTTGCAGTGCCTAGGCATGTTGGGGGATGATATTAAAAACCATGCTTCTTTTTAATCTTGAAGTAATGCTTAAGCTAGAAATACTAGAAACATACCCAGAAATCAACCAAAATTATTCAACCAAAATATCCGAGCAAGTAATTAAAATATACTGTAAAAGAAAACTGCTTTTAGTGGGAGTCGAACCAGCGGTCCGGGCATTACTCTCCAAAATAAATTATTCTTGGATTGTAACTTTGCCGTTCACAATGATAAGTTTAATACAAAAGACATGTTTTATTTATATATTTTACTTATTTCTAAATTGTTTAACCAAAATACATTGGTAAACTTTCTTCGACTGATTATTGAGATAGCTTAGAAATAGGCATACGTTTGGAATCAGAATTTTATCCTGGATCAGTGGTGGCATTTTTTTCAGAATCCTGGGGTGGGGGGTGGCAAAGTTGGAGCCAGTTTTCCCAAATCAAGTGAAAACGATGGTGAAAAATGAAAAATGAGCAATATAATACCATAAGGGCAAATATATACTAAAGAAAATCTATTTCTCTAGATACTTGAATTATGCAGGCTTATTTTGGTTTTGACATGATTTTTGCAGAAAATGAATTTCAGGTGGGGGGGGGGGGTTAAACTGAGGTCTGTGGTGGAGAACTAAGGTCTATAGGGGGCTGCCTTCCCCCCCCCCCGACCCATAGCAAATTACACCCCGGTCATGGATCCAAATCAACAATTAATTTCTAACGGAAATTAATTGTTCCATCCCTCCTCTTCCACCCTTGATCAGATATATTTCCTAAATTGTATATATGTGCTGAATTTTCCACGTGTTACTTTTCTTAAACTGATTTAACGGTTTATCAAAACAATAAAAAATTCACTGCGCATATTGAATTCACGGTATATATCTGATCATTAAGAAATGGGGGTCTCAATAACCAGTTTATTGAAAAATTTATAAGTACATTAAATGTGAAAAAACTGTTTTATGGATGCATATTACAAACCACAGAGTATCAATTGTTGTCGCTAGCGATATCAGTTGAAAGGTTTTAAGACAGCAATGGCCCTACATGACGTACGACACGTACAAACATATAAGTACACGTATTTGCAGCTGATTCAGAAATGGTAGCTATTATTCCGATTAGTCTTAATAGTAAAATTTAATTTTGAAAAGAAATTTACATGAATTTTGAAAAGAGCCTGAAATCTTTTGAAAATGGCATCGAAACAAAAATATACCATTGAAATCCTCACTAAGAAAACTTACCGACCCCCCCCCCCCCCCCTCCTCTTGAACAGTAAGGAAAATCGAGTAGCAGGCTCTTTTTCTTGGTTTTTCTTAACCACTAGCAGGGCACTGGAACATCATAGAGAGCTGTCTAAAGCTTTTAAAGAAAATTGCTATATCTACTTCATTTTATCAAAAAATATACTATTAAAATAAAATGTAATTTTTGAGGGAAACTGCATCTTCATATACAAGATGATGTAACACGTGCATCTTTTGATAAGATAATATAATAAATATATTTTAAAAAGTTGCTTCTCTGAGATATGATATCATCGTTGAGTTTCTCTGCTATCTGGTTTCCTGGGGCTTGTTCTTTACTAGATCTAGAAAATACCGAAGGCTTTTTTTTGCTATATGTGATATATGATGTAATCATTGTCTGAAAACTAATGTGAAGGGTTCAGAATTTTACTTGAAAGAGCCACTCTGGTAAATAACATCTAAAGGCGAAACCTTTTCATTGGTACATCTATCTAGTATTTCTTCTGTAGTTTCATTATGGATCCTTACTAACCGCATATTCTATAATGCATTCTGTATTAACTGTAACCGCAAGAGAGTAGCTAGGAGACTCTCCCTCTGGTTAGGCAGATGTGAGTTCAGGCCAAATTTCGGTAACGAGTTTTTTGGTTATCCAGCTACTTCTCATTAGAGTCACTATAAGTGAGTTGGTAGAAAGTTGTCGTCAAGTGCCTTCAACTCCTATGGTCGTATCAGATTCTTCCTTGGGTGTGTAATCGTATCTTTTCGATGAAAAGCTGACTTTTATTTATTTGTAAGCATGAACTCTCAGAGAAGAAACATTTTTGGGGCTAGTCATCAGTGACCACCTTTAGTGAAATTGAATGTGCTTGATTCTCCTTACCAAATATTTCTACAAATCCAGTATAAAAAAAAATTCAGTTTTATAACTCAAGCTCTGAAAATGGAGTAAATCAGGATAAGAAATTCTCCAAACGTTTGTTAATCTAAACAAAAATCCTAGTTTAAATGCTAAATGCATAAAATGTTAAATCAAAATGACCATGTTTAGCGGGAAGACCAAGTCCCCCCATAATTGGTAGTTAACGACTGTAAATAATTAACAGCTTACACAAAGTTTCTTCTAAAAGTTGTGGAAGCAAAAATTGTTCCAATTAACCAGCGAGATTTTATTATTATTATTATTTAAGTCTGTAGGCTACTCAATTGCTCGGAGAAGTTTTTACGCACAATTAAAAGCGTTTTAAGACCCAGGAAAATGCTGTTTCAAAACCATACTTTGCATGCAGGCAGATGTACACTGGACAAGGATATCATAGAATTTTTGTATACACCTAAATCAAATTAGTCAGCTTGGGAGCTTACCTCATATTGTAATCTTTTGAATAAAAAGCTTTTTTTAAAGTATTATATTTTCCTGAATGCTGTAAATTTTGGTATTCCTGGAGATTAAGGTCCCCGCTATTATTTCTTTTCCCTTTGTATGTTTTTAAGAAACATGTAATGAGTTGGTATGTTTTGTTCCAGTAGGATAAGCGTAAAAGTCTTCTCCACAAAGAGGGAGAGGGGGTTTTTGAATATATTGGCCTTTATGACCGATGTGTATAGCTCACAGGTGGTTTTAGGGGGCACTTATCTCAGGCACAGCAATTTTAGGGTCATAAAATTCGAATAAATAATATAACGGTTATAACAATTTTGTAATTTAAGAAGTTTATTTTTATTAAAATAAAGTAGAATGCGCATTTGGTAGGAACAATAAGCAAATCAAATTTTCATTTTTCCCATATCTTTATCACAATTCTGCAAAAAATAAAGTAAGAAGAACAAATTTAATTAATTTAATGTTTTTTATGGAATTTAGCATTCAAATCTTGTCAGTAATTGAAGATTGTTAAAATTTGACTTGAAAATTTTTGGGATGCAGATGGGTGCTAAGCAAGATTTTGCCCCTGGCACAAGAGGCCAGAACCGCCCCTGGCGTTGACCTTATATGCCCTGGTGTTGTAGGGATTTGTTAGTAGTAGCAGTGGCTGTCATAATATAAGAGCTGCTAGCAGGGGATAGCCAAGCCTCTGTCATCATCATCATCTAATACATTCTCTGACTCAAGGCCAACCTGACTCTTATACATAATAATGATAGATGGTAATAAGCTTACCTAAGCTATGGATGTCAGGTGATTGATTTTGTTTTTCAAACGATAATTTTATCGTTTATGTTTATTTTATCGTTTATCGTAGTATATGTTTATTTTACCGTTTATGTTTATTTTTATCGTTTATCGTCTTATGTTTATGTCAAATCGTGTATGTTCTCTGAGGCCAACCTGACTCTTATACATAATAATGATAGATGGTAATAAGCTTACCTAAGCTATGGATGTCAGGTGATTGATTTTTTCAAACGATAATTTCGACAGGACCTGTCCCTGTCAAGAAATTATCTGACAAGAAATTTGAATTTGAACCTAATGACAGGCACAGGTCCTGTCGAAATTATCGTTTGAAAAAATCAATCACCTGACATCCATAGCTTTGGTAAGCTTATTACCATCTATCATTATTATCATCATCATCATCATGACTTTTCTGGAAAGCAGCCACAGTTTTATAGTAGTTTATGTATACGTACGATTTCTTCAGCCTAATTTTTTTTTTTTTTTCAAAGTTGCTGGTGTGATTGATGAACCTATTTCTAGTCAAACAGCTGAAACTGATACCAGGGATCCTGATGAAATTGAACTGAAAGTGCAATGTGGTCAAAGAAGAAAAGAGGTAAAAGTGAAAATGCTTAAATACGAAAAAATGAGTGTCCTCATAAACAAATATTTAGAAGTGACTGGCAAACAAAAGTCAAAAGTGAAGTTTGAATTTGACGGAGAAGTGATAGATGAATATGTAACTGCCAATGACCTTGAACTTGATGGTGGTGAATGCATTGATGCATATGATGTTTAGCTTCAGTGTTTAGTTTTAGTGTTGTTTAGGAAAGGGAGGGGTCGGGGCTGCGCTTTTCCTATTTTCTCTGAGCGACTCAGATTGATGGTGTCAAAATCAATTGCGCGTTTTAGGTTTAGACTCGATCAAAAGAAGTGACTTTAGAAGTGACTGGAAAACAAAAGATTGCAAGATTGTTTTCAAGTGACTAGATTGTTACATGTCAATGTTCAGGTTTTTACGCTTTGATATGGCATAACTTTTGAAATTAACGGATCAGTATCAACATCTAATCAATCAATATATTTTAAATCAATCGATATCATATCATTTATTGTAATTTTGTAAATAATAGTCAAACCAAGTTTCTTACTGACATCTTCTCCGAAGTTCTAACCGATTTACCTTGGGTCTTGGGTAGAGCAGGCTACGGGTGGTAGCTTTTTTTTAGAGGCTTATAGGGTTTGAGCCCCCCCCCCCCAAAAAAAAAAAAATTAATGTATCATTAATGTACTAGACTGAGTTTCCGTACAGTACTTCCACGAACAAAAACGCATCAGAAATTTGTTTAAAGGCATTTTTTTGTGTTTTTACGAGTCGGACACGATTTCCTTTTGAAAGGGAAGGGGGCGGGGTCAAACCTAGTACCCTTTCCCCGTGGGTACGGTCTTGATTAGGGTATTTGTAAATTCTAATTTTTTGTGGAAAATGATTCAGATACTAAAACACAAATCAACAAGGAGAAGAAAATAATAATTATAATTAATCTTGCTACTAGTGCAAATTTGAGCTTTGTTTTTACTTTCTTTTAATGTTTTAATTTATGTTTTAATTCTTTTTTTTTTGTTTTCATTTATGTAGGCCCTTCTGAATTATGTCACTTTTATTTCTAATTGGCTCCATTTTGAAACAAAAAAATTCTGTTTAATTTCTCCCATTAAGATGAAATATTATTTCATTTCTCGTTCTTCAAATTGAATTATTGCAGTTGAAAATGGCTCCTAAGATTTATTCGGAAACAGACAAATTTATGGAAGTCAATGTTACAAAACTGGGGGAGGAGGGGTAATAAAAAAAAATTGGAAAACTCATCAAAAATTTTTTATGATCATTTTTGTTACTTTCCACGAGTGAGGCAAAAATTGCGTTTGAGGGGAGGGGGGCTTTTTCAACCCACTAACGTGCTCCTGGATATGGCTTTGACCGTAATAGTTAAAATAAGAACTTCTAATTTAGTTTGAAAGAGGTGGTCTGGAAAGTAATGAAATCTTCTTGGTGACATCTTTCAGACTGGCAAATTATTCTATAAAATTTTTCCTGTTACTAGGATCTTTTAATTTTATATGAAATTCTATTGCATTCGTTCTGAGTTCTGAGTTCTGAGTTCTTTATTTAACATTAAAATCCATAAACAAAAAAATTACTTCAAGACAATCTCCCCCATAAGGCTCCATAGCCGGGAAAGTGTTACTATATATTGGTTAAGGGTGGCTTCTGATGCTATCGAGTTCTAGCTATTGAGCCAGATTGTATGTCTGCTGATGAGAAAAATATCTTCAAGGAAACAAGTGCGTCAATTAAATCAATTCTGACCTTTTACAGAGGTCTGAATGAAACTAGATACCGCTGATGCATTTAATTTTACTTCGTACAAATACACCAGTGCAGCCATACAAAGAATTCTGATCGTGTGTCTGAAGTTAATCGTACCACCAATAGACACTTCTACACTAATTAAAAAAGAATTTAAAATGGGATTCTAGATTACATATTACGTAGTTGAGTGGAGGAGGAGGTGTTTTAGCTCGAAATATGCTCCTGGTCGTACATCGGCTTGAATATAAGCTTCTTTAACGAATTAATCACAAATTGTGATTTTAACAAATCACAAATTTTGACGTTACAGTTTAATGACATAATCGAGCATTTTTTTTTTCATTAAACTATGCTTCTTTTTCAATATCAAATTATAAAGATCCTTTGATTTTCCTGCTGAAGAGAAGGAAACGATTGAGGTTTCTTATGATGATGATGATGATCACAATGAAATTCGTTGCCGTTTTTTAACTTGGGACCCAAAACTAGAAATTTTTCTTTAAAACTTAAAAATTTTCCAAAACTTAAAATTTTCCAAAATTCCAAAAACTTAACATTTTTAAAAACTTAGAAATTTTTCTCGGATGGCTGCTGATTTCTTTGCAGTTCGGCGCTGATTTGATAAATTGACACCGAAAAATCTAACTGTGCCCGGCCGTTAAAGGATTTATCTGTTAAGTAAAGTGTTTAATGAAACCCTAACCTGTAGATGCGCTTTGAAAGAAACATTCACCCCTCAGAACATCAGGTTTGACACTGCTTCTTTGAAGTAAAATGTCTTCTATCGAAAACCAAACCATTTATTTATATTTAGTGAATAGATATTAATTTTAGTGAATAGTTCGGGGCTGAGGGAGTCCCTTGTGGATAGTTTACATTTGAGGTAAAATCTGTGCCTTCCTCTTTTACTAGAAAACAGAAAATTTGGCTAGTGAAGGCTCCGTCGTCACGAGGGAGGGTTTGAAAAGCACTGCCATTTAACGCATCATTAACGTTTTATTCCTTCGCTTTTTACCCCATTTTAGTAAATATTCACTCTAGTGGTCCATATCAAGAATTTTTTGTCGGGGTATGTTACACAAGGATTTTTTTCGGGGGGAGGGGAGTTCACATACAAAAAAAAACTAAAATAACCCATAAAAAAAATTTTATATCCATTTTTGTTACGAGTCAGACAAAAATTTCGCGGTATGTTCAAACACCCTACTCCCCCCCCCCTTGGACAAGAATTTTTTTCGGGGGGGAGGGGAGTTCACATACAAAAAAAACTAAAATAACCCATAAAAAAAAATTTATATCCATTTTTGTTACGAGTCAGACAAAAATTTCGTGGTATGTTCAAACACCCTACTCCCCCCCCCCCCCCTTGGATAAGGCCTTATAATTTTGTAATGAAATAATAAGTACTTCACCAAAAATGTCTCATCAGAAGTTATTACCTGTGAAAATTTGCCTAATTTTAGAAAATGATCTTGTTGTAATTGTTCCTTAGGCTGATTCTGGCTTTGAACGCTTAATTTAATGAACATTGGAATATTTTTATTTTTCCAATATTCCTTTACGAGTAAAGGAAATTCTTCACCTATACGGGTAATGGTGCACAAAATACTTCTTTATTCACGTGGCTGGTTCTGAAAAATTCATTTTGTGAAAAATCTGTAGAATAAAATAAATGTTTTCAAAATTTATGGTCCGAAGTAAATATTTATTCTATGGAAAAGTTCCATTTTTATTTTGTGGTATTTGTTTATCATACCAGTATGATAAACTTAAAAAAAAACTGATCCTGGCTTTAAACGCTTAATTTAATTGACAAGATGGAAACGTTTGAATTGAACTATTAATGTTGAGATTTTTATTTTTTCAACTCGATTATCAAGGGATTTTAATTGTCAAGAGAAATATGTATGTGAAATTGATTTCCAGTTGCCTTAGTGTTGTACGTATATATTGTCAAACAAAAGAATAACTTTACAGATCATTTTTTCATGATGGTAAAAAACGCATGGCTCATCATCTTGCAGGTAAATGAGCCATCATGTTTAATTAATAGTAAATGAGTTGATATTGGCCTTTTAGTTGTATTTTTGAGTTATGTACTGCTGGAAAATGCGCTGTTTTTGTGAAAAATAAATTTCTAATTGTTTTTTTTTTTTTTTAAGTTACTAAAAATCGCAAAGTTTAGAGGTGGTGTTTAATTCTTTTTCTGTCTCATTCCCTTTTCTTTCCTTAATTTTCTGTCTTATTTTCTTTTTCTGTCTCATTCCCATTTCTTTCCTTCATTTTCTATCCTTTTTTCTTTTTCTGTCTCGCTCCCTTTTCTTTGTTTCATTTTCTGTCTTTTTCCATTTTCTGTCTCGTTCCCTTACCTTTCCTTCATTTTCTATGATTTTTTTCTGTCTCACTCTCTTTTCTTTCCTTCATTTTCTATCCTTTTTTGCTGTTTTCTGTCGCATTCCCTTTTTTCCTTCATTTTCTGTCTTTTTTTCTTTTTCTGTCTCATTCCGTTGGATTTCCATCATTTTCTATCCTTTTTTTACTTTTTCTGTCTCATTCCCTGTTCTTTACTTTATTTTCTATCCTTTATTTTTTTCCTGTTTCTGTCTCATTAAGGCAGCTGAAGATGACGAAATCACCTGACACAGATTATTAGAAATTTCAACTTTATATTTTAACTATGGATCTTTAGTATTTGAGTCCTATAAAATCAATATATAAATATTAGTTGGGGATGAAGATGAATTATCAAAACGCGAATAAAAGTGAACATAAAATTAGCAATCTAATTTTATGTTCTAGCTCTTCTTCTGAATAGCCGCTATTTTATAGTCCTTCCCCTTTTTGGTCTTTGAATACATTTCTGAATGCGGATACACATCAAATTAAGCAAAATTACTTTTTTAAACATTATTGAGGATTACCCAGGGGTGCAGCTCAGGAGGAGAAGTCAAATTCCTCTAAATTAAAGCTTTAACGCTAAGTTTAAACCATAGTAAATATAGAGTGTTTGAAAACTCATCATAAAAATGGAAAACCGGATAAAACACCATTCGCATTAAAAAAAAATTAACTGACAAAATACAAAAAAAAAGTTTAATGTCGATCGTATTGAAAGATTGTCTAGATTTAGCAGCAATTTCTTTTTGCGTAAACCTAGATTTTTGGTTTGAAAACCGTTCCTTAGACTGGAAAACAAGTTCAAACCAGTTGTGTTCAAAATTATACTACTGGAAAACCGATCATATAACTTGTAAACAGGTTTTATGCCGACCACAGTAAATATAGACTGTTATAAACCTTAAAACAAGATAAAAAAAACAATCAAATCAAAAAATGTTTTGTTATTTTTTTGTTTTGTGTTATTATAACTAACAGGCGATATTTGTTTTTACTAACAGGACATTCCTTTAAGGCTAAGAGGGAGGGGCGTAGCTAAGAGGAAGGGGTGCAGCTAAAGCCTTTGAATTTTGGGTGTCTTGATTCAGCCTATGTGTCCACATCTGTCGGCACATTCTGTCTATCCTCGATCTAAATTCAAAACTTTAGATTTGCCCCTGGGATTAATACATTTTCTTGTACACGGTGACAAAAGTGGTTGTCTTCTTTTTTTTCTCTCTCTCTTTCCCATTTTCTTTAGAATATAACATTGAACAAATTGAACATAACATTGAACAAAACAAGTCTAGTCATCTAAGGGTTTGACAGTGTTATCTAAAAAAAATTTAAAGCAACCGTACGGTTTTACATTATTTTAAGAGGTGAAAGATATATTATAAAGAGCATGGGTAAATTATAAGATGGGAAACTGAAAAAAATTCATCGCCATCTAGCATTTGGCAAAACTAGACATTCTGTTCAGTGTACTAATAAGAATAGTTTATTCTATCTATTATAGTTGGTAAGATTACATAATAACAATTTTCTCATCTCAGTTCCTGACGGAAAAACGACGACGAAGCTTGAAAAAATACCAAGTGTCAGCAAATGTTAGATGGCACTGTGGTTTGTTTTTGCCGACGCTATGGTTAGTTTTTACTCTTGTAAGTTATCCATACTTTTTGGATGTAGTATTTCATTATGCCTCCATAGTATTGGATATACTGTGTTAATTGGTGTGATCTCATTTAATCTGCTGAACGCTTGCTATCTCCAGGGGAGCCATTTCACTGATCCTAGGAGCAAAGAATATTTTACACACTTCTAAAAGGTGACAGAATTGTGGAATAGAGTCATAATCTTAGCTGCGTTAGATTTTCACAATTTTATTTAGTGGAAGTCAAACTTATGTAAGGAAAATCGGTTAAATTTATTCAGAAGCAGTTTTGAAAAGAAAAATCCAAAAATTGCAGAATTCTTTAACAATTGTAAAAAAAATTATAAACTCGCCAACATTTCAATGGGAGGGTACGGGCAGACACCTTCATCCGCTCTATATTGAACATGATCATATTCTTAGTTTCATTTTTTCTGAGTATAACTTAAGCGGATGTTTTTTCAATATATGAAACAGCCGTCATCAGTGAAGTACGATATAAATCAAATAAAAAGAAAACAAACTTATTGAAAAAATCTCATCGTCAAAATAAGTTTCAAAACTAAAATCATAAATTATTATATTTGCGTTAGTAGCATATAAGATTAAGAGCAAAAAGGGCAGATATTCCAATCAGGAATTGTTCCAATTTTAATCGAAAAATTAATTGGAACAGGTAACATGAATTAATAAGGCTCTTTTTTCAGTCTTGGCTGAACCTAGGCAAGGTGATGAACCTGAGACTCTTTAAAAATTTATTTTATGATTTTAGCTTTAAAGTATATTTTATCGATGGAATTTTTTTTTGTAGGTATGTCGTTGGGGGGGGGGGAGTTACACCACAAATAATGCAGAGAAAAAATTATTATGTATCTCATGTCCCTAGTCTATCCGGATATAGATCCCCCCCCCCCAATAAAAATGCTGGAGATTTACCTCTGTTTTTTAGTAAGTTCGTAATCTTTTTACTTATTTTATATTGTATCACCCAGATGATAGCTGTTACATATATACCTGGAATATCTGCTTTGGTTGTATTTACTGTCTCTACAAATTGTCTTGTTATCTGCCCTTGTTGTGAATTACCCTGGCTCAAGCATATCACATCCGCAGACAAGGTGCTGCGTTTCATATATTTCTGTTGTTGTCACTCTAATGGGGTAGGAAATGCTGGTATATTTCCTTTCACGCACAATGAAATAAAGAACCGGAAAGGCAATGTATCTAAACAGCCCAGGCCTGATACCTACCAGTAGCAAAGTATAGTAGCATTAGTTCAGTGATATCTGGGCACGTTCTTTCGGTAGTTAGTTAGTGCTCAGTTATAAAAAGACAGAGGTTGCTAAGGATATTAAAGCAAAGCTTATTATTCTGTAGTGATTACAAGAGGCGAAGCTTAAATCAAGGGAAAATTTTCTTGAAGCAATTGGAGACGATATGGCTGAATGCTAATGAACGTTCAGCATCTAGAGTCGTGATTCCCAACCTAGAGCAGAGACCTCACTGGTACGGTTAGCTTAGCCCTGTATCGAATGGGTATGAGAAATTAGCAATTAATTGAACTGTTTCGAGTGATGCAGACGCTATAAGTGTTTTAACTCAGAGTTTCACGCAACACGCTTAAAAGAGCTAATAAGAGCCTGAGATTGAAGGTCTGGAGCTAGAGAGGCTTCTCATAGATTGCAACCTGAACAATAGAACAATAGAAACTAATCACCACGGACGCAAGCTTAAATTAGCCATTGTGTCAAAAAATTATAGAAAATTAACAAATAACTGAATTGTTTCGAGTGATGCAGACGCTATAAGTTGAGTTCTACACAGTAAGAGCTAAAACAGCTAATAATAGGCCGGAGGGGAAGATCTGAGCTTAGAGATCAGAAGCTTCTCACAGGCAGCAGTATCCACGTCAAATAGCTGACAATAATCACTATGAACGTAAGCTGACTTTGTCATGTGTCAAATGATCGTGGCAAAATAAAAGATAATTGAATTGTTTCCAGTGATGAAGATCCTATAAGCGGTTTTAGCCTAGAGTTCCTCAGATCTCGAGTTAAGAGAGCTACTATGAGCTTGGAATGGAAAATCTGGATATAGAAAGGCTAGTGCAAATTAAATTTGGCCTCTTGTTTTTTTGCCTGGTAAACTACAAACAAACCTAAATGCAAAGTTTTTCACTGGGTTTTCTAATCAGCAGATCCATTCTTTAATTAAAGCTGAGGCCAAGCGTTAGAAAGTTGTATATTTTTCTGTAACATTTTAACTTTGGTGGGTCATGATGAGAAAACCACTTTTGTAAATCCACACTACTTGGTGCATGTTACAGGAACCAAACTTGACTAGCTCATAGCTCTTAAACCAGACTCATTCATATTACAGTTACGAAATGAAAAGATTAAATAGTTTCAACCAAATAAAAAGATTTCAAAATGCTACCACACAGACAAATTCAAGTTGTCTAGCACCGTCAATTAGAATTATAGCTAAAAAAAATCACAACACCCAAAGAGAAATGTACCTTCTCCATAGACTTGCTGATTACCTCAGTTTTTCTCCCACAACACAAAGCAACGTTCACAGTATTACTGAACATCAGAGTGACAAGGACAAGCTACTTTTTTCCATACTTGATGGATTGATTGAACAAATTTACGCCAAATTAACGGAGCCACGCCTAGCACTCCCAGCCAAAGGCAGAAAATCATAAGATCGGCATTTTGTAGCTACACGTATAACTGTCTGTATGGGAAAAAGATTTTAAACGTATGTATCTATAAAAATATGTTTGTACTTAATCATGTGTCATTTTTTCAAAAAAAAAATTCTTAACTTGTATAGTTGTAATGTGATATTTAACCCATATGTTTGATTTACACGTATAACTATAACACGCTAAATGTATAACTATCTGCATGGGGAAAAGATTTTAAACGTATATATCTATAAAAATATGTTTGTACTTAATCATGTATCATTTTTTCAAAGAAAAAATTCTAAACTTGTATAGTTGTAATGTGATATTTAACCCATATGTTGGGTTTACAAAATGAACTTCTTTATAATAAATTCCCTAACCTGAGTCTAACCTGACTCTTATACATAATAATGATTGATGGTAGTAAGGTTACCCAAGCTATGGATGTCAGGTCTTGATTGTATTTAAGCGATAATTCAGTAAGTCAAGTCAAAATGATTTCGATGGGACTTTTGCCAGTCAAAATGATGAGTACCATTATTGGTAGTTAAATTATCTACCATTAATAACTTCTTTATAGTTTTGAGAAAAACGCCGAAATTTTATTCAAATAAGGGGACTGAATGGATAAGTCTCTCTTGTCCCCTCCTTTCTTTGGCTTTGGGAAATTCCGGAGCCTATGCTTCTTTACCTTGGGAAGGCTTTTCCAATAGTTGTTTTTTTTAGGTCTGTGGCTTTTCCTGCTCCGATGTGGTTCTTCACGAATTTCGGCTTTGTCGCTGGTGATCTCTGGTAAAGGCGGTATCGATTTCGTTTCATCGGTTTCATTGTGAATTTGTATTTTTGATTTTTAGAGAGATTGGATGATTTTGGTGTGATTTTGGATATTCTTCTTTTTGGATTTTTGTGAGAATGACCAAAGACAGATTAGCAGCCTTAAAAGCTGTAAGAATTTACTTTATAATATATTTTTTTTGAAGTCACCTCTTGGAAACTGGATTACTTGCTCCTTTTAGGCCTATGCTGGACCTGTTCACACAATCTAAAAATATGACATTATGCTATGAAAACGTGGTAATAAGTTGATTAAAGACCCTGAAAAATCCTCATAATTTTTAAATAACAGTCAAATGATAAAAAAAATCCTAAGAATGCTTTAGTTTCAAAATAGGCCTAAACAGAAAACAATTCACTTGTCTTGGTGGGCTACATGTGTGCATTCATTCCTCTTTTGAAAGAAAGGTAATAGTAAAATTTGAGTTTAGCTATTTTTTACTCTCTTGGGAAGGGTTGAGGTTAAGGAAATAAAACTTTCAGGGATGATTCTGCAGACAAAAGTAAGCTAGGGCCTATGTCCTAGGAAAGTATTTTGAAGTAAATATGTTTTTACTTATATGGATTGTGTGGTAAAATTATAGCAAACAGTATTACTGGCCTTCATATAGCCTAAAGTGAATATACCACTTGATGCCTTTTTTATGCTCTTTACAAATATAATAGGCCTAATCACTTCTACTGAAAATTCAGATTTAAGCCCTTTTTGGCCTTTTAAAAATGACCTAAACATGGGGTATAAAAAGGCTTAAAACATTGGTCTCAAACTTTATAACATTGGACTCAAACTTACTGTTTCATTATAAATCCATTTTGTAATGTTATATTATCCACAAGCACTGATTTTCCACAATTAAATTGGATAAATAAATTTTATCAATGTTATGGTGTTTTCTTCTTCCTTGTTGCCAAAATTTCAATTAAATCATGCATTTTTGGTTGTTTCTTTTTTTACAAAATAATAGGATAGGCCTATTTGAAATTGCAAACCTGTAATAGTTGAGAAACAAATCTGGGCTATATATTTGCACATCAGGGGGGTGGGGGTAAAGCATAGCATATATTAAATATATAAACTAACCATTGCTGTATTTAATATAGTTAAATTTATAGCAAACAGTATAACTGGCATTCATAATAGCCAGCTTTCATATTTTTGACCAAAAACACATGCTTTTATTTAAAATTTGATGTCAAGGAAGAAGAAAATGTCATAACATTAGAAAAATTAATTTATCCAAATTAATATTGGAAAATCAGTGC
This sequence comes from Artemia franciscana, assembly GCF_032884065.1. Lineage (NCBI taxonomy): Eukaryota > Metazoa > Arthropoda > Branchiopoda > Anostraca > Artemiidae > Artemia > Artemia franciscana. Next base: position 29,930,692 of record NC_088868.1, on the reverse strand, counting down.
TTGTGGATTATTGGATATGTTGTTGTTGTTTATTTGACATTTGAGCAAATCAATTGCTCATATATGTGCAATCCTCTTTTGAAATTTGGGCTTATGAAGCCACATCACTTTGAAAAACACACAAATAAAATTTTGGCAAAAGCCATGTCAACACTTAAGATATCTTGGGAGAGTACTAGAACATTGTACAGAGTGTTCTTGCTTAAATCACTGGCACTAGTATGAATATTACACCTCTATTCTGCTAATATTGCTTAAAATATATGTGAAAAGAAACATATTCAGGTTTAAATAAAGCTAAAATACAAGAATAAATAAATAGATAAAAAGGTCAATACAATAAAAATATAAGTTAATGCAGTTACTACAATTAAAACATCTATAAATGGAAACATTAATATGAAAAAGAAAGGTCAATACAATGAATACATCATAACTTAAAAAAAAAAAATCAGAGAATGCTATGTAGATTACAACTCTTTATATGCATAGTCAACAACAACATAGTCTTTCTATGGACCCACTTAGGGGACTTAGCCTGACCTAGGATTGCTCTCATTGTGAAAGCACCAAAATACTTTATAATTTGGTTTCTAAACAAATTTCTTTGTACTTCATATTTTGTGCACTTCATGAGAATATGCCTAACATCATCATACTCATTACAAATATCACAGAAGGGCGAGCTAACTCTCCCCCATTTATGTAAAACTGAATGGGTTTTGGCATGACCTGTTCTCAATCTAAAAACAGTAACAGGAACAGATCTAACATCATGCACAAGTTCATCAGGTGGTGCCTTATAGTCATAAAGTTCTAAAATTGGATTTATGCAACTTCTAATAAAATTATGGGTCTCTCTATCACATAACATCTTATAAATACATGTAAAATATTCATTTTGAGTGGGTTTTACACTTATACTCTGACCATTTAAAATACCCCACTTTGCCATTTTATCAGCAGATTCATTTCCCACAATTCCCACATGTGCTGGGACCCAGACTAGAAATATATTATTTCCCACAAGCTCTAATGACCTAACTATTTGGTGGATATTACAAACTGATTCACGACTAGATTCATGCTCATTCATCAGGTACTTAAGGGCTGATGCTGAGTCAGAGCATATCATCCAACTCTGGGCATACCCATATGATTTAATAAATTCCAATGCCTTATATATAGCAATCATCTCAATTGAAAAAATAGACAGGCTGCCTGGTAACTTAAAACCACATGAAACTGACATACTGGGGACCACCACTGCACAGCCCTTATCTGACTTTGAGCCATCAGTGAAAATTTGTATATAGTCTCTTAAGTGATCAGTTTGTCTTAGCCAGTCATGTTTGAGAGTCAAGTTATTATTATCCCCACGATCAGGTACACGAAAATACACATTATTTTTTATTGCACATAGCTTATTCAATATATTATCCTCAAAAACTGAGTCAGAAACCCATTAATCAAAATCTCATTAATGGGTACTATATTTGGGCACTCTATTGAAAGCAAACTATTACACCTATAAAAAGCTGGAGTATTCCTATCCTTGAAGCTAACATCACTATTATAGTTATTTATAATTTCCATCTTGATTATATCCTCATTTAAAGTAGATTTTTTAGTGAAATACTTCACAAGTAACCTGTCACGTCGTAGTTTAAGCATGCTCACCCCCAATTCAATCATCATAGCTGGAATAGGGGTACTATTTAGGCAGCCAATGGATTGCCTAAGTACACTATGGAACACTGTATCTAATTTTTTTAGATTCTTCTGACTAGCATCACCATATATAAAGCTACCATAATCAAGCTTTATTGGATATTAAAAAAGAAATTGATTTATAATGAAACAGTAAGTTTGAGATCAATGTTTTAAGGTATTTAAGTTTTGAGACCAATTTTCTTAGCCTTTTTTATACCCCATATTTAGGTCATTTTCAAGAGGTCAAATAGTGCTTAAATCTGAATTTCCAGTAGAAGCAATTATTATATTTGTAAAGAGCATAAAATTAGGCATTGAGTGGTATATTCACTTTATATGACAGCCAGTAATACTGTTTTCTATAAATTTACCAATTGTGTTTTTGGCCATGGAATCTGCACTGTGATTGTTAGGCCTACTGTAATGGTCACTTTAATTTTCATTTTCCTACCCTAACCCCTTTCCAAGATAGCAAAAGGTAGCTAAACTAGAATTGTAGGCTGCCAAGGTAATAGGTCTAGGCCACATAACACACAAAGGAACATTTGAAGAAAACATAACAAAATTATGAAATCTAGTTAAATAACTGTAGCCCTTGTCAAACAGTACAATACTCCCAGTAGGCTATTATTAGCCTATTAACTTCATCATAGTTTTCTGGAAAACTGAATCATTTTCTTCATATAAGGGGTCTGGATGTGTAAGTTTCTCTTCCCCCTTGTTATTGTGACTTTGGAAAAATCCTGAGCCTATGCTCCTTTGTCTGGCCACTTTGGGACTAGAAAAAGCTTTCTTAAGTATAAATTTCTCAATTTATACTTTAACCAAATATGATAGTTGCTTTGCAAATGCATTTAAGTTAAAACCTCAGTTATAGCCTACTACATAAAAATGGTTTGTTTCACCATACCTAAAATTCCATTATGAAGGCATGGAAGGATGGCTCCTTGTGGTATGCCTGCTGACTTCAAAGTTTGGTTAAGGATTATAGGGATTCCCAGTGTTGATGCCACCCCCAATACTTGTTCAGACCTTGCTTGAATGACTCAAGGTTGAGATTGGATTGTTTGATTTCCCAGGGAGTTCCAAAGTAGAACAAAATGGTTGGGGTAGAAGTGGCTGCATTCTGTGGTTAGTAGTTTGTTGGGAAATTTTCTGCAAGTTTTGCCAGATTTTCTGGTGTGTGTTTATGGGGAGAAGGCTTAAAGTGGGATTGGCTAGTAGATACTTGAATGCTGTGATGGCATTATCTTTTTTTCTATGGTAGGTAATCTGTTTGATTTTGTAATGCTGCAAGCTTCTCATTATGAGGGAGGTTTCTCAAGTTGTATTACCTTAAGTTGTACTTCAGAGATAATTTAAGGTCTATATAGGATCTGTTGTGTTCTGTGTTGAAGCTGGTGAATTTTCATCAGTATATTAGGGCCTAGTGACATGCTGTAAGAAAGGTGTGCTGCAGAAATGCAATTTAAACCCACTCAGTAACAATGACCACAAGGTAGTTATGGCCTATGATGACCATTCTCCAGCAGTTCAAAGCTGACACCACAACACAATAGCAACTTTGGATAGAGCATGCAAGATGGCTAGGTATGTATGACAAGTGGTATCAACCTTCCAGTAAGACACAAGATGAGGTTGGCATCAATAATTGAATGGGACAGACAGTCCCACTCATATTTACATGACTTGTGATTTCATTTCTTGTCAAGTCTAGACTAAAAGGGTGCAGCTCTGGATGCAATCACCATTTAAGCTCACAGTTTATTCTAATTGTTAACAGTATGCTTAGAAAAAAATGTTACCATGTTCATGCTCCAGATGGAACAGAGTGGTTTTCACAGGTGACATAGTGGTTTTCACCAGGTGACACAGTGATTTTCACCAGCTGATAGAGTGGTTTTCATATGTCAAGAATCCAGCAAACGTGTTTTGACAAAGAAGGCATCACAAGATGATAAAAAAAAACAAACCAAAAACCAAGAATTATATTATTTAGTACTTTACATGGGACTCATACATGAGTCCCATGATAGCTATATAATAGCTACTATAAATTGTATACTATGTAAATGCTACTAGTATATTTGTCAATATACTAGCTATGGTAATAGCTAGTATATTGACAAAACATAAAAACAATGGATCTAATGGTAATACTCTTTCTGTACTGTGTTTCCTTTGGAAGTGCAGTTCAATCTCATACTTACCTTTTTTAATAAGTAGGCTAGTCTATGTGATAAGCTTGAATATTCTAACCATAGCTTATACATCACAAATAATTTCAAATGTACTTTTGGCAAAAGTGGAGCTTAATTACAAATGCACACTTTTGAACTGGAGCCCAAATTTGAAAAATACTGCCCAATCTTAGGCATGGGATCTTAATGTTAGAACAAAGTAAATAAATCAGAATTAATTAATTAATCATTTAATGGTACTACCTTTACTTATTAGTATTTTCCCTTTTGACATGGTCAACCATCACATGTTTTCCTACATAGTAGTCAGCCAATCCTAAATATCCCAACTATCTACATTGCAACTAAGATTGGGAACCTACAGTTCATCTTTGCAAAAAATATATATTAATCAAAATGTTTACCAAAGTTTAGGCACTGTCTATGCACTGGGGTTGTTACTCATTTGTTTTGAATTCAAAACAAAATTTGCCTTGCAACTAATAATTTTTTTTGTGTTAGGTGTTTTTGTGACCTGTATGATTTCAAAGTGCATGTTTCAGCACTGTCATAAATTGTTATAATGTTTAGTGCAACAAGCTTTGTAAAGCTTACTGTCTTTTGGAAATAGTAAATAAATAAACTATAACTAAAATAAAACATTTCTATTTATTATATTTATTGCGACAAGCTTGAAAGCTTACCGTATTGGTTATTAATAAAAAATAAATAACTAAAATAAACTATAACCAACCCCCCTGTTGGGGGGTTGGTGTGATTGTCCTGGTAAGAGAGATTACATTTGGGAAGAGTAGTAAATAGTAGTACAGGGATACTACTATTATTTTTTTTTTTTACTAGCAGTAGATTATATGCAAGTTTCACTTTTGGATTTATTTTCTGACTTGTGTTTTACCGAAAACACAAAACCAAATAAAAAAATCTTGGTTACAAAATAATGGTTTCTTAGAATCCAAGGGGTATGTTGTCACCAGTATCTTTGAGAATTTGTAATATGAACATAAATTATTTTCATGAACAAAATAATTTTTTTTTTCATTTGGCGTTTTTTAATGTGCTTTTTAGTTTTGTTTATTAAGGGGGCTCAAAGAGAGGGGACCAAAAACACCTGTTAAGGATTTTTAACCATGGATGTTCTAATGGTATAATTATAATGCTTCCCAGCCTTTCGACTCCAGATGCGGTCATATGACACTTGTAATTATCAGATGATAGTTTGTGAATGAAGACAGAACTCACTGCAGCATTCATGTCATACATTGAGACTTGATCCAAATATTATAGACATTTTTTCTAATATAAGGGAGGGGGCTGAAAATCTCCCGCTTAGCATTTTAAACCGTTAAAAATTGGTTGGTCATTGTAAAATTTACATTTCCTGGGATGTTCACTCTCTTTTGGCATAAATCAAGGTTTTGTGACATAAAACACCACTTTCCAGTAACACATTCTCTTTTGTCATTTAAGAATGGTAATAGACATGGCGAATTGTTTTTAAATGAGCCCTCTCCCAATATTCTACATTCAGTTCTGGAAAAAGGATACATCAGGGCTTCCTGGTAGAGAGTGATTTTCTTTGTCGTTCAAGGTAGGGTTAGGGGTATTTCAGCTATGCCAATTTCAATTGTGCGCTTTATTTTTTGATTGTGCTATTTATTAGGGTTTCAGGCTCTTTTCGAAAATATCATGATTGTGCAATAAACCTGAACTATTAATATCAACCAAATATGTTCAGGTTTCTTTCTTTGCGAACAGAAAAAGCAACTTTTACAAGACACAAAAGTTACATTTGTGAAAAAAAACTGAAATAATAGTTACCATTCCTGCATCAGCTTTAAATGAGATTTTTTTGGTTGGAGTTTGCTCTTTTCAAAAGCAATTTTTCACCATTTATTTAATATGGAGCCATTTGTTTCAGGCATAGTGAAATTGTGACAAATTAAAATAATGAAGAAAGGAAGGGATTATGGAATATTCTACTAATATAGGCAGCGTATGTGGCGTAGAACATTCTTTAGTATTTATTTTACATTTCATTTTATTTTTATTTTTCTTTGTATTTTTGGGGGTTGAGTTATTATAGAGGGTAAGATACACGTTAAAACTGGGGCTGTGGGGGTAATATTAATCACAGAGGTAAACTTAATAGACATCAACTTTTGATTTGATATTATATTACGTTAAAGGAGAGCTGGAAAGCAGAAAAGGAACATAGAGAGAGGTTCATTGCCCTCCAGTAGCTGTTGGCCTTTAAAAAGGACACTGGAATTTTTAATCGAATGGGTCCCCTCCTAAGTTTCTTAGATAGGCCTCTTTCTGGCTTTTTTTTCTGGGCTGTGTTTTTAGGGAAAGTATTATTTTTTTTTACTTTTCGTTTTTATTGGGATCCTCCCAGCTCAAGGTTTTATATAAGTTTCAGGTCGGTCGAAAAAACTCGGTCCTTTTTTGAGCCCATTTGTTAGAGGAGGGACCAGTCATTTGAACATTGTTTTGTACATAAGTCCCCTTGGCCCAAGGATTTACAATGATAAGTTTCAAATTGATCAATGAAGAAAAAGCTTCCGTGGTTCCTTTCTGAGCCCCTAATCCCCTTCTTTTCTCAAAACGATTTTTGTCCAAGGAAATAGTCCCTGAAAGTTTCATGCCACCGAACTCCCAAGGTCAAACATACCCCCCTTTTTTTCACCATAAAGTCTATCTTTGAAGAATTGGCAGTTTGCATCACAGGTTGGAAATGAGGTTAGTAGCTGGTTTTGTTTTAAATCAAGGGTTAAGCCCGTTTGCGTTCTATTCCCTTTTAAATAGATCGTTTTGGTGATTCTTGTCCTAAGGAGTACAGCAAAGACAATGAGAGTACACTGAATCAATTGGGGAAGTAAAACTCTCCTAGAGTTAGATTATGCCAATGATTTAGGCATCATAGATGAAAATGATGGCACAATGAATGATTTTTTGAAAGTTTTTCATGTTCAGGGTACTATAATAGGTTTGAAAATTAATGTTATGAAGACTAAGTCTCTGATGCTAAAAATAGTGAAAGTGAAGAGGTGATGTTGAGTAAGAAGAATATTGATCAAGTGGACAGCTTCACTTACCTAGGTAATATGATTGGTAAAGAAGGCTGGTGTTACGAAGATGTTGAAAGTAGAATAACCAAGGCCCAGGGTGTTTTTTCATAGTTGAAAAAGTTCGGAAGAATAGGAAGATAAATTTGTGTACCATGATTAGAAAATTGTAAGCTAGCAATGACCCTGGTCGGGTTTGGCTCTGAAGCGTGGGCGCTCCTAAAAACGGAGGAGGATTTGCTAGATTTTTTCCAGACTAATTGTTTCTTGGCTCTGAAGCGTGGGCGCTCCTAAAACGGAGGAGGATTTGCTAGATTTTTTCCAGACTAATTGTTTCTTGGCTCTGAAGCGTGGGCGCTCCTAAAAACGGAGGAGGATTTGCTAGATTTTTTCCAGACTAATTGTTTCTTGGCTCTGAAGCGTGGGCGCTCCTAAAAACGGAGGAGGATTTGCTAGATTTTTTCCAGACTAATTGTTTCTTGGTTCTGAAGCGTGGGCGCTCCTAAAAACGGAGGAGGATTTGCTAGATTTTTTCCAGACTAATTGTTTCTTGGCTCTGAAGCGTGGGCGCTCCTAAAAACGGAGGAGGATTTGCTAGATTTTTTCCAGACTAATTGTTTCTTGGCTCTGAAGCGTGGGCGCTCCTAAAAACGGAGGAGGATTTGCTAGATTTTTTCCAGACTAATTGTTTCTTGGCTCTGAAGCGTGGGCGCTCCTAAAAACGGAGGAGGATTTGCTAGATTTTTTCCAGACTAATTGTTTCTTGGCTCTGAAGCGTGGGCGCTCCTAAAAACGGAGGAGGATTTGCTAGATTTTTTCCAGACTAATTGTTTCTTGGCTCTGAAGCGTGGGCGCTCCTAAAAACGGAGGAGGATTTGCTAGATTTTTTCCAGACTAATTGTTTCTTGGCTCTGAAGCGTGGGCGCTCCTAAAAACGGAGGAGGATTTGCTAGATTTTTTCCAGACTAATTGTTTCTTGGCTCTGAAGCGTGGGCGCTCCTAAAAATTGAGGAGGATTTGCTAGATTTTTTCCAGACTAATTGTTTCTTGGCTCTGAAGCGTGGGCGCTCCTAAAAACGGAGGAGGATTTGCTAGATTTTTTCCAGACTAATTGTTTCTTGGCTCTGAAGCGTGGGCGCTCCTAAAAACGGAGGAGGATTTGCTAGATTTTTTCCATACTAATTGTTTCTTCTCAAACAGTAAGCTGTTCGAAAAATGTGGACCCAATTTTTAGGGCTATAATGAAAGAAAGGTTGAAATGGCTAGGATGCGTCCTGCAGATGAAGGATGACAGATTGCCCAAGATCGTCTTTGTCGGTTAACCGTCTAGGGCCAAACGAAAAGCAGGCCGTTCCTGAATAGAGTGGGAGGATATTGTAAGGAAAGATTTAAGGAAAATGGGTGTAAAGAGGGAGGCTTTGAATAGATCGGGATGGAGTTGGAACGTGTGTTACTCTGTTGGCTTCAGGTGGCTTGGTGCTGCAATGAGTTGTCACTTTTTGACTAATTTGACAATGTTGTTTTTGACCAAAGCTAATCAATTTTTGTTTCTCACACCTGTAGAATTCCCTTTTTCATGGGATTGAAAAATCTAAGCATAATTTATTGAAGTACATGTCAGCTTACTATCCCTTCCAATTATGTTTTTGCATATTTGAAACACTACTTGCTGTAAAATGCATTGTTTTTTTTATAGCTGACTTTAAACTGTTCTCTTGGGATAGCCTTGTAAATAATAGCTCTGGGGATCTCACTTTTTTTCCGACAGTTATTAATTTCTGTAATTATTTTCTCGAATTGCAAAATATTTTTTTTCCTGAAAGTATAGAATGAAATTAAAGGTTAGGTTCAACATATATTGCATTAAACGTTGGTTATGGGCTGCTAGACTTACTCTTAATACTAATATTGAACTTGTTGATTCAGGCATGTATGCAGGCATTTTTTTCGGGGGGGGGGCAAAACCTTCAAAACAGCAGATATAAAGTAGCACTTTTTTATTTAGTAACTAAATAAATGCAAAAAGCACGTATATCGGAAAATACAGATTAACTTTAATCTGTAGTATTGTAGCAGATGGGGGGGGGGGAGAAGACTGAAGCCTCAAAAGTATGTTTTAGGCTCAGGTTTTGTTCATAGCGATTTAGAACTAGTGATTAATCCATTCCATCCCACTGAAAGGGAAATTTTAGGGTTAACAGTGCAATATGGGTGCTATGGGGGGGGGGGGTAGTTCTTGTATTGCGAAAACGTCGATTTTAATGAAAAATGATATTTTCCAAAATTGATCCATTAAAAGCTGTACTTTTATCTTGAAAGGGGGAGATAAACACCCTAATATCAAGAATAATTCTTTTTTTGCTGTGAAAAGCAAACTCTCTTTACAAAAAAAATAACATTGCAATCGCTAATTACTTCAAAGAGGGTAAAAATCTGGACAGAAAATGGGTTAATAATTGGGCAGTGACTTGACCGGATAATTGCATGCTGTAAAATCCCAAAAAAAAGGCTTCACATATGTGTCTAGATTCTTAATAAATGTCCTACTTTTACCAGAAATCCCAAGAAACCATGGGGAAATTAAACGTTTCACAAAATATCGGGGTACGTACTTCCCAATGTTGATTAATAAAAAAAAAAACATAGAAAAAGAATCTCAGTTTTTTTTGCAATGATTTGAAGATGTGTATGGCATTGAGGTCAAATTTTCTTTATGCGTTTACTAATTTCAGCAATTCTGAAAGCTGAATTTTAATTTCAAATGTTTTATAGGCAATACAGTATTTAGATAAAAACTAGCAATTACCAAATGGTCATATTTTTTGTATTCTAATGAGTTTTCAGCATAGCACAAGTTAAACTTCAGCATAAGAAGCAATGGATAGTGGAATCATTCATATTTGGTGCGTTTAATGTTTTGTTTAAAGTAAAAATTTTCCAGGATTGGACAACACCCCCCTCCCTTCTTGTGTTCAGTGATTCATCTGGTATTCTGGCCCAACTAGCAATATTCTTTGTGCTATCAACATTCACCTAAGAGGGATGGGACAGTTACCAACAGTTGGATATGTTTATATTCCAGGTGTCTAATAAAACCTTTCAGTCGTCTATTCTTGGTCTATGGCTGTCATGAATTGTATTAAACTTTGTTGACTCTTTCTTTTCTTAGGCCCAGTCTGAAGAAGACGACGCCCCAGATGATGTTGCTGTCAATATTGAAGGTCGCGATGGCATCATGGACGAGTTCTTCCAAGAGGTAATCTTGTTTGTTTACTTATTTGAAAGGTCTTTTAAAAACTGAGAATTAATAGAAGAGTCAGTCTAAATAAAAGGTCTTTTTATAGTCTTTATGATGGACCTAAATGATGTTGCGCCTCATATGGTGCTTCTATCAATATCAAAGGTCGTAATGGCATTAGAGACGAAATCTTCCAAGAGCTATTTTTGTTTATTCAGTTATGGGAATGGAAACTTACATCAAAATGTATTTTAACAACCCAGATCTAATAGAGAAGAGGAACATCGCACAGACAAGGTGTTTGGATAAGATTTCTCCAAATTTGCCAAGATACTGCGATGAAAAAGTCCTGTCTTGTTTCCCCTGTCAGTGTGGTATTTTATGGGCAAGGGTTCTAGTTATGCATTGCCTATTTTATATATGAAAATATGTTATTTTATCATTTTATTTATCAAAATATTTAACTGTCTGAGGGAGCCTCTCCTCTATCCAACAAAGCTTCTACCATGGCCACTCTTCAAGGCATTCTTAAATTTGGCAAGTTAATTCTTGCAACGGCTATATGATTACTGTATCTTGTGCCATTCTTGTTTACTGCGATTTGTGTATTTACTTCTTCTGTACTTAGCATTATCTTCAGGATCCTGTGATGGAAAACTAGCAAATGTAATCCAATTTGGGGAAGAACAGAACACAGTACCAAACAAGTCCAAGGAGTAAAAAAAAAGACCCAAATTTTCAACATAAGAAAATGGAAAAATATTGAGGCATTCTTATGGTGTAAATATAAGAAAACTAGTTAGCTCTCCCTTGGGTTTTGTCTCCTTGTGTATTAATTTAAAGCTCTGCTCCTGGCTTTCATGTCTGTATATGAAAGCCTAATCCTGAAAAGCCGATTAAGCGTTGATCACACAAAATATCGCCCTAACAAACAAGAAAACTCCTTATTGTGCATTTGTGTTGCAAAGTAACACTACTACTTTCATGGATCATTTCCATCAGGATCAGCTGTTTGGCCTAAAAAATTCTAACATTTTTCTGATGTGGAGATCATGATACAGAGAAGAAAATACCACTGAATTTCCTCTAAAATAGTTTTTTTGCATAGCGAGTTGCAAAAAAAGGTAAAATAAATGAAACGGTTTTAGCTACGACAAGCTTCTCATGGATCATATAGTTTTGGCTTGTAGAATATAGAATTATCTCTTTGGGAACTAACTCTTGTAATCCGGACCTTTACCCAAATGAGTTGTCGGATTTCAATAAATCTTGGGAGAAAGGCAGTGCTATTCATACCCTTTAGCTCTGTAGTTTTTGTACTCAATTTAACCCTATAGGAAAAGAGCTCTTATAGTTCATCACCAGGACCATCTACCTGAATATGTTGCCGGAACTCTGTAGAACTTGATGAAAACTGCCATGGTCATACCTTATTTTGTCCTTGACTAATCTTTCATCTGAGGGGAGCCGAAAGGGTGACAGTAAATTCTTGTGGTAGAACATGTTCTAGAAAAGTGTCTGATCCCAACTAAGCCTAATGAGAAGCAAGATATAGGGTACTGCTCTCTGCGGATAGAGGACATGGGGTGGACAATATTTCTGTTATAAGCTTGTCTACAGAAAGGGGCTTTAGATCTCTATCAACTTTGGTGGGAAGGAGAATGTCTGATCATGGCTATGCGACACTAGGGTCACTTAACCTGGGGCGGATCTGGGATGTATAGAGGGTAGAATTTTCTTTTATTAGTTAAATTACTAGGCATTTGCTCAGTCCTTAAATCCCTGTGCCTCTGCAGGCACCCAGGCTATTGACAACGACACATCAGTTTTCCTTCAAATAACCCGATCCATGACATGTTCACAGTGGAGTTCCTTGGATCTATTAGTTCCCTCAGGTATGTTCGGTGTTTTACGTTCCTTGTTTTACCCTTTGCTACGTTCTATTTACTTTGCCTATGGAGGCTTGAGCCTTTTGTTCGTCTTTCATCCCTGCCACATTTTCGGACCATTTCTATCTCTGGCGTCCTAATCGTTTTAACTGTTAGCAGCTGTCCTTCCAGAGTGTGCCCTGGTGGACGAAGTCAAACACTTTCTCGAAGTCTATGAATGTCAGGTATAGTTTATGTTGTGAAATCTCCCGAGCCCCGAAACTTAAGTATTCCTTTCGTGAGAATTTTACCAGTTTCTGTGTTTTACAATTGGTTACGGTTTTGTTCTCATTCGCAAAACTTTGGTTAAAAAAAAATACCTGACAAATTGTTTCAGTTCTTATATTGTTCAGAGGCTAAGGACTATTGGTAAGACTAGTGAGGAATAATACGAAAATATCGGCATTTTAATCTCAAAAACTGAGCTTATTTCTGTATGGATATTAGATAAAGAAACGTTTTTCAACTGAAAGTAAGGATCAACATTAATGCTTAAAACGAACAGAAGTTATAACGTAGATGAGGGGGGCCGCCCCCTCGTCAATACTTTGCTCTTTGCACTAAAGTTCAAATTTTGTCCTAATTTTTTAAGAATGACTCCTGAATCATAAATTCCGTTTAATTAGAGTAAAAAGCTCTTTTAAAGGTACTAAAAAAATTAAGTGGATTTTACATATTTTGAATAAGCATCAAATGCAATTTTTATGGCACTTGGTAATGACCAAGCCGTTTTCCCGATTTGAATGTCTGGGGGGAAGTTGGGGGACGGTTAATTCGAAAAACTAGAAAAATGGAATATTTTTAACTTACGAACGGGCTATCGGATCTTAATCAAATTTTATATTTAGAAGGATATCGTTTCTAAGAGTTCTTATTTTGAATCCGGACCAGATACGGTGACATTGGGGGGAGTTGAAGGGGTAAACCTGAAATCTTGGAAAGCGCTTAGAGTGGAGAGATCGGGATGAAACCTGGTGGGAAAAATAAACACAAGTCCTAGATACTTGATTGACATAATTGGAACGGATCCACTCTCTTTGGGGGAGGGGGGAGTATTAATTCGCAGAACTTAGAAAAAATGAGGTATTTTTAACTTACGAACGAGTGATCGGATCCTAATGAAATTTGATATTTAGAGGGAACTCGTAACTCAGAGTTCTTATTTTAAATCTCGAACGTATCCGGTGTCATTGGGAGGAGTCGGGGGGGGGGGAAATCTTGGAAAACGCTTAGAGTGGAAAGGTCAGGATGAAACTTGGTGGGAAGAATAAGCTCAAGTCTTAGATACGTGATTGACATAACCGGATTGGGTCTACTCTCTCGGCCAAGATGGCCGCCATCAGTGAAAGGCCTCGATTCGTATGCGTCATCGTCGCTTTCTATAAGGTTCAAATCACTTAGGTTGCTGTCATCTAGGAAATCGATCGCCTGGTCCAAAGTGACTAAAAAGAGGAATTATTATTTTTTGAAGCCATGGTGATCGAAAACAACAAAAAATATAAGCCTTTTTTAAATACGAAATTAAAAAAACCCAATTTTTGCGTAATATTGCTTCTAGATATTATTTTAATTCTGAGACAAAATCAAAATATAGTTATTAGTGATTCAATTCATGATTTGCCCCACCCAGGATTACGCTGGATCAACAAAACTGCACAGAGCAGCATCTTGCTATATATATTCCAGCACCACGGGACTTCATTTTCAAATTTAGCGGGCATCCGTCAAATTCTGAAGCAGTGAAGACGACATGTCCAAATCCAAAATCTGGCTCTGGAATCTCACTGAAGAAGAGCTATACAGTTGCCTTCGACTGTTACTCCTGTGCGCTCTTTCGGAGAGCTTGCGAGAGACGTTTTCCAGGCAACTTGAGCGGCATAGGAAAATATAGTAAGGAGAGGAACAATTCAACAGATATCAAGATGAAAATCGTGCTTGCCATCTATTGTGTGTCAAAGGCTTTATTAATATTCTTTAGGCAGCGTTGCTGCTTCCTGTTGCATAGTACTTCTGCTTTATGAACTTTATGATAAGCAGAAGACCATCAACATCGCTATAATGCTAATGGCGCTGATTTACCGTATAAGATGGGCCATATGATAAATATTTGCCAGTGTTCCTTCTCCCTCCTATTTTTCCATCCCGAGCGGGGCGTGTATTGGCTTGTTTTTGGAACTGCTTGGGCGTTTTTCTACAGCGACCATCTAGCAACACTGCGCAATAGGTTAGGTCCATCTTTAACAAATAATAAACACATACTAACAAATAGTAAAACCATCAAATTTCTCGACAAAATATCTATCAAAGTATTGCGCAAAAACTTGCAGAAGATTTAATAATTTGGCTTTTGTTTAAATTCAGCTTTAGATATATGTTCTTTATATTTTTCCCTTGCTTTTAAAAATATGTCTCCTTTCCATTTTTTTGCAGTTCATTATTTACTTAACTTTGGTTGCATTTCGAAAATGTGCTTATTACTTCCTTTAATATGAAGCTGAGACCCAATGTCCAATCCTTTGGATATAGGCGAAAACCTTCACCTAGATGGCAGGTAAAATGATTAGTTTGGGTTTTTAAAACACAGAAATGCAGAAGAACTTATTTTAGATTGGCTGATTTCGCATTTCTTTTCCTATTATTTAAATTAACTGATAATTTTCTTACTTTTAACATTTTTTCTGCTTCTAAAACTTTTTCCATTACTAGTACGTAGTAGGTCAGCCATTGTTATTGTCTACTAAAAAAATAACAGATGGTATTAAAGTTGCGCTCATTCAGAATATGCCATCTTAGAGCTCGAGTAGGCAACGGAAGGGACAAGATAAATTCATAATGTGCTGTACAACGGGTTGGACGTGAGGTTCCAGGAGGATATAAACGTATTTTTGATGCGATTTTTATTGTATTTATTGTATTTTATTGTAAAATCACCAGCCCCGAAACAAAAATCCCCTCCCCCTCTCCGAATAAAAATAAAGGATATGGCCTTGGTCACATATATATTGTACCCTGAGGAGGGTAGGTTTGCAGCGATAAAAACTAAAAGATATGGTGAGGCATCAGTGAGCGTTTAAAAGAAGAATTAAATTGATTGGGTGTTGTCACCAGTGGTGGTTCTAGGCTTGTGCAGGGGGGGGGGACTGTCTCCATTATTATTACATCTTATATTAAAATTATTTTATTTTATGTTTTTAGACTCCAATTAATGTACTTAATTGACTAAAAATCGCTGCATTTGTAATACTTGAATACCTTGCCCTACCAGTTTATGAAACCTAAAACCGTTACTGGTTTTCCCAAAAGGGGAGGTAACCATGCTTATTTTTTGTTAGTGTTTATTACTTTACACCATATGGAGTAAAAACAGCTATGTTTAGTTCTTCTCGTTATGTTCGTTCTCTCTTTTCTCTCAGATTTGTCGTATCTCTTCTCTCCTTTTCTCGTCTTTTGATGTTTACTTCCATTAATAGTTTTCCTGTTTTTAATGGATTTCTGGAAACTGTCCCCTTGTAAGGAAGACATATTTGATGGCAAATTGGTTGCTTTAATTCGAAAGGCGTTGATGTACAAGCCATGAGGAATAGAGGAGAAAAGACAACGGCTTGTGTTGTTAGTAATGATCACCGGTGTTTTTGAACAGGTAGACGTTCATGGGGAAGGAATACAGTTTTGATTTCGATAATTTTTCTGTATGCGTTCCTGGAAACAAGACAACGAGAGAAATGGTGTAGCTCAGAACAAACTGCAAGTTTTCTACTCGAGATCAAAGACCAAATCATACAGAATGGCAACATTTTGTGACATTTGTAGAAAACATGTTGATTAGGGGAAGAGGGAGGGGTGCAAAATTTGACGTTTTCAACGATAGCTGGGATCCGGTTTAACAAAACAACTTCTTGTTGTCTGTTTGTAAGCTAGAAAACTCCTAAAGGAAAAAACTTCGGATTTTTACATGTAGGTCACTCATGAATTTATATTTTTGCTCAATCTATGGGATGAAGCTGGACCGGCATAGGAGGACTTCGGACATAGAACAAGACATTCGAGTTTTCCCAGGGTTTTGTAGGAAACAAACGTCAATTATGACACTTTGTTGAAACTCTTCTAACCCAGTAACGTCGGATATATGTATATATATATATATATATATATATTATATATATATATATATATATATATATATATATATATATATATATATATATATATATATATATATATATATATATATATATATATATATATATATATATATATATATACTAGCTGTTGGGGTGGCGCTTCGCGCCACCCCAACACCTAGTTGGTGGGGCGCTTCGCGCCCCCCAAGCCTCCCCGCGCGCGTAAGTCGTTACGCGCCATATTAGTTACGCGCCATTGTAGTTGTGTCCCTGTGTCCCACCTGTGAATAGAGATAGATATAAATATATGTTTTTAACTACGTAAAACATGCGAATATACAACATTCTTCGCTGTCCCATTGTCTGTGCATATAAATAGATTGTCAGGTTTACTGACTCTTGAACATGCAATATATAATTGTCCATGGGAAAAACAATCCGTATTCAGATCTATACCTCATTATTCTAATGATGTGTCCCTGTGTCCCGGTCGTCATTTATATTCCCTGTGTCCCGGTCGTCATTTGTGTCCCGGTGTCCCGGTCTGTAATTTCTATTCGAACAATCCCTGTGTCCCGGTCGTCATTTATATTCCCTGTGTCCCGGTCGTGATTTGTGTCCGGGTGTCCCAGTCTGTAATTTCTCTTTGAGGTTCCCGGTCGTCACTTATATTCCCTCTGTCTCGGTCGTCATTTGTGTCCCGGTCTGTAATTTCTCTTTGAGTGTTTTTTCTTTTTAGTTTTTTTTTTAGTTTTTTACCTTTTTTCTTTTTTCAGTTTTCTTTTTCTTCTTTATTTTTCAGCGTCACTATGAAGTACATATCGACGAACCTTCGTTTTTTTAACTTAAATCTGGTAGGCATTGATGACCTTATCCAAGTCAAAATCCCAAACCCAATCATCATCGCTATCATTTTCAGTTTTGATATGTTTTGACTCTCGCTGTCCAGGTGGATTTTCATCTAACTGCGCGGTTTTGCGTTCAAATACCGTTAATGACGTCACCGTCAAAGCAAAAATGACGACAACTAATTTCATGACGTCAGTCAACACAGAAACATGACGTCACCTGATCCACAGACAGACAGACAACTTGTTTATATATATATATATATATATATATATATATATATATATATATATATATATATATATATATATATATATATATGTGTATAATTCTCAAAACTCTAGGAAAATAGTCAAATCCTCTGTAGTATATGTTATAAAGCATACATTGGGATTTTTTGTCCAATGGGATGTTACCTTATGTGCTATGTGAGACAAATCAAATCCAAAGAATAGTCTTTGACATGATTGAGCCGTTATCCCTCCCCGGAAATAAAGAAGGTCTCAGGGAACAGAAGCTTCACTCCCCGTTTCACAGAAGACTGAATTTCAGAACTTGCTTGTTGGTAATTTCTGTGATTTCTTCAACATAGTGTAGGTTAGCTTTTTTCCCATACTCAAATCATACTAACACAAAGTTTCTAGGATGAAACTCAGATTCGTCTTTAATTTCATTTTCATTAAGATAAAGTGAATCATCTGATTCGCCAATCAGTTCGACTTCTTTATTATTGCTGGTACTATTCACTATTCTTGGTGGCATTATTTTATGGATAGGAGGGGGGGTGAGTTGCCTTCTTTTTGTCTAGATTTTTTTTCTTGACTTGCGCAGCTGCACTGTATTGTGCTACTGGGTATTGTATTACTGCTTCAGGAGTCCAGTCAATCTTTACTTTAATATTTTACACTTATTTGGACAAAGAGGACCCCTCTTTTGGCTAATGTCTCAAAAGGCTAAGCTCAGGTCTGGTCTGGGGGGGGCAAACTGTTCTCTGAAAATATATATGCTGGATGGCCACATTCCTGCTCTGCGGCACCTTGCTGTTGTATATTTGGGTTCAGGTTCCTCAAAAATGGCTCTTTGCAAACCTGAGCTGTCTCATGAATACACATTCGTTAGTCAGAGTCAAGCTGGAGCCATGATTTCATTCTTTCTCTTGTCGCACACTTAAACGGTCAGTACACTGAGATATCGAGCGGCTGGAGTTGATGGGCTTGGCGTAGAGGAAAGATCAAAACGTTGATACCTATGTCTTGACGTACCTTCACAAGCTCAACTGGAAGGTTTCATCTGCTGAGTAGAAGCCACAATGTTAGAAGAGTTCATCCGACCACTTTGGTGCAACCTTTTCTCAAAACATGTTATCAAGGATTTTGTCCTGGGAAATATAAAGCCTGGCGGTAGCTTTTTCTGAATTCCAACAATGTTACATTTTCTCCTGTCTCTGCAGACGAAGTGTGAAACACTTGCTTTGAACGTTTCTTTGCAACTACATATAAAACAGTTTGCACACAACTATTATCAACTGTAGGATATCATAAGGACGAAAATGAAGTCTCTCATACAAGTGACTTGAAATGGGAGTTGACCTACTCCTCTACAGCTGAGAGGAATCCAGCTGCTCTGACATGTCCTGTATTTTCAGGTCTTCGGCTTGAGTCTGCTTTGTCGGTTAAAACAATCTTTTAGCCAGTCGAGCCTTGCTGGTTCATCTTGTAGCCAACTTTTTGGGAAGTCTTCAGTAAAATTACTTAGCTTACTCCCACTCATCCTTACTCAATAAAAATATTCTCATATATAATATCAAATAATATTCTCATATAAAATATTCTCGTATGTCAGCAACGACAGAAACTTGCCATTGAAATTGAAGCGTTCCTGATGCTTCTTGAAAACTATTTGGATTGAATGCGAAAGAAGAGATTGGGTGAAATTCTTTTAGTATACTATTGGGGTTTCCTGTTCAATTCTGGCATTACGGGTAAGTTGTTATTCATGGCTTTAAAACGGAGTTTGAACATGCTTAGCCAGTGACCTCTAATGGTACGCAGGAGTTTATATTGCCTGCAAATCTAGATGTCATATTCTATTATGTTTTACTTTACGTAAATTTTGTCATACGATATCGATTTGTAATTCGGTTCATTTAACGATTGTGGCATGTTTTGTAAAAATTAAATTATTAAAATTGTCAATTTATCAATATTAAATTACAGGAAAACAATAAAGATTATTGTAGGCTAAAAAATGTATTGGAAATTTAATTTTGATTTTGTCTTTTAAGCATCACTGTAAAAAATGTATTTCGAAAAATCTGTCAAATACGAAAAGATGCTCCAAGGATTCTTCGTTCATTCCACTTGTTTGAAGAGAAATCGTAAGGGTACAATCAAAAATCGTGATAGTAGTCCGCAAGGGTGTATACAGGACTTTGGTTCGAGAGGGAAGGGGGGTGAAAAAAATTTTTTATATGCATTTTTGTTACGTTTTCATGAGTCGAAAAATTTGAGGGAAGGGTTAAAACCCTGAAAAATTTGGGAGAAGGATAAAAACCTTGAAAAAGGGTTCCCCTTTTCTTTTTCAAATTAGAAATTCTCAGACTTCTATGGTCTCTAATTGCAAAGTAAAATCTTCAGCTGTTAAAGTTCGTTTACATGTTTACGACGCTCTGGGTAATAGTTTGTACTAAAACCGTGATGAGAATATCATAAAAAGCGCAGATAATGTGTTTCAAAATTGGACAGCTTTCAAATAGACAGACAATGTCAAGTTCTTAGGCATGTCTTTACAACTAAGAAGCGGGTACTGTAATGGAGGAAAAAAAAATATAAAATCTACCTAACCTTTTAATTTACGGATCCGGAATTAGCATAATTCAAACATTGCCAAGCCCACTAAGGAAAATATAATATTTTATTATGTGTTTGAATGACAGAATGGACAAGGAAAAGCTTGAGAAAATAATTTTCGAATTCGTACAATAATTTACCATAGATTTTCTTGTATAATTCCTTTTTATGGCTCTTGGTATTAACCAAGTGACATATAGCAATCGTAAATTCTGTCGGTGTGTCTGTCGGTCCCGGTTTTGCTTTTTTAGGCACTTCCAGGTAAGCTAGGACGATGAAATTCTGTAGGCGTATCAGGGACCGGACCGGATTAAATTAGAAATAGTCATTTTCCTGATATGACCATCTGGGGGGAGTGGGGGGCCGGTTAATTCGCAAAAAATAAAAAAAAGAAGTATTTTTAACTTACGAACGGTTGATCAGATCTTAATGAAATGAGTGGAGGGATTGGGATGAAACTTGCTGGGAAAAATAAGCACAAGTCCTAGATACATGATTGACATAACTGGAATGGATCCGCTCTCTTTGGGGTAGTTGGGGGGGGGGGGTAATTCTGAAAAATTAAAAAAAGAGGTATTTTTAACTTACGAACGGATGATTGGATCTCAATGAAATTTGATGTTTAGAAGGATATCGTGTCTCAAAGCTCTTGTTTTCAAATCCGGACCGGATCTGGTGACTTTGGGGGAGTTTGGGGGGGGGAAACCTAAAATCATGGAAAACGCTTAAAGTGGAGGGATCGGGATGAAACTTGGTGAGAAAAATAAGCAGAAGTCTTGGATACGTGATTGACATATTGGAACGGATCCGATCTATTGGGGGCGGAGGGTTAATTCTGAAAAATTAGATAAATGACGTATTTTTAACTTACGAAGGAGTGATCGAATCTTCATGATACTTCATATTTAAAAGGACCTCTTGACTCAGATATCTTATTTTGAATCTCAACCGAATCCAGCGTCATTGGGGGCAGTTGGGGGGGGGGGCCGGAAATCTTAGAAAATACTTAAAGCAGAGAGATCAGGATGAAACTGCATGGGAAGAACAAAAACAAGTCTAAAATACGTGACTGACATAACCGGATCGGATCCGCTCTCTTTGGTGGATTTTGGGGGGGGGGGGTAATTTGGAAAAATGAGGTATTTGTAGCTTACGAACGGGTGACCAGATCTTAATGAAATTTGATATTTAGAAGGATCTTGTGCTTTAAAGATCTTATTTTAAATTCTGACCAGATCGTGTGACATTGGGGGGAGTTGGAGGGGGAAACCGGAATTCTTAGAAAACGTGAAAATTGGGGTATTTTTATCTTACGAATAGGTGATCGGATCTTAATGAAACTTGATATATAGAAGGATCTTATGTCTCAGAGGCTCCATTTTAGACTCGAATTGGATCCGGGGACATAGGGGGTTGGAGGAGGGAAACAGAAATCTTGGAAAACGCTTATAGTGGAGAGATCGGGATGAAACTTGATGGGAAGAATAAGCACAAATTCTAGATACGTGATTGACATAATTGGAACGGATCCGTTCTCTTTGGAGAAGCTGGTAGGTGTTAATTCGGAAGAATTAGAAAAATTGAGGTATTTTTAACTTCAGAACGCGTGACTGGATCTTAATGAAATTTGATATTTAGAAGGAATTCATGTCCCAGAGCTCTCATTTTAAATCCCAACCAGATCTGTTGACATTGGGGGGAGTTGGAGGGGGAAATCGGAAATCTTGGAAAACGCTTAGAGTGGAGGAATCGGGATGAAGCTTGGTGGATAGAACAAGCAAATGTCGTAGATACGTGATTGCCGTAACCGTACTGGATTTGCTCTCTTTGGGGGAGTTGGGGGGAGGGGTTCAGTGATTTGGCGAGTTAGGGGCTTCTGGACGTGCTAGGACGATGAAAATTGGTAGGCGTGTCAGGGAGCTGCACAAATTGACTTAATAAAGTTGTTTTCTCAGATTCGACCATCTGGGGGGCTAAAGGGAGAGGAAAAATTAGAAAAAATGAGGTATTAATAACTTACGAGTGGGTGATCGGATCTTAACGAATTTTGATCTTTAGAAGGATATTGTGACTCAGAGCTCTTATTTTAAATCCTGACCGGCTCTTATTTTAAATCTTAACCGGCATTAAGCCTCTGATTTTTCTTTTAAAACAATCTATTGGTTCTAGAATTTTGTTAGACCTCATACCATATGAGCTCTTGGCTCTTAGCTCTTCTTGCCTCGTCACAAGTGTCATATGAGCTCTTGGCTCTTGTTATCAAACATTTTCGTGGTAACGAACTGTAGTAAGGAGCGACCCGGTTCAATAGTAACCAAAACTCTAAAAACTGGAATTTTGGTCATCAAAAGAATTGCATTTTAATGCTAATTTTAAATATATAAGTTTCATCAAGTTTAGTCTTCCCCATCAAAAGTTACGAGCCTGAGAAAATTTGCGTTATTTTAGAAAATCGGGGGAAACACCCCCTAAAAGTCATAGAATCTTAACGAATTTTAATCTTAAAATCTCACCATCAGATTCAGCGTATCAGAGAACCCTACTGTAGATGTTTCAAGCTCCTATCTACAAAAATGTGGAACTTTATATTTTTTGCCAGAAGGCAGATCACGGATGCGTCTTTATTTGTTTGCTTGTTTTTTTTCCCCAGGGGTGATCGTATCGACCCAGTTGTCCTAGAATGTTGCGAGAGGGCTCATTCTAACGGAAATGAAAAGTTCTAGTGTCCTTTTTAAGTGATCAAAAAAATTGGAGGGCAGCTAGGCCCCCCCCCCCCACGCTAATTATTTTCCCAAAGTCAACAGATCAAAATTCTGAGATAGCCATTTTATTCAGCGTAGTCGAAAAACCTTATAACTATGTCTTTGGGGACGACTTACTCCCCCACAGTCCCCGTGGGAGGGGTTACAAGTTTGAAACTTTGACCAGTGCTTACATATAGTAATGGTTATTGGGAAGTGTACAGGCGTTTTCAGGAGGATTTTTTGGTTGGAGGCAGGGGTTGAGAAGAGGGGGATATGCTGGGGGAACTTTCCATCGAGGAATTTGTCATCGGGGAAGAAAATTTCCACGAAGGGAGCGCAGGATTTACTAGCATTACTTAAAAAAAACAAAGAAAAAAAGAAAAAATAAATATGAAAAAGTTTTTTTTTCAGCTGGAAGTAAGCAGCAGCATTAAAACTTAAAACGGACAGAAATTATTACCCATATGAGGGGCTCGCCTCCTCTTAATACCTCGCTCTTTACGCTAAAGTATTTTTAGTAATTTCAACTATTTATTCTGCGGCTTTTGTCATTCAGGGGTTATTCTTAATGAACTGGGACAAAATTTAAGCTTTAGTGTAAAGAGCGAGGTACTGACGAGGGGGCGGACCCCCTCATAGATGTAATAAAAACATGAGAATACAAAAGTTCTTTACGTAAGATAATTTATAAGTTACGTATATCTTTAATTATAAAAAGATTCGTAAAAAATTAAAAGTTCTAGTTGCCTTTTTAATTAACCGAAAATTGGAGGGTAACTAGGCTTCCTCCCCCGCTCTTTTTTTCTCAAAATCATTCGATCAAAATTATGAGAAAGCCATTTAGCCAAAAAAAATAAATATACAAATTTCGTTTTATTTATTCCTCTGCGGAGAGCCAAAATCAAAACATGCATTGATTCAAAAACGTTCAGAAAT
Source organism: Artemia franciscana (assembly GCF_032884065.1). Taxonomy (NCBI): domain Eukaryota; kingdom Metazoa; phylum Arthropoda; class Branchiopoda; order Anostraca; family Artemiidae; genus Artemia; species Artemia franciscana. The sequence goes on along the minus strand of NC_088868.1, from coordinate 29,907,048 downwards.
TAAATAAAAAATTCAAGTTTTTTAAATGAAAGTAAGGAGCGACATTAAAACTTAAAACGGACAGAAGTTACTCCGTATATGAAAGGGGCTTTTCCTTCTCAACGCCCTGCTCTTTACGCTAAAGTGTTTTACTGTTTTAAAATGTAGAGTTAAGAGAAAGAGTCAAACTTTAGCGTAAAGAGCCCTTGAGAAGGAAAAGCCCTTTTCATATACGGATTAATTTCTGTTCGTTTTAAGTTTTAATGTCGCTCCTTACTTTCATTTAAAAAACTTGTTTTTTTTTTTAAATTTAATTATTGCAAGAAAGAGAAGATCAGTACGATAAAGTGCATTAGTGCTAGCAATAAGGAAAAACAGGATTATATGTCTAATGTTGGTACTGGTATGATAAATGTTGTTCATAAAAGTTGTTCATTCATTGACATATTATAGAACCGTTTTTTTTTGTTGGTTTCTTTCAGCTTAACTTGACAAGAGAAATCAAAGTGACAGAATACATGGAAAGTATATAATTTGGGCTATATATTTGCATATTGGGGGGGGGGTAATGTATTTGGACAGGGTGAAGTTAGAAAACAATTCTTACTACATAATATGCATAATAATTGTACCTAACACAATAGGCATCCAGAGCCGCTATCCCCCCGCCCTAATGTGCAAATACATAGCCCAAATTTGTTTTCGAAGTATTATATTTTTATCTTACTCCGCTATGTTTTATTAGGATTGAGCGTCAGAGAAGTATATTAGAAGAACATTAGGTTGGGCATATATTCCCCAATATCCTACTGTTTTCCTTGGGATGGAAAACCGAGTGTAGGCTATGCAGAAAACCTCGGATGAACCGGATTTGTACTGAGGACAAGACGGTTTTAAGATATTTACTACAATAAAAGAAGATAGAAAATCTACATGCTATAGTATCTATTACTTTAATTATTATTTATATATTATTTAATTATAATTTAGATACTATTAAATATCTATATTACTTGCGTGCAGGTAGGGCAGGGGTTTCAAGATTATTCCGAAGGATGTCTCGCCTGGAAAATGGAAAAATTAGCTTAAACATCCCATTTTTTGTATTTTGATTTCCTTTCTGGGGAAACTTAATTTTTTTATTGCGTTCACCACTGTGTGTATTTTTTGGGGGGATGAAAGGGGTTCATTCATAAGATAAAACCCAAGCTAAGCTTGTTATGGTAGGTAAACAGCCGACTAGGCCTAAATTCAGTTGCGGTTTTAGGGGTGGCACAGAGGGGGTACTTGCCTCGGACGCAAAAATTTCAGAGGCGCAAAATTTGAAACAAATAATCTAACGCTTATGATCATTTTGTAATTTGAAATTTTATTTTTATTGAAATAAAGTGGATGGTGCAGTTAATAAATGGTATTAATTCTACTAAAAAACTAAATAAAAAAAACAGGGTTAAATAATTAAATTAAAATAATTAATAATAATTAAATATTTTGTTTAATAAACGAAAATTTGGCTAAAGTCCAGCTTAAAAATTTTACGGGAGACAGAGGGGGCGCTAATTAACATTTTGGCCCGGGTGCCAAAGTGGCTAGAACCGCCAATAGAGCCTGTGCAGGTGACGGCAATCAACCACCAAAGAAAACCTTTTAGGACCTCACATCTTCAATCAATCGAACCATGCCATTTTTAATTAATAAGTAAAGAAGTCAGAAGACTCTTCACCCACTCTGATTTCCTCAAAACAATAGTAATTCAGCAGTCTTGGGAGCTCGCGCAGATTTGACTCTTGTTATGTGGCAAACTATTCAAGGTACTAGAGCATATATGACTCTTAGAAAACTTTGATTGTGTAGTCACTACTCTAAATTTTTTTTTAGAGTATTCTTTTTATTGTTTGAAAAAAAGCCTTGCGATAAATTGCGTTACAACTAGCAATAAAGAGAAACGTGATCGTATATCTACTCTGGTTATGAGGAATGAAAGGCGTGGAAATATGCTCAAATGCTGGGAAATATCTTTTATTGTTATTTTCCTTTATGTAGGCGTTCTTTATGTCAATTCTTCTCATTTAGTCTACCTGAACAATTTGACAAAGAGATAGACATTGACGTAATTTCAGCATTTAGATTGTGTGCCAGAGGGTCCACATTGGGGATGGGGAGTGGGATGACTTCTAGGGGAAGGAATTTCCTGGGGCCCTCCCCTATAAAATTTTGGAACAACAAGCCCTAAGGTATTTTTAAGCTGCCTGGAAACTTATTTTGGGAAACTGTTATAAAGGATAACCAACACCAAATAGTAAAAAAGTAAAGATGACGCAACCGGTCTGCCCCAAGTCTGCAATAACACATTTTTCTTCAAGTGATGATGAAGAGAAGTTGCTATTTAGCAAAAACTTATTTGCTCGTTTGTTAAAAGTTACTATTATTATTATTATTATTGAATATTATTTTTTGTTATTAGTTACCGTTGTTTTTTATGACACTTGGTATTTACCAAGTGACATATAGCGATCGCAAATTCTGTCGGTCTGTCTGTCTGTCGGTCCCGGTTTTGCTAGTTTTGGGCACTTTCAGATAAGCTAGGACGATGAAATTTGGCAGGCGTATCAGGGACCAGACCAGATTAATGAAAAAACCGGTTCTACAGTGCGTCAATGGATAAGAAACTTGATTGACTGGCGCTATATCATACAAGTACTTTAGTTACATATATTATTAGTTACTATTTAGTAAAGACGCGGCTTGGTTAATTTCACAACTTTGTGTAAAACATTACATAATAAAGAATACACACACATCAAACAAACATGAAATTAAGCTCTCTGTCCTGCTTCCGGGCCTATTTGGTGGTAGAGGCTCACCGGTAGATTCTTGGCGTCCGGTACACGTGGTGCATATTTATTTTTAAATGCGACGCCTACGGTGATAACACTATTGGGTTTGCGCAAATGGGTAAACTCCGTTATTAAACATTCGTATTATATCAATAAAGGTTAATTGTTTGACAGCCCTAATGTTTCTCGAGCGATAAAAATTACAATTTTAGGGGAGGGACAGAGGGGGCACTTGTCCCGGGTGCAGAAATTTTAGGTGTGTAAAATTTCGAACAAATAATCTAATGGTTATAATTATTTGTTACTTTTGGAGCATTATTAATAAAGTAGATAGTGCAGGTAATGAAATAAATTCATAACTAATTAGATAATAATAGTTAAACAATTAAAATAATTAAATTATTTTGTTAGTAAATGATTTTTTTTATTTGACCTTAAAATTTTGTGGAAGACTGGGCGGGACGCTAATCAAGATTCTGCCCCGGGCCCAAGAGAGGCCAGAACCGCTACTGAATTACATTTTAAACTCCACCTGATTTAGAAAAAAAAAGATCTGAACCATCAAAAAGAATGTTAACATATTCATAAGCATGAGCATGAGTTCATAAGCATGAACTTACCAACAGAAAGATAGCTTGATCCCATCTTGGGAATACCCTTACGCTCCCCTGAAAGCCTAGTTGGAAGGGCTTGAAGGGACTGTAGGGATAAGTTTGCAACGTAACACTACTTTTATCTGAATCTGCTCTATTTAAATTGTTCTCTCTTAACGATATTCAAACATAAAATAAATGGAAAATTAGTCGATGAAACAGTACGCTAGTAAAATTAAGAATTAATTTAAACTTAAAACGGACAGAAACTGCTCTTAATAAGTCCCCTTAGCATCAAAGCTTCCCATTCAAAGCTCAAGTCCCAGTTTTATGTGCATAACCAGGGAGATTCGAGGCATAACATCAAGTTTTCAGTAGAGCGAGAGAGAAACTTCAGTATTAAGACTGGGCGACTGAAGGAATGGAAACTCCTTTATGAGGGATGATTTTTGTCCTTTTGAATTTTAATCATGCACCTGATTTCCATTTGAAGAAAAATCTTCTTTTTTTTTAATGAGATTAGCCTCCAAATTTCCCTCACTTTTGAAGATGCAGCAATAGTTTGGATGTGTATCCAAGACGGAACTGTGCGCTCTTTATAACCTCATCGCACAATTGAGGCGACTAACTCAGAATTTAACACCATTCAGAAGTTTTTGAGAATTTTCTGGTTGAACAGAATGTTTGTTACATGTTAGAGTGAATCTGGGTTTTATTCCTCGTTGTCAGATAAAACCTTTTTGTATATCTGCTTGTCTCTAATTTTGATGCATAATACAGTGTTTCCACTATTCATTTCTCTAAATCCAATTTGCTTGTCCGAAAATCCGCAAGAAATCTCTTTTTATTGAACAAAAACTTCTCAAGAAGTTTTTGTCCTGTCATTTCGCATCTAAGGTGCTATCAAACGTTGCTCAAAGCAGTGTGGAGGCTATCCCACGTTTTTTAGGCAGATTGAATCATTACTATATTTTGATACAAATGAAACTCTGAAGTAAATGCTGTAGTTTCCACACTACTAGACTTCTTTTATTTTCGTACTATTACTACTACTAACAACTAACTGCTTCACTAAGCTGCCAGAGGCCAACACAGCTACGCACGCTCCTCTTCCATCCCGATCTATTCAAAGACTCTCTTTACACTCTCCTAAGAAATTTCCATTTCACTTAAAGCTGTCCTTACGATAACTTCCCACCCCATTGGGGGACGTCCTGCATATGTTTGGCCCTAGATGGTTTTACGCATCGCCTAATTGTATTTACTTCTTCCTCCAAAGTTCAAGGTCACAACCTGTGGTAATTAGCCATTTAGAAAAGGCTCGGTGCAGTCACAGTACTCACTGGTTCACCAAGCTGCCTGAGTCCAACACAGCTACGCACGCTCCTCTTCCATCCCAATCTATTCAAAGCCTCTCTCTTTACACCCTCATCAGTTAGTTTTTGAATTAAAATCGAATAGTTGAGGGCATCAAGTCATGGCTATTGTAGAAAAAGCCAAGACAGATAGTCCAATTGAGTGAGAGGCAATTCTAGCATTAATCCCCCCCCTTATTAGGATTGTATAAAAATAACATCCATGTGTCCATGTGTCATCCCAATCCGTCCATGTGTCATCCCAAGGGCAGTAGAACTAAGGTAGATAGTCATAGATCTAAGATAGTCATAGAACCAATAGTTTTCCAAGTATTTGGCTCAATGGCACGGGTAAACGCGTGGGAGTAAGTGCGCCTCTCTTATTGGACCAATATTTGTTTGTTATCTTTTAGCGCCTAGGTTCGTGGCTTTTCCATCCCAAAAAGGGGTCTTGTCTTTTTTTCTTTTTTTTTTATAAAGATTCAGGATTTGTGGTGAAGAGAAAGAGGAATCTGTTCTCTTCAAGAAAAGATTGAGCACTCATGTCGGAAATTTCTAGAAAACCATTCCTACTTCTTATCCTTTAGGAGGGGACGACACAAATTTGCTCATAAATTTAGTTTTAGCTGGTACATGAATATATAGGCTATCACTTAGAAGGCTATCCTCGCAAAATAAATCTTTCTCTACTTCCGAAGTGCCACAAACTTCTTCACTCTTTTGTAAATCATTTCCGGTGGCTTAATCCTGGTTTAGTGCATTTTAAAAATGCTCTGCCCGTCTTTCTTTAAATCTTGTGCCAATCTCTGCCCATCATCCTTACCACTGATCGTTGCTCCGTTCCTGTTTAATAAGGACAAGTTCAGATTTACTATTTCCTTTCAATTTTTTAACATGCCAATACAATATTTTACTATTATGCCGCTACTATAAATTGTATTAGATTCTTAGACAACTTTTTTAGACGTGGGTAATCTGGAATCAAACAGTATTTTCTGGTGCGAAGGACTTGACAAGTTTAAGATAAAGGACTCAACCGTAGATCCTTTTTTGGTTCGCCTTTTCAAACGTCCTAGTCAGGAAGGAAGCGATATTCAAAAAGCAAGAGTGCTATGATGTTCACTGGAATAGTTCTATAATCTAGTTTTTAAAATTGCCACTTTTCGTGCGATATTACTTTTGAGTGGCCAAATCTGAGTGTCTTTATTCTGCAGAGTGACAAACTATTTAAAATTTGTAGTTAAGGTTACCGTTTCAATTCTTTTAGAAACAATGTATTGTTGTGAGGAAGTTCAAAATAGATTGACTAACTATAAAGAAAGAATTTGGCGCAACTACAGGAAGCGAGAGATTAACCTCTTCAAAAAATTGCTGTGCTATTATGAGATGGGAGCGGGGTGTAAATATTCTTTTAAATTTAGGTCACAGAAGATCTATGAACAATTGTCTACGAGTGCAACACTTAGCAGAAAACAACTAGTACCGGGGCATCAGTGCAGTTCCCTCCGCTGAGGTAGCAATGTTTCACTTTTACCCTTTTCTGCATTTTGAAGTTCAAGCTCATGGGGATGGCAGTGGTGCAAGCTTTCTCGAGAGTGTTATTATGGATGATTTTGATGTTTTTAATGCACTCAAAAGTCCCCCAGCCCCATCATTACTAATGGAACCGTCTAGAGCCAGTAAATAAGGATTTTCAGCTGGTCATAACGGACACCCCAAACAAAAATTTTAACATTTAAACTCCAACAAGACCTAGTAATGGTGCAGGCAGAACCCTATCCAGGGTTTTTGTTGGGGAGGGGGCTTATAAAAAACTTAAAAACGTATCAAAAGGGTACTTCTTGTAATTTTTATTACCTTTGTACCAGCTTGCCAAATATTTAGGGGGGTCCAAACTCCCTTACTCCTCCCCTGAATACGGCCCCAGATGCAGTCAAATCAAAGATAGTGTTATAAAAATCCTTTTGGAATATATTTTCGTTTTCCTAAACACCTAGTAAGATTGCTAATGATTTGAATAGTATCTCGCTTCACTTGTGCAAAACCCCCCCCCCCCACCTTTAGTAACTGTTTCAAGCAAATAACAAAATGTAGCTTGTGTTCTCTGTGCATTTTAAGGGGATTCGATGCCCTAAAAGTTAATTTGTAAATATTAGCGTCGGTCGATCGTCACAGAGACAAAGGACCATTCGCAAATTTCCCCAGGCCTAGATGGAACTCCCAAAGCAATTTTAATAAAAATTAATAGGAGATCTTAAGTGTGTCTACAGTTCGGAAAGCTAACTAGAGACGTTTTAAAATAGAGAAAACATATAATTTCTTACTTTTTGTTAAGCAATGTGCTGTCTATTCAATTTACGTATGGCATAAATAATATGCATCCTGTGTCAGCAAGGTTTTGGGTATTAATTCCCTCCTCCCAAGGCCCTCTTAACACTTTTCACGCTGACTGAAATTTGAGACCCGTCACCACAAATACTTCATAGTTTCTTCCAGTTACATTGTTCAAATTTTATGGATATTCAATTAGCGAGCTAGTGAATTTTGATTTCTGTCATCTATCACACTTCCTAAATTAAAAAAAAATTCTTTTTCAGTAAATTATCAGAATGGGATATTCGATTTGATTTTCAACTTAATTTTCCAAATACTTTTTAAATTTAAAAACATTGTCCTTATTTCACATAAGAGGGAAATTTTCCAGGCCGTTATTAAGACGTGGAGGGATTTCTGAAGAGAGGGAGTTTTCCGCACGGGGGATTTTCCTTGAATTTCCTTCTTTCGAGATCGCAACGACAACATGATGGTTAAGCTAGTTGAAATAATAAAAGTAATCCCTTCAAAATCCGGTGAAGCTGACAACCTATATATTTTTTGGCTACTCCTGTCCTATTATGCCTTGTGTAGAATCTAATAAAACTAAAAGGGACAATCTTTAGAAACTAGAGATAAATATTATTCTTTACAGAGATACATTTCTCCTGTTAGTGGCAATTAAGCCTTTGCATTCTTTATGTTTTTTCTTTTATTAATGTCTTTTAGACTGTTTCTCATTTTCCCAGAACACAATATACGAGATTGGCCTCTATTAAGTTTAGGAGAAGAAAATAATTATGTTGAAAGTAATTGGAAGAAAATAATCGTTACTTCCCTGTACAGTGCATGCATAATATTCTTCTTCTTAAAGTAAAATTGGCGTAAGCCTATTATGTGGATATAAAGAAATGGAATTCTGATATTTTCAGTTTGTTATTTTCTTCTTGTTCGTTTTGATATTTTTTTTGTTAACAATTTAAGCTATATAGGCCTGTTTACATGGCACTTGGAGAATGGAAATGAACAAATTTATTGAATTATGTGGATTTAGCATGCAATTTTTCGATAATTCTCTGACGAGAGACTGATGTAATTCCAAAAATAATATGACATTTAGATACAGATTATATTATTACAAATACATAGACTTGAGAGAGGAAGAAGGACCCTTTTCCTTAGGACTATATAAATACTTAACAAGTTTCTAACGTATTTATTTCAATTATGAAATAATTGATTTTTTCCCTGATTTTTTTTTCAAGCAGTCAGTCAAAACCAAGTTTAATCTATGGGTGTGACAACATATATTAATTGTATATATAAACTGCAACAGGATTCAGAATACCAAATGCCAAATCTGCAAAAGGATTCAGAATACCAAATGCCAAATGTGCAAAAGGATTCAGAATACCAAATGCCAAATGTGCAAAAGGATTCAGAATACCTATAAAAAGGGGAAGTGATTAGTGAATATGACAAGAGTTGTCTTAGTGGCTGAGATATTAGCAGCTGAACATTAGCAGCTGATGGCCTGATAACATGAAGGTAAAATGAACAAATTTATTGAATTATGTGGATTTAGCATGTCATTTTTCGAAAATTCTCTGACGAGAGACTGAAAATGGCTCTTATTTTGAAAAGTGATCGGACTTGACAAGTCCGATGACAAGGACTTGGACAAGGATGACAAGGACTTGAAGCTATGCAATTTGCCCATTTCTAGCATATAAGGATTTTTAATGGCAAAGACGGCATGTTTGATCCTGGGTCTCCAAAAAAGATTCAGGTGAAACTTTAAGGAAATGTTTAGAGGGATGCTTAACACAGTCAAAACACTATGTACTTGCTAGACGTGACAAGGGAATATCAGCTATATCGGAAGAACAAATGAGGATATCAAATTGAAAATTTTAAGACGTTGAAGAGAGATTTTAGGGTAACCAGCCTCCCTCACTCCTTGCTTTCTAAGTTGCCCCTTCTGTTCGATACTGATTGAAATTTTTTCCACTTGACCCCGAAATTTGAGGTCCACTTACCCCACCCGTAAAGCTCCTTAAACATTTTTTACTTGTTTCGGCTTAAGCTGGGAATTTTCCGAATGTTTTGATTTACTTTGTTACACGTTTCGTTCCCAGCAAGTACCCTTGGCAAACTCTTGGGATCTTGGAGTAGGGAACAACCCCTAAGACCTCCTAGCTGATTGAAAAAAACCAGGACCAAGCATGGTAGCCTTTTTACTATAGTCTAACGTATCCATAAACAATTGGTAATTTAAACTGTTTAAACTTTCCTGCGGCTATCGGGGTGTTGTTGACCCTTGAAAAATACTGATTAGATCGCTCAACATTTTTGAACAAAATGACCATCTATGAGTTTTAATCCAATGTCAGGGATTTGTGGGGGATGAATATGAGAAAATACAACAGGAGGGAGACTGGTTGCCTTAAAACCCCTTTCAGCCCTTGAAAAAGGGCATTAGAGGTACCAATGAGCCCCTTCCCAAGTTTCTGTAAAAACCTCTTTGATTTGAATTGGACGGAGACATTTAGTGGCCCTTTGTTGGGCTGCGTTTTGGGGAATCAATTTTTTTATATTCCTTTTGCATTGTGGTGCACTTAGCCCGAGGACTTGTATAGCCTATGTAAGTGTTGACCCAATCGGGAATAACCTTTTGGCCTTTTTTTAAGTGCCGTTACGAAAGGAGGGGTCGTGACTCGGAACATTTTTCTGCACATTAATTACTTCTTGGTCTCTAGGCTTACGACTTTAACTTTCAAATAGATTAGGGACAAAAAGTATTTTTTTTGCCCTATCTTTTTATCTCTTCTATCTCTTAAGAATTTTTTTCTAAATACTGAGAGAGGGCATATATGTTGGATCTTTGAGTGGTTTGTACGCAATGCCTCATAAATAAGGCTTTTCCTAAGTTTTTAAGACCACCTCTCCAGGAAAAATGATCTGGAAAAAGTTTTGTGGCCTTTTGTCATGCTTGTGTTTGGGGAACTAATATTTTTTGATTTTCTCTTCTGAATCGAAGTTTCTTTAGTAGTCTAAGGACTTACCAATATAAGTTTTGAGCTGATCACAAAAGAAAAATTGATCCTTGTTCAGATCCCACTTTTTTTGGAGAGTGGAGGGGGTTGTGCACGTAATTCTTTTGTACAGGCTCCTCTTGACCCTCATAAGATTCAAACTGACCTGGGACAAAAGTCCTTTTGTCTCCCTTGACTCCCTACCCACCTCCGTCAGCGTAATATTTGATCCTTTTAATCCAGAAAACTATCCCTGAAAGTTTCGAGCTAGTTCCACATCCTACATCAAACAAGTCCCTATTTTCCATTATAAAACATCTGTGAACGATAGAACATTTTTCTTACTTTCATCCTTTGCCTAAGGGTTTGTGGGGGTTGTCTCATCCTTGGAGGCATGTTTATGGGGCCTTTCTACCGTTTTGAATAAAATGGGTGTCTCAAAGTTTTTTTTATAAGAAATTCAAAGATTGGATTTCTTATGAAGCTACTGGAGGTAACAAAACAAGCAAGAAAGCTAGTCTGGTTCTCCTAAAAGAATTTTCGACTCTTAACTGTGTTCTAGAGCTTTCAATTTTCAATCTAATAAGCCCCCTACAAAGTTTCTACCACCACCCATTCTTTACGGACTGGCCCTGTGAAAGAAAAGGACACATAAAAACCTTATGACTTTTTACTACAGACAGCGCTAGAATTTTGCATCTAATTGGGATTAGGTAAAAAAATGAAACCGCAAAGGTGATAATTTCAATTGAAGCTTGAAATATGGATGTAGTCTAGTTTTGTCAAAAAATTTCTTTTAAAACTGCATATTTTAATTTCTAAATGTTGTAATTTAGCGGATTGAAAATCAGGTCAAACTTCAGAGATTCTAAAAATTTGAAAATAAAAACTCGGGGGAATGATCCTCCTAAGTTGGTCCGGAAGACCCTCTCCTATTGAAAAACTTTCTACCCTCTTTAAGGTTTAACATTTATCCACTACAGGCAGATATCAATATCTTAAGGCGTCTTTGGACAACTGCCCCCTCTTAATTCTTGATATTTTATTTTTTTATAGCTTCTTATATTTTCCAAGTAATTCTTTTTTAGGTCTTTTCTCGAAACTTTGCCCCCTACATCCCCCAAATACATTTATGCATACGTTCATGACAAGGAAAACGGTTTGTTTGTCTTGAGTTTTCGTTCCCACTCTCATGTCAAAAAATAAAAAAACTTTTCTTTAAATTTAGTTCGCGGAAACTGATTCTTCGAACTTATGACATTGCTATTCGTTTGTTAAAGCTACCTTGTGCTTGAGGATAATTTTTGTTTCCTGAAACTGCTATATTTTTAAAATTCCATTCATTTTTCCTCCTTATTCCTTCATATGTAGCTTCATTAAGAATAGTCTCGAGACACTTGAAGCGTGACAAAAGATAGCGGAGATCTATATAAAAGCCTTAGATTAGAAAACTTCTTAAAATAGACATTTCCGAGATTATTGGATGGGAACCACTTCCCTTAAGTTGAGTTCTACTTTCGTTGGTTAGTATATCTTGTTATAAACTGGTTGGTGATTAAATTCTAAAATAATCCAGCGTCTCTTTGTGTCTCTTTGAGAAGAAGGGGGGGGGGTTAAACACTATATTTTTGGGAGTTTAACTATCGTCTTTTGTATATGAATGAATGACTGTATTTAAAGTCATTTTTCAGGCCGTATATATACATACACAACAACAAACAAACTAAATTATGTGACAATCGACTTTCGAATAATAAGACCCTTCCGGACAAAATTTCCCACTGCTACTATATTTATTTTCGGCGTCGACTTCAAAGTTCCAAGGAGGGGCTCACGACCACCCACACCAAGAAAGCTCCCTCTTAGCTCATTTAGCCCCTGACACCTGAAAAGAAAATGGTCCAGCCCATCAAGATCACCGCAAATCGGGCAAGTATACCGCATTTCCGGGTGACACCTATTTTTCCAAACACCATAAAGAGGGAGACAATTTGCTCGCACCTGCATCCAAGACCCCAGGGATTCTTTTGGAATCCCTAATTTAAAATATTAGAGGTCATGTTTACAAAACGTAATGTTGGAGAATACTCAGGAAACGTGTTAGTGATTCTAAAAAATGAATCTTTTTGTGTGGCATCATGTTATATTTATATAATTTGAATTGCAGAATATTTTTTAGAGATACAACATCTTGAGATTACTCACACATACGTATAAATATAACCCTTTGGTTGGTTCAGAACACCGTATATAAATTATATTACATTAAAAAAACTAGATTTTTTCAACTGAAAGTAAGGAGCGACATTAAAACTTAAAACGAACAGAAATTACTCCGTATATGAAATGGGTTGTCCCCTCCGCAATCACTTGCTCTTTACGCTAAAGTTTTTAATTGTTTTAAAAAGGAAAATTGTGGCAAAGATTCAAACTTGAGCGTAAAGAGCAAGGGATTCCGGACGGGACAACCCATTTCATATACGGAGTAATTTTTGTTCGTTTTAAGTTTTAATGTCGCTCCTTACTTTCAGTTAAAAAAACTGGTCTTTTTTATGTAATTCCTGAACGTTTTTGAATTAATGCATGTTTGATTTTGGCTCTCCACACATAAATTATTAAAATGAAATTTGCATATCAATTCCTTTTTTGGCTAAATGGCTTTCTTAGTTTTGATCAGACGATTTTGAGAAAAAAGGGGCGGGGAAAGCCTAGTTGCCCTGCAATTTTTCGGCTACATAAAAAGGCAACTATAAATTTTAATTTTTAACGAATGTTTTCATTAGCAAAAAATATACGTAACTTAAGAATTAGCTTACGTAACAAACTTTTATATTCTTAAATTTTTATTATGTATATGAGGGGGTTTGTACCCTCGTTAATACCTCGCTCTTTGCACTAAATCGTAAGTTTTGTCCCAATTCTTTAAGAATGACCCCTGAATCCGAAAGGCCGTAGAATAAATAGTTGAAATTACTAAAAATACTATAGGATAAAGAGCGAGGTATTTATCTCCTCCTAAATACCTCGCTCTTTATGCTAAGGTATTTTTAGAACCCCTCATATGCGTAATAATCTCTGTTCGTTTTAAGTTTCAATGCTACTCCTTACTTTCAATTGAAAAAACTTTTCCATGTTTATTTTTTCACTGTTTTTTTTATAGTAATTTTAGAAAATCCTGCGCCCTTTTCATTGAATTTATGTTTCCCCATGACAAGTTTCTCCAAGGAAAGATCCTCCCACATAGCTCCCTCCCCTCAACCCCACCCCTCAACCCCACCCCCAAAACCAAAAAAATCCCCTGAAAACGCTGTACACTTCCCAGTAACCATTATTATATGTAAACACTGGCCGAAGTTTGTAACTTGCAGCCCCTCCCCCAGGGACTGTGGGGGAGTAAGTCATTCCCAAAGACATAGCTATTATGGTTTTTGACTATGCGGGACAAAATGGCTATCTCAAAATTTTCATCCGTTGACTTTGGAGAAAAAATGAGCGTGGGAGGGGACCTAGGTGCCCTCCAGTTTTTTCGGTCACTTAAAAAGGGCACTAGAACTTTTCATTTCCGTTAGAATGAGCCCTCTTGCGACATTCTAGGACCGCTTGGTTGATACGATGACCCCTGAAAAGAAAAAAAAAACGAATTAACACGCACCCGTGATTTGTCTTCTGGCAAAAAATACGAAATTCCACATTTTTGTAGATAGGAGCTTGAAACTTCTACTATAGGGTTCTCTGATACGCTGAATCTGATGGTGTGATATTCGTTAAGATTCTATGACTTTTAGGGGTTGTTTTCCCCTATTTTTTAAAATAAGGCAAATTTTCTCAGGCTCTTAACTTTTGATGGGTAAGACTAAACATGATTAAACTTATATGTTTAAAATCAGCATTAAAATGCGATTCTTTTGATGTAGCTATTGATGTCAAAACCCCATTTTTTAGAGTTTTGGTTGCTATTGAGCCGGGTCGCTCCTTACTACAGTTCGTTACCACGAACTGTTTGATACAGTTCAGTAATAACTGTTCTCAACAGTTCAGTAAACTTTTTAATCACGACTCAGTAATATTTGTCTACTACAGTCTTGGCGCATGCAAAAGCTCCGCCCATATCCTTGTCTGTCCTCGTCCATCAACAGTTCAGTGTGTACTACCCTGGAACCCGTATTTTGGCAGGAACTTTCTCAAAATGCAATTGAAACCAACTCGAGACTTTGAAACCTACTTGCAACTTCTAAAAACATCTAATAATAACATTACACTACTAATTACTGATTTTTATATATGTATTGGGATAAATTAATTTAAAATTGGATTCTTTAAAAGTTGATGTTACAAAGGTGAAGCCAAGTTTCGCGTTCAAGAGAAATCTGCCTTGTCTGCCCGTGAAAAAATCTAGTGTCGATTATGTTTCTAAGTTCTCTGGTGCATTTGCATCCTGGTCCGGCTTTGTATAATCATAATTGTAGATGGTAATAAGTTTACCTGAGCTATGGATGTCAAGTGATTGATTTTCTTCAAACGATAATTTTGACAGGCCCTGTGCCTGTCATCATCAGGTTCAAATTTCTTGCCAGAAAATAAGATCACTAAGTAAATAAAACTAAAATCGCTGAAAAATACTAATAATGAGCCAAACTTGGAATTATTGTTGGGACATGACCCGAATTTTGATAGAGGTATTGATGGCCGCTATTCTATTGGATCTTGAAAAAATTGGGCCTATAGGATGGGGCGGTTTTTTTTTGCGAATTTTCTGTCTATGGGTAATGGGTTCCCAAATTTCATTGATGTGGAATTTCAAAGTTTACAACAGAAGCTCAACTGAAGTTTAACAGAAGTTGGCCTCGTGCGGATTGGTGCTGCAGTGACCTATTAGCAGATGAAGAAGAGTTTATCAACAATCTTCGTAATGCGATTTTTCATTCACAGAAGCTGAAAAAGGGTTCTACCATGAAGTTCCGAATTTCCTACAAATATTTTGCAATGACCACCCTTCCCATTCAGGGATGACCTGATTTTCATAATCAAGCGGGTCGTTAGCTGATGAAGAAGAAGTTATTAACTATCTTCATTATGTGATTCTTTCTAACAGAAGCTGAAAAAGGGCTCTTCCAATGAAGTTCCGAATTTCTCTCAAGTTCTTTCTCATCAACTATTTTCCCAGTTCTCGGACGAACTTCTTTTTTTGGCCCCAGCTGGTTGGCATCAAGCGGGTTGGTGCCCCAGTGAGTTGTTAGCTGACGAAGAAGAAGTTATCAACAATTCTCGTAATGTAGACTCTTCATAACACACGCTGAATAAGTGGTGATTTCGGCCCTCCAAAGGTAAAAGTACGTATATGCACAATTTTTCACTTCTCGACTTAATGCCACCACCATACTAAAAAAAAATGTGCTGAATCGAATGGTATATGTAAGAAGGCTCTAGTCCAAATATTAACGGAAATAGCATATGGATAAAGTACGTATCTGAAAAATTTCTGGGCGCATCCAAAGGTAAAAGTACGTATCTGTGTAGATACGTACTTTCACCCTTGGTACGTACTTTTGCCTTTGGCCGGCACATTAAAATGAGAAAGGAAACCAAAGGTCAAAGTACGTATATGTCATGATTCAGCACAATCATCATTGTTTGTTTACCAGAGCAGAGCTGAACAACCAGCCAACTCTGAGCTATTAAAGAGTACTGGCATAGAATGTCAAGAGGCTTTCTAAATTTACAGAGAGCGTTGGTTATACAAAAGGAAAGAGATTTAAGGTAAGAAAATTTTGCTTCATGCTATTTTGGAACCTTTTCTCCAAGTAGGCCTAAACCCTCTGGTAAAACCCCATCTGTACTACCAGGTAGGTACAACAGACCCGCTACAACCAGTTTACACAGCTAGCTATGTAGCTGTCGAATTAGTACAGGAGAGCAGCGTCATACCAAATTACCAACCAACCACCTAAAGCCATTTTTTTAGTATTGCCTACAAACATGACTTACCTTTGAAATAAAATAAAAAACAAGGGATGCATCAAAATAACCCCTAGAACCTTCTCTGTCATCTGAGATAATCAGGGATTAGTTTGGTCAACTATTACAACATTGAGAAAAAATTGAGGGCCTCTAAATATTGCTTACCTTAGAAACAAAAAAAAATGTATCAAAATAGCCCTAGAACCCCCTCTTTCATCTGAGATAATCAAGGTTGATAACAAGTTCTTAGAATTCCAATTTTTCAGGACATTGGCATGTCAAGCAAGTACAAATGAGGCATCAACTTCAAATACCGACTTGCCATCTTCCAGTGAAGAGCAACGAGGAGCTAGTTCCTGTTCCCCCCCAGAAATCATCCAGATAAATCAAACAACAGACATATCACCCAATTTTTCTGGACATTCTCGATCAAGGGACACCACTGATGGAGAAGCTAAAACTAAGGCACAGTTAAAACACTTTGCTGATGAAGAATTCGAAAAAGAAGATTTAAGTAGAGGTGATAGTGATGAGTCTGATATTGACTGGGAGGACGTTGAAGGGACATTTGGGTCTTCTGATGATGAAAGGCAGACAACTTTGAAGAATAGGAGAAAGCTCTTTACAGATTTAGTTCCTCTTTCGGTCAGTAATGATCTTACATCAGATCATCCAGAGTACAATCTGATCCATTTTCCTACCGATCCTTTCCTGCCCTTGGAAGATTCGGCTTCGGATGCAGCAGATTATGAGACCCAAGATGACCAGCTAAATTTGGACAATCAACCATCTAATGAAAGCAACAATGCTGTTTGTGAACCTGATTCCTCAGACCATGTCATGTGTGTAATTGACGCTGTAGCAGCAAGGTCTGTGGGACAAGATAGAGAAAATAGACGTGAAGAAAATGGTGGAGGAGAAGGAAGGTCTATTGTTGACCTTACTCCAAAACGAGTTCGCTCAGAAAAAGATAAATTTGAAAGAGATGTTAAGAAGTATCCATTTCCTGACGAACCTGGCTGTAAATCTAACAAATGTACAAACTCATGTTTGAGGTTTTCCAGTGTAGAATTCAGGAAAATTTATGACACATGTTGGAGCAAAGAATATAAATCAAGACAAATGTGGCTCGCTTCTTTGCTGACATTCCTACCAGTTAAAAGAAGGACTATTGCCCCAGAAGCTGCGTGTAGAAAAAAAACTACAGTTAGGTACAGCCTTCCCAGAAATTTGAATGAATACCCCACACTTACCCCAAAAGTTGAAAACTTGCCAGTTTGCAAGTCTACATTCCTTGGTTGTCTAGGATTTGGCAAGAATGACAGAGTGATTTTTACAATCAAGTCAAAAATTGAAAGGGATGCTCTTGGGAATGAGCTCAAGGACGGAAGGGGCCATAAAGTGGCAGGGCCACCAAACAAAGTTGATCGAAGCCTTGTGATGCAGCACATTGAAAGCTTTCAGCCAGCAATTCCACACTATCGTCGAGCTCACGCTCCAAATGTTCGGTACCTTTCTCGTGATTTGAGCTACAAATTTATGGCAGAAGACTTTAATGAAAAATATCCAGCAAATAAAATCTGTGATGAGACATATAGGAAGATTCTTAATGGTATGAAAGTATCATTGTGCATGCCCCAAAGTGACAGCTGTGACATTTGCACACTATTAAAAGAGAAAGTAGGGGCTGCGAGAACTCCTGGTACAAATGGTGAGGCAACCGAGAAAGAGACTGAACTGTACAGAAAGCACAGAGATCTTGTTGAACAGGTTTCAAAAGCATTTTCTGAAGATAAGCAGAAATACGAAAAAGATTCAACTACCATGTTGTTCACCGTGGACCTACAAAACGTGTTATTGCTTCCCATCATGCACAGCAGAAAGGAGGCCTTTTTTCTATCAAGACTCGTGTGTTTTAATGAGACGTTTGCCCCCGTTAAGGCCACCCAACAAAACCAGAACCTTTGCGTTGTTTGGAACGAATCTCGACAAGGACGTGATGCACCTGATATAGGTAGTGCCTTCCACAAGGTCTTAAAGATGAATAGGGATATCTTGCACTTCATTTTTTATACTGACAATTGCTGTGCCCAGAACAAAAATTGGACAATTTTTAGTGAATTTGTACTGATAGTCAACAGTGAAGGAGGACCTGAAACGATTCGTATCAAGTATCTAGTGAAAGGCCATACGCACATGGGGGCTGACTCCATACACGGATCGATTGAGTCTCGAATTCGAAAAAGGGATGTTCTTGACTTTGAAGATTTGTGCGACACCATAGAAAAAAGTAGAAAATTCACGAAAGCCGTGAAAATGGACATAGAAGACTTTTGCCAGTGGAAAAGCTTAAAAGCTCCTGGCATCGTCATGAAGAACTTGGGCGTGACCATTGATGAGTTCAGTGAGGTCTGTTTTAAGAAGGGAAAAACAGAACTGTTCTATAAAACTAGCCCTGAGGGTGAAGAAAAGAGTCTAAGTTTTGTGCCAAAAAAGCTGGTTAGTACAATCAAAGAGGCAAAGTATCCTTTGCCAGATCCGATTCTTGGCGCAAGGGGGGTAAAGCCAGAAAAGAAAAAGGCCATCTTGGAAAAACTTGTACCTTTTATGAATGAGAATCGCCGTACATTTTGGCGCACTATGCCTTCATCAACAGCTTCTGTCGATTTGCTGAAGCACGGCTGTGTTTCTTAGCTGCCTGCAGTATTTCAGTGATTTCTTTTGATTTTTTTTATTTTTTAACTTCTAATTATTTGAATAAAAAAATGACTTGTTGTACATGCTTCATACGTGGTTTTACCTTCGGTATACGTCATAGATACGGGGTTTTGGGCAGAGTAAAAGTGCGTTTTATGTTTTATACAGACTTTTACCTTTGGGACTTCATTCGAATTCGAGTCTCGAGTCAAAGGTAAAAGTACGTATATGTCATATACGCACTTTTACCTTTTGAGAGCGCCTCTTTATATGAGTAACGGTCCAATGGTAAAAGTACGTATCTACTGTTTCAGGCTTCGGGGCAGTAATAATAGAAAATTTTACTTAAAAATATGAAATCCCCATATTTGTTTACCTATTTAACTAATTTCCAGAATTAGCCAGTGTCCAGTTTCACCGTAAACCGTATTTGAAGCTCTCAAAAGTACTCAAACTTTGAGCCGTGATTTATCGAAATAATGAAAAGTGTAGATACGTACTTTTACCTTTGGAGGGCCGATTTATCTCCGTTTCTTCAAGTCAGCTTCTTATTTTCTGTGTACGAGTATATGGTAAAAACTATCTTTTATTCCTGTGAAAATATTTCTCCACTTTATTATGAAAGTGATGTATGTTTGGTGGATTCACTTCTGAGCTTGAATCTTATTCAAGGTCAGATTCCTCTTTTAAAATCCTTTAGGAAATTGATTTCTCTTGTGTATAAGAGTATTCTTTTCCTGGAACCCCTTGACAGTTCTTTTGTTGCTTATTCCCGAAACCGGAGAGAAAGTTTCGAAGCTGCCGGTTAGAATGTGGGAGTATAAATCAAAAGAGAAGGAGGCTTGTAGTTATACAGTGGGTACTGTGTTTTTTATTTGTTTTTATTTTTTGCCATATTTTCAGTCTTTTCTTGTGGGTGTTAAAATTGATCGTCACGTTAGCACTGACGTTGTGATGATTGCGAGAAGTTTCACAGATATGATATAAAGGGAAAAGTCAAATATTCAAATCATCTGATTGGTTAGGTTGAAGACACCTCTTGCAAATCTTTAAGCAAACAAATGAAACAAATGCCATTCGAATCGCTCATAGGGAGTTGATGTTGCATCTTATTTGACCAGCTATAATCTACAAAACTGTTTTCCGTGAAGAATATGGTCCTGAAACGCACTTTTTCACTTCCGCCCTCCTTTGAATATTTTCCTGATACCCCCCCCTGAAAGTTCAGACGGTTTTCACATTAATTATACATGAATATGTTTGAGTTTTAAAAGGAGTCTCAGAAAAGCTCTGAGGGAGGGGTGGGCAATGTAAAAGAAATCTAAAATGTTATGTCCGCTATATGGAAGTGGGTCCATAAAACTAATATTGGGAAATGACATACCTTCCGTTTATAAACGTCGGCACATACACGCATGAGAAAGCCTAAACCCTAAGGGGGTAAGGATAAGTTTGTGATGGGGATATATTTTTCCATCTTTTTTAATTAGAAGGAGGAGGGAGTCATTTTTCCTCGTTTTTATAGAATGGCTGTCAGAGTACCAAAATCCTTGGCACCAAACATGAGCATTAGTTGAAGTCAGGCACGTACGCAGGAATTTTTTCGGGGGGGGGGCAAAACCTTCGAAACAGAAGATATAAAGTAGCACTTGTTTTATTTAGTAATGCAAAAAGTACGTATATCGGAAAATACAGATTAACTTTAATCTGTAGTATTGTAGCGGATGGGGGGAAGAAGACTGAAGCCTCAAAAGTACGTTTTAGGCTCAGGTTATGTTCATAGCGATTTGGAACCAGCGATTAATCTGTTATATCCCACTGAAAGGGAAATTTTAGGTTAACAGTGCAATATGGGTGCTGTGTGGGGTAGTTCTTCTATTGCAAAACGTAGATTTTAATGAAAAATGATAGTTTCCAAAATTGATCCATTAAAAGCTGTACTTTATTCTGAAAAGGGGGGGGGGGGTAAACGCCCTAATATCAAGGGTAATTCTATTTTGCTGTGGAAAGCAAACTCTCTTTACAAAAAAAAAAGTATAATTGCTAATTACTTCAAAGAGGGTAAAAATTTAGACAGAAAAAGGGTTAATAATTGGGCAGTGACTTGACCGGATAATTGCATGCTTTAAACTCCTCCCAAAAAGGCTTCACACATGTATCTAGATTCTTAATAAATGTCCTACCTTTTCCAGAAATCCCAAGAAACCATGGGGAAATCAAACATTTCACAAAATTTCGGGGGGGGGAGGGCGGGCCCGAAGGCCCCTCCCCCTGCGTACGTGCCAGGTTGGAGTCTACTGTTTCTCTGAGATAAATATTCTGCCTTATGGTTTGAACTCACAAAAATCTCAGCTACGAATGTCTCATAAATGAATACAAAAAGTTATAAAAACAAAAATCCAGATCTAAACCTTTTTGGGGTATGTAATTCAGCACCGTGGTCATGAGAATCGATCTTTAAGGGTTGAGGGAACCCTTAAGGGTTTAAGGGTTTTAAGGATACTGTTATCAACGGTACTAGGTGCTTACCACCTTCCAGCCGGTAAATACCCCTTTCCCGGGAAAACCCCAACCCCAAAAAATATCTCCCTGCGGAAAATACCCCCCTTCCCCGAGGAAAATAAAGCTTTCCGACTTTGAAGATTTTATTTGAGCTTCGTAGGGTGAAGAAATTTTGATGTATGTGTATTATACGCCACTCACTCAAGTTCACGCTGTGTTAAACTCGAGAACAAACCAGTTTGTTCATTAGTTTCTTTCAGCTTAGTGTGAGACAAGACAAAGGCAAGTGACAGAATAGATGGAAAATATATTATTTGAGCTATATACTTGCACATAAGGCGGGGGGTAAAGTATTTGAACAGTTTGAAGTCAGAAAACAATTCTTAGTTAACAATATATAGAATAATTGTACATAACATATTTTGCATGCACAGTCGCTATACTTTACCTTCCCCCCCAATGTGCAAATATATGGCCCAAATTTGTTTCAATGGTAACGAAGAAACTAACAAAGAAACCCGTTTGTTCTCGAGTGAGTGGCGTATAATACACAAGTACGTGCATTTTTCATGGAGGGAGCCGGATTTCCCGGCATTATTTAAAGATGATCAGAAAAAAAATCAACTGAAAGTAAGGAGCAACATCAAAACTTATAACGAACAGAAATTATTACGTATATCAAAGGGGTTGCGTCCTCCTCAAGATTTTGCTCTTTACGCTAGAAACGGTTTTTTTTCAAGAATTTTCGAACAAAACTTTTATTCTAATTAAAAGACCATGGTGTTTCAGGAGTCGTTCTTAAAGAATTAGGACAAAAAGTCAAAACTTAAGCTCAAAGAGTAAGGTCTTGGGGAAAGGACAACTCCTTTCATATACGTAATAATTTCTCCTTTTTAAAGTTTTGATGTTGCTCCTTACTTTCAATTGAAAAAACTTGTCTTTTTCAAAATTTAATTTCTGATCGTTTGTAAATAATTCCGGGATATCTGACTCTCTCCATGAAAATTTCCGATGCTTTTGTATTATGTGCCACTCACTTGAGAACAAACCGGTTTCTTTGTTAGTTTCTTCATTACTTTAGATACAAATTTCGGTAATATATTTGCACATTAGGGGGAGGAGGTAAAGTATAGTGGGTCTGCATGCAAAATGTGTTAGGTACAATGAAATAGGAATTGTTTTCTTGAGTTCAAATTGTTCAAATACTTTACCCTCCCCTCCCCCTATGTGCAAATATATATAGCCCAAATTATATATTTCCCATCTATTCTGTCACTTGTCTTAGTCTTGTTTCACGCTAAGCTGAAAGAATCTAACGAAGAAACGGCTTTGTTCTCGATTAAACTTGAGTGAGTGGAGTGTAATTCACAAGTACCAAAATTCCCTCCCATTACGTAAAAAAACTCAAATAAAATTTTCAAATGTGCAAAGCCTTATTCTCCACGGATGGGAGTATTTTCCGGGGAGTAAACGCCGGCCACCGTTATCAACATATCTAGTATCAATTATCAGTATTTTTTAATACTTTACACTTTTATTTTATATGCTTTTTGGATGCATTTATTGATATAATTATTTTACGTCTTCCTGTATCGTAAATCCATTAATAGAATTTTTCATCTCAAGGAACTTACGCAAAATAGGTTGATTTTTCTTTTCGGCCGCTAGAACTAGCACGATACTTGTACGACATCAAATAAAAAAAACTAGTTTTTTTTAACTGAAAGTAAGGAACGACATTAAAACTTAAAACGAACAGAAATTACTCCGTATATGAAATGGGTTGTCCCCTCCGCAATCCCTCGCTCTTTACGCTAAAGTTAAAATTGTTTTAAAAAGTAGAACTGTGGCAAAGAGTCAAACTTTAGCGTAAAGAGCGCGGGATTGCGGAGGGGACAACCCATTTCATATACGGAGTAATTTCTGTTCGTTTTAAGTTTTAATGTCGCTCCTTACTTTCAGTTAAAAAAACTATTTTTTTTATATAATTTCTGAACGTTTTTGAATTAATGCATGTTTGATTTTCGCTCTCCGCACATAAATTATTAAAATGAAATTTGTGTATTAATTCTTTTTTGGCTAAATAGCTTTCTCTTAGTTTTGATCTGACGATTTTGAGAAATAAGGGGTGGGGAAGGAGCCCTGTTGCCCTCCAATTTTTCGGTTACTTAAAAAGGCAACTAACACTTAATTTTTAACGAATGATTTTATTAGTAAAAAATATACGTAACTTAAGAATTAACTTACGTAACAAACTTTTATATTCTTATAGTTTTATTATATATATGAGGGATTGTCCCCTCGTTAATACCTCGCTCTTTACACTAAATCTTAAGTTTTGTCCCAATTCTTTAAGAATAACCCCTGAATCAGAAAGGCCGTAGAATAAATAGTTTAAATTACTAAAAATACTTCAGCATAAAGAGCAAAGTATTTACCTTCTCCTAAATACCTCGCTCTTTATGCAAAAGTATTTTTAGAACCCCTCATATGCGTGATAATCTCTGTTCGTTTTAAGTTTTAATGCTACTCCTTACTTTCAATTAAAAAAACTTTTTCATGTTTATATTTTCATTGTTTTTTTTAATAGTAATGCTAGAAAATCCTGCGCCATTTTCATTGGATTTCTCTTCCCCCATGAAATATTCCTCCAAGGAAAGATCCTCCCACATAGCCTCCTCCCCTTAACCCCACACCCAAGCCAAAAAAATCCCCCTGAAAACGTCGGTATACTTCCCAATAACCATTATTGTATGTAAACATTGGTCAAAGTTTGTAACTTGCAGCCCCTCCCCCAGGGACTGTGGGGGAGTAAGTCACCCCCAAAGACATAGTTATTATGGTTTTCGACTATGCGGAATAAAATGGCTATCTCAAAATTTTGATCCGTTGACTTTGGGAGAAAATGAGCGTGGGAGGGGGCCTAGGCGCCCTCCAATTTTTTTGATCACTTAAAAAGGGCACTAGAACTTTTCATTTCCGTTAGAATGAGCCCTCTTGCAACACTCTAGGACCATTTGGTCGATACGATGACCCCTGGAAAAAAAAAAAAAAAAAAAAAAAAACAAATAAACACGCACCCGTGATCTGTCTTCTGGCAAAAAATACGAAATTCCACATTTTTGTAGATTGGACCTTTAAATTTTTTCTATAGTGTTCTCTGATACGCTGAATGTGATGGTGTGATTTTCGTTAAGATCCTATGACTTTTAGAGGGTGTTCCCCCTATTTTCCAAAATAAGGCAAATTTTCTCAGGTTCATAACTTTTGATGCCAAAGACTAAATTTGATGAAACTTATATATTTAAAATCAGCATAAAAATCCGATTCTTTTGATATATCTTTTAGCATCGAAGTTCCGTTTTTTAGAGTTTCGTTTAGTATTGAGCCGGGTCGCTCCTTACTACAGTTCGTTACCACGAACTGTTTGACCAGTTTCTTTTTTGCCCAGTCGGAGATAATGGCTTAGCCTGAGTGAAAAGAAACTACTATACACGTATGTTTTAATTAAATGCTCAATATATAGAGTTGGTTATGTTAGGTATTTAATATATAAAGTCCTGGGCGGCCTGCTTTCCCTAGTTCTCTGTCGTAGTTTCCATGATTTTCATCATATTTTGGTACATTACACCTAACTTGATTTTTTGGATGTGGTCCCAAAGAAATTCCAACTACACTTGTTTTTTTTTTACTTTTGATGGAAGGTCGTTTCTCCATCCCTCATAAATGCTACTGTGACATTATAGAACTGAATAGATTATAAAGCACCCTATTTAGTGTCCACTTGAGGTTGTTGATTAAGGGAATGAATGGCATCAATCAATCTTGGTCACTTAAAAAGGGCACTAGGACTTTTCATTTTCGTTAGAATGAGCCCTCTTGCAACACTCTAGGACCATTTGGTCGATACGATGACCTGGAAAGAAAAGAAAACAAAAAAAATAAATAAACACGCACCCGTGATCTGTCTTCTGGCAAAAAATACGAAATTCCACATTTTTGTAGATAGGAACTTGAATTTTTTGCTATAGGGTTCTCTGATACGCTGAATGCGATGGTGTGATTTTGTTAAGATTCTATGACTTTTAGTGGGTGTTTCTCCCTATTTTCCAAAATTAGGCAAATTTTCTCAGGCTCGTAACTTTTGATGATAAAGACTAAATTTGATGAAACTTATATCAGCATGAAAATCCGATTCTTTTGGTGTATCTTTTAGAGTTTCGTTTACTATTGAGCCGGGTCGCTCCTTACTACAGTTCGTCACCACGAACTTTTTGATTTGATACCCCTATAGCTCAAGAAGTGAATTTAAGTTAATCCTAGTAAAAAATAGCTAAGTGTGATAAAAATATAATACTTTTGAAACAAATTTGGGCTGTATATTGGTATATTAGGGTGGTGGGGTAGGGGTAAATTATAGTGGTTCTGCATCTAAAATCTAATATCTAAAATTATTCTGATATTATGAAGTAAGAATTGTCTTCTGACTTCGCACTGTCCAAATACTTTATCCTGTCCCACGAATTTGCAAATATACAGCCTATATTATACATATTCCCATCTATTCTGTCATTTCTCTTTTTTTTTCACGCTAAGTTGAAAGAAAATAGCGAAAGCAACCAGTTTACAGTGCGTCAATGCATGAACCACTTGAACTGGAGGGAGTATGTCATACAAGTACCCCAGCCCTTTTAGAGATTTAGTCACGACGTTCCCTTTTTTTTAGGTAGAGGAGATTAGAGAGAACATCGACAAAATCCAAGCCAATGTCGACGAAGTCAAGAAGAAACACAGCTCAATATTGTCCGCCCCTCAAACTGATGAAAAGGTGAAGCAAGACCTCGAAGATCTTATGGCTGATATAAAAAAGACTGCAAATAAAGTTAGAAGAAAGTTAAAAGGTGAGCTAGGGACACACAAAAAAAGAAAAAAACCTTTCTCAACAAAAAATAAACGAATAGAACGAACACTAAAAACACGAAGAAGAGAAAAAAAAAATAAATGTGAACAATTTATTTCTTATTTATTTATTTTTTTTCTTTTCTTTGTGTTTATAAGTTGGAGTGTTTTTTTGTGTGTCTTATTTTTAAAAGCAGTTTTTTTCCGTCGTTTTCGGTTTTTTTTTTTGTTGAAAAAGGCTCCCAGACATGGGGTCGAAATATTCGGAATATTTTTTAATTAAAGTGTTTGTTTTTATTTTTTCTTCACTGCTTTGTCGAAATTGAAATCCGTTTTTCTTGCTAAATTCTTCGTAGAGAACAGTTAAAATTTCTAGGGCACGTTCCGCGGATGAAGGATGACAGATTGTCCTTTTCAGCCAACCGCTTAGGGCTAAAGGGTAAGCAGGTCGTCCGTGGTTCGGACGGGAGGATGCAAAGAAAGGTTTAAGGGAAATGGGCACTTCCTGGGATAGTGTAAAGAAGGAGGCTGTGAATGGATTGGGAAGGAGGAGGAGAACGCGAAGCTGTGTTGGCCTTATGCGGCTTGGTGCTGTGGTGAGTTGTTGATAATATATATATATATATATATATATATATATATATATATATATATATATATATATATATATATATATATATATATTATATATATATATTATATATATATATTATATATATATATATATATATATATATATATATATATATATATATATATATATATATATATATATATATATATATATATATATATATATATATATATATATATATATTATATATAATATAGTTGTAACCTAGCTTTCAGAGTGAGAACATCTCAAATAACTGGATTATATTGATTCGGAGTTCAAAGTAAAAGGATTTGGTTTGAATTGGATATTTATGAACTGTGAGTATAACCGGTCTACTTTAGTGTGACGAAAATAACGAATTCAGTTACTTTATAAAGGATTATTTTGAAACTAATTTAATCGGATGTGAGGTCAGCTGTTTGACAGCATGGTGAGTAATAATTTGATTTGATTTTGGACTTTGGCTAATTGTCCATATTTGTTGGTTATACCATTATGACGGAATATGTACATTCGTCGGTGTTGAATTTCGTGCAATCAAATCTTAAAAAAGGAGTAAGTGATGAAGTTATTGCTAACCATGCTGTTGGGTTTTTCGATGAGAAGTCTATTATGGCGGCTAAAATAGAACTTTGGTCTCATGTTTACGAGGGTGAACGTGTGCAAAAGACGCCAAGGCGATCAAGCTAATTACCGTCACATTAAGGACATGATGGAAATCTTCCAGAAATGCGACAGCGAAAATTTGTCTTTGCCTACATACGTGATTATTTTACCTACCGAGGTTCCTGTTATTCCTGCTGTGGCTTATTCTAGCTTGTAAGCATTGATTCGGAACTTAAGCAAATCCGTGAGAAGATTTCATCGTATGATCTTAAATTCCCCCCTCTTAGCAGCCCTGGCGCTCAGTCATTGAATCCCGATCTGACGACCGTTGTTATTTCTAAAGTCCCATCAGAATTAGATAATCCTGCCAAGCGTCGCGAAATAATAGACTCTATTCCAGGTCATGAATGTATTCACAGCATTAAGCCCTCTGGCGATAAGCTAGTGGTACGAATCGACAAGATTGCTGCAAGGAACTTTTGCAATGCCGTTCCAAATGTAATGAGAGATTGTGACGTCAAAGTAAAAGAAACGAAATATATTGGAATCATTAAAGGTATACCGACCAATTTTGATGAGGAAATGTTAATTGATTGCAATAATATTACTCATGCGAAGCGAATAGGCAATTCTTTGGCTGTTAGAGTGTTTTTTGAAAACGCTGTTGCGCTGGCTAATGCACTTCGACTTGGTATAAAGATTGGGTATGAGATATATCGAGTTTACGAATACCAACGCCCACCCAAATGCTGTTATAATTGCCAATCACCAAATCACTTAAAATCAAATTGTGATAAAGAAAAATGCTGCTCCCGTTGCGCAGGGCAACATGAATCCTTGCCTGATTCTCCGTGCCAGGCTACACCAAAATGTGTGAACTGTCAAGGCAATCATGTGTCATTTTCAATGAAATGCCGAATTCTTCGTGAACTTCTGTCGAAACGATCGTCCTATACTAGAAAATGAGTGCTAAGACTAATTTCACTATATGTTCGTTCAATATTAACGGTACTAAGGATAAAGACGTTTCTTTAGATCAGAAATTAGAAAATTTTGATGTTTTATTCCTCCAGGAGCATCTCCTACCTTTAGTGAGCTTAAACTCCCTACAGAGAAGTAACGAACACTCAGTTTTTTCTAAAAGTGCACGCAAAACCTCTGGCAGACCATCAGGTGGCCTAGCATGTTTAATAAAAAAGACGCTGTTTTCACCACCCCCTTTATGTTATTACGAGAGTGATTGTTATATTGCTATTCGTCTTGCCAACCTTGTCCTCATTAATGTTTATCTCCCCTGCGACCAGAAATCCCTCCGAAGTTTAACTAAATTTACAAAATTTTGCGCATTAATAAAAAGTCTTTTGAATGGCATTGAGAGTAGTGGACTGGATTGGTTATTAATCGGTGATCTGAACTGTAACATTCACTCTTCATCAGTGCGGACTGAGCTTCTGTTAGATTCCTTACCGAATAGTTACAAAATTTTGAAGAAAGATGCCTCCCATTCCTATATCCATAATAGTGGCTCACTTTCAGACATTGACCATTGTATCGTTTCTTCTGGTCTCATCTGTGGCGAAGTCCATGTTGATCAGGATGAGCGTGATTACGACCATCTCCCCTTATCCCTCACTGTTACCCTTAATGCTACTGCGGAGAAGAACCTTCGTCCCAATTCTAGAAAATGGATTTCTAAAAGAGAATGGAACAAAGCTGACTGGCCTCTTTATTTTTCTACGCTTGTTAGCCTTCTATCAACGATTAAAGTCCCTTTTAATCTGTTGTGTACAAGCGTTGGGTCCCCACAAGCCAGAATTCAGCTTAATATTTATTATAGCCACATTGTATCGTGCTTAAAGAGGTCTGAAGAAGTAGCTGTTCCCCTATGTCGCTTTAGAGCAAAAACAAGAAGTTCAATTTGGAAGAATGACCCAGAGCTCAAAACAATAAAAAATCGGGCTAAGTTGTGGCTAAAAATTTGGATAGCTTGCGGCCGCCCCTTAAGGGGTAATGTTTTCGATATTAAACAAAGAACAAAGCTTGATTTTAAACGCTATCTTCGAAAAATTAGGTACAATGGTGCTGAATTTCCTAAGTCTCCTAGCCAGTGGAAAAAAGTGATCAATGTCGCGAAGTTTGATAGATCGCCTACGGCTGACCGAATCCCTAATGTATCATGGATCAATCATTATAGTAACATTTTCGATACAGTGATATATGCGGTTCATTTTCGTTTTGCCAAGCTCTGTTCTAATCTGTTGCCTAACAAAATCATTCAAGGTCATGTACCTCCCGTTAGTGTTGACCGTGTCAAAAGAAGTGTAGAGAGACTTAAATCGAAATCTTATGATATAGACGGGATCAGTGCTTTTCACCTCAACACCGATTCGGAGGAATTAGTTTATCACTTGCAGTTACTTTTTCAGATGTGTTTATGCTCTTCTTTAGTCCCTGATTCTTTTTTAGTTGGTAACATTACGTCAATTTTGAAACGCGGTAAGGACCCAACTAGTTGCGCTTCGTATAGGCCTATTACGGTTGCTTGTACTTTAAGTAAAGTATTTGAATATGTTTTGCTCCCTGATCTCCTGTCTAATGTAGATTATATGTCTAATCAGTTTGGCTTTAAGCCGTATATAGGATGCCAACATGCTCATCGTGCTATAGTTTCGCTATTACTTGAAGCGCATAAAAATGGTTTTGAGGTTCATTTTTGTGCACTCGATGTTTCAAAAGCTTTTGATTCAATTTGTCATAGCCAACTTTGGTATTCTTTAATCCAACTTGGTGCAAATGTGTCTATTATATCAACTCTTCGTTTTTGGTATGCTAATTCATATGTTCGACTCAAGTCAGGTGACACCTACATTGGTAATATCCCCATCCGTTCTGGTCTTAGGCAAGGAGGAGTCTTATCCCCTTATCATTTTAATGCTTGTCTTTATTCTGTTTTGCCACGTATTAATCCATCATGTTTTTTAGGCCTAACTAATCTTTCGTACATTGCATATGCAGATGATTTACTTTTGATCAGCCGCACTAAATCTAGCCTAATTAAGTCGACCCAGCTTGTTTCTAAGTCTTTTGAGGAAATCGGCCTCAAACTTAATACTGAAAAATGTGAATATTTAGTTTTTAATGCTAAGTATCAAAGTAGTGATCTTGATTGTGGTTATTTTTCAGTTAAGCTCGTTTCTTCGATTCGGTGGCTTGGTATTAATATTTGTTCATCTTTATCGGCTTTTCGATCCTGTGGGCTAAATGATATTAAAAGTAAACTTAAAAAAGGGTACGCGAAAATTGTCCCGAACCGAGGCAGATTTTCACGAAAGGCTTTATCCAGACTTTATTCTACATATTGCGATCATTCTATATTGTTTCTTTCCGGTTTGCGCCCGTTGTTTAATAATCAAGATTTGCAGGGCATAAGAGTTATGTATTTTCGTTATTGGAAATATTTATTGTATCTGCCGCGTTCTTATAGAAATCAGAAGATTATCAGAAAGTTTTGTGCCACTGATATTATTTTCGTTTATAAAAAACTCTATGCTAGATTAGGTGCTGAGGCCTGTCAACGCTTGGGCCCTTACCACCCTTTGATTAGACTGTATTAATTGTATTGTTTGTGTTATTTCGTTTTTCTTTCCTTAATGTTTTTACTCCGCTTAATTTGTCAAAACAAGCGGGTAACAAATAATTTAATTATTATTATATATATATATATATATACATATATATATATATATATATATATATATATATATATATATATATATATATATGTATATATATATATATGCATATATATATATATATATATATATATATATATATATATATATATATATATATATATATATATATATATATATATATATATATATATATATATATATATATATATATATATATATATATATATATATATATATATAAACGTTGCAAAAATAGCCTGACGTGGCCTCCATCCGCTTGCTGTGTTTGTTACAAAGTTCGGGCTTCGACTCTCACATGATTGTCATCATGATGTGACAATTTCGTCTTCTTTTTGATAGTATAGTTTGTATTTACATGGTTCCAAACAGTGGCACAACCTCTTCAAAAGTCTGGAAAAGGGGGGCAAGTTTGGAGCCAATTTTCGCAAATCAAATGAAATTGACATTGAAAACTGAAAATGAGCCATATATTACCATAAAGGCAAAGACATACTACAGAAAACTATCCTCTTTCTCTGGCTGCTTGAATTATTCAGGGTTAGGCTTGAAAAACATTTTTGTACAGAATAAATTTTAGCAGGGGGGGGGGGGCAAACTGGGGTGTGGGGGGCATATAGCGATTTGCACCCCTGGTTCCAAAATTAGTCGGGAAAAGTTTCATGTTTTTAGTTCGAATAGTTAAGCTTCAAATGACCTCAGAGCTTTTAGGCTTTAGTAATGTAGACTGTAGGACTTTCTCCTTTAGGAATTTTTTCATTGTAGTCCTTCTTGCCTCCCCCTCCCTCAAACAAACAAAGTGGAAATAATAGGGAATTTTTTCAAAGACAGTGGAATTCCACTGTCTTGAAAAATTTTTTCCCTACTGTTTATACTTAGTGTTTGTTTGATATGGAATGGCAATATGGTCTTCGTCGCTATTTCCCTCCTTAATGTCTAAGTTAAAAACTCGATCGCCTGGTTTTTGAAAGACTTCATATATGTTAATCTTTGTATTGTAAGTATAGTTCAAATTAAAACTTCCCCTCTAGCTTGCTTAAAGCCTATACCTTTTATGGAATGAACAGTCTCTCTATAGTTCTTAAAATAAATACAGTATGGGGGGAACCCTTTTGCATGAAGGATCGTTAGAAATTGTTTCCAGACAGGAAGTTTCTCCTGGAATGAAGGATATTAACTTTGGATAGCAACCACTTTGGGGGAACGGGTGTGATAAGCCAAAGGAATTTAGATTATTCACCTTCCTCTGTGCTGAAGTGTTACTGACTCAGTAATATTGAGAAATTGGAAACGTAATTAAGAGAGGAACATACTATTTTATCTCGAATTGATTTGTTGATTGATGAGGGTTGAAAAGAAGAATCATAGTTTGATTGATAGGGAAAGGCAAAAGAAAAGAGATAGGGTAAGGGAAAAGAAAAAGGAAAAGATGATAGATCTGGTCTTGAGAAGGTACAGGGGTTTCAGCCCAAGTCGTGTTAATTTGTGTTCGTTTTGAGTTTGACTCGGCTATTTATCGTAATTTCTGTTCGTTTTGAGTTTCGTTTATTTATTGATAGTGATTTGTGGTAGTTTCACGCTTGGAAGATTATTTGACTCTATTTATGCTCATTCTTGGCTCTTTAATTTTCTTTGAAAAACTTGTCTTGTCGAGAAAAGTTTTTTTTAATTAATTTCTGTGTTTTTTACTGGCATAGTCTTCAATAAGAATCCATAGTATGGGTTGCTATTTATATGTTGGAGAAAATTTTTCAACAATTTTTAATCCCAATACAAACAATATTTTTTAATTTAATTTTATAGCTTCTGAAAATAACCTGAACATTAAAACTGAATATCATTCCCGTAAGATTCTATCTATGCTCTTTGACAACCAGGACACACTTGCGCTCTTTTTGTTTATTTAAATTGTAAGAGCAGAAGTAGTGATAGTAGTATCCCAAAAGTTTCAAATTAATACCCCCATTCGTTCTCTATAATATTGCTCAGGTGTCTTATTGGCAACCATTTAACACAATGCCATTTGATTTATTTTTAAAGCAACATTCAGTTTTAAAGCATAATGGGCCAGTTGCATAATTGTTGGGGGTTCACATGCCTAATATCCCTAAAGACTTAATTGCTGGATCTTTCCACTATACTGAAGAAAATGACTCTCAAAATTTTGACTGGATACATTAGGAAAATGAATGGGCTTGAATCCAATGAGCCACCTCCGAAGCTTTCACGATCACCCTTTCTATATATATATATACCTTATATACCCCAGGGTATAGTCTGCAACTCTTACCCTGAGGGCTGTGGGGGAGTTGTCATCCTCATAATTTCCAGATCTTTCAATTGTGTTGAAAAAATGGATATCTCAAAAAAAATTTGGGTGTTTTTGGGGAAATGGTGGGTGTGGTAGGGAGGCTAGTTGCCCTCCAATCACTTTTGACTATTAAAAAGGGCACTGGCTCTTTCAATTTTCAATCAGATGAGCTGCTTTTGAAGTTTCTACGACAACAAATGGTTGGTCATCTCAAAATTTCTATCTGATGCATTTTGGTAAAATACGGGTTGTTGGGGTGTCCACCCTCCGGTCACTCTGAGTCTTAAAAATGGAACTAGAACTTCTGATTACGAATCCAATGAGCCCCCTTCGAAGTCTTCCCCCACGGCCTCGAGGGCCGTGGGGGAATTTTCATCCTTTAAGACATAATTTCTGGACTTTTCAATTACGTTGAACAAAGTGGCTATCTCAAAATTTTCTTTGGATGTTTTTGGGTTAATGGTGGGAGTGGGAGGGGGGTTAGCTGCCCTCCAATCACTTTTGACTGTTAAAAAGGGCACTGGCCCTTTCAATTTCCAATCGAATGAGCTCTTTTTTAAGTTTCTATGACAGCAAATGGCCGTCTCAAAATTTCTGTCAGAAGCATTTCGTGAAAATACGAGGGGGGGGGGGTATCCACCCTCCGATTACTCTGAATCTCAAAAAGGGCTCTAAAACTTCTGATTAGCTAGGGTGAATACAATCACCTTTTCTATATATACTTTATGTGCCTCCAGGGCATAATTTAAAACCCTTGCTCTGAGGGCTGGGGGATGGCATCCTCAAAGATATAATTTCCGGATCATTCAACTACGTTGAACGTAATGGCAATCTCAAAATTTGTATTGAATGTGTTTGGGGAAATGGTGGGCGTGGGAGGGGATTAGTTGCCCTCCGATCAAATTTGACTATTAAAAATGGCATTAGTCCTGTCAATTTCCAATCGAATGATCCCCTTTCGAAGTTTCTACGACAACTCCTTCGATATGAAGTGCCCTGGTCCAACCTCCCCCCCCCCGCAAGAAAAATAAACATCGCTCTTTACTTAGGCAGCACTATTGTTTTGCCTATGGTTGGATGTGTCTGGACCTATTTACGAAGGCTGTACCAAACAAGCGTCTAGGTAATACTGCAATAGTGTTTTGGGCGGCTATACAGCCAGTTGTATCTATGCTTGGGTTATATCCTTTAGACATTCTTTTGTGACACATTTGCTCAGGATTTGACGTATTTGATGTCCCTAAACAAGATACATGAAGAGTCCCTAGTATATTCCCCTCTTCTTCCTTTACCCCTCTATATACTGCTGTCTCAAACATCCATTTTTTTTGCTGTAAGAAAAATTATGTACCCAGATCTGTTTTTTTTTGGGCACCTTGAATCTTTTTAAGATTGACATTTTTAACATGACAATTAGTATTGATGGTGTTAATTTTAAATTTGTCTCCTGTCATGGAAAGGTATTGTATTAATCTTAAGCATGGACACCTAAATTCTAGCTTAATGGACTTGGGTCATGCGAACTAACAGACATCTGTCTCTATTGATCAGTTGGTTGAAAACTATCCACCAAAAGAACCTTGCCTGTTTTGTTGGTTCATGTATTTTGAATGTAACGCTTTCGACTCGGCTAAGTGCCGATAGAATATTAGTCCTGTCAAAATGGCATTTTTCTCTTCAAAGTGACATTTTTCTTGTCAAAATGGCCTTCTTTTACTACAAATGTTTGATAATCTGCAAGAATAGTCTTAAGTCAGTGGTTCTTAAACTTATTTAGACACTGTACCCCTTTTTACCCACAACACAATTTATGTTCCCCTTCTCTGTTACCAGTACTAAGTAAACTATAGTTAGAATATAAAAAAATTGCCAGTCCTTGAATTAAAGGGTTGTTTTATTATTTTTTTTCGTTTGCCGCCCACATACCCCCTAAAAAATTTTGCGTATCCCCGTACCATAGTTTGAGAACCACTGGCCTTAGTAATAAACATATGGCAGGCTATTTGGTTCTCTGTTAGACAACCAAATTGTCTTTCGATTTTCGTATTAGGAGGGGGGTATCTATGTATCTATAGAAAAGGACTGTTCTCATGTTTTTTTTTTGGTTTCAGAGTGACACAAGTTAAAGACGTGCAATTTTCTTGACTCGTTTCTTTTTTTTTGGGGGGGGGAGGGGTCAAACCAGCCCCCTTCTTGATTACGGCTTTGGATTCAAATTACGAATGCTGGAAACTTGAGTTTTTCTCCTATCATGTTTATCTTGAGTGAGAATTTAACAAATCTAGGTCATGAGAACTAAAAGAGCGAATTATTTTCTATTCATTCTAGGAATTACCCTACTGGATAAACTTGTATTTTCTGCTGGTTTACATATTTTGTCCTATTACACACCTGACTCAGCTCGTTAAAGGGATTGTTTTTCTAAATTCTTGTTGGGCAAATTATCCGTGATGTCACATAGCATGGTTAGGATTAACTTGACTCAGCAATAATCGCAGTATGGGGTCTGCTGCTGAATAGTGTTCAAAACAGATAGAGGGAAAACGGCAAGTCGAGCAAGATTTGAATGGGATAGCTGGAAGATTATTTTTCCTCTTTCCAAATTTGAGAGTGCGCATTGTCTAGAGTAGGCTCTAGACGGTTAAGTGGCTTGATCAAGCGATTCTGTTGATCGATTGACGTTTGCTTCAGTCAACCCTTCAATCTTGATCAAAACACCTTGTTCAATCAGCTTATGATTTGTATCATGAAGTACCTGATTTTAAATTCTAGTGCAGACCTGGCCTTTCTTGCCTTGACTTTGGTTGTCCGTAAGCGGACAACCAAATAAAGTTAATAGAACCAAATAAAGTTAATAGAACCATAAGTTAATAGAAAAAATAAAAATAATAAAGGTTATTATAAAAAAAGTTATTAATAGAAAAAGAAAAGTATTAATAAAAAATATAAATAAAAAAATTAATATAAATAAATAAATATAAATATAAATAAAATAAATAAATATCTAAATATATAATAAATAAATATTATTTATAAAATTATAAATATTATAAAATAAATATTATTATTTAATTATATTATTTTAAATATTATTTTTTAAATATTATTTTTTATAATACTATAAAATAAATAAATATATAAATATAAATAAATAAAATAAAGTATAAGAAAAGTTATTAATAAAAAACGACAAATAAAAGTTATTAATAAAAAAAGAAAAAATAATAAAGTTAATAGAACCAAAGTTAATAGAACCAAATAAAGTTAATAGAACCAAATAAACCAAATAAAGTTAATAGAAAACGTTGTTGATCTAAGGCCCATAATACGCTTGGTGTTTTTTTTTTACCAAGCGTTTCTTAGAGATGTATTGGATAGTATTGCGACTTGTACATTGGGTGGTAAAAAAAACGTTTGTTAAGACATACGCCGACGGCAGCAATGCAGCCTTTTATATTAACACCTACGCCAAGATGGTGGCCTATGGAACTAAATGCATGCGTATACACTTAGCGTTTTTAAATGCTGACGACTGTTAATGAGATAGTGTATTTACAGAGAGTATATCATAAAAAAAGTGGAACTTATAAATAAATTTGTTTTCATGGGAATGGAGATTACTATTGGAAAAAAAAAAACTATATAATTTGATTAGGAAGTTCTCAGAAATTCAAGGAAGTTTCAATTGCCAGGGGGTTGGGCCCAACCCCCCGCAGATGTTTGAGTTACTTCTCTTCAAATTTACGACTGGAAGGTTTGTCCATTGAGATTGTAGATAAAAACCAGTGCCATCTTTACTTGGTGTTAGGCATTGATAGGCAGTACTACAGTCGCTCAATGCCAAGCCATGGGTCAAAATTGATGCGCGGTAATAGCTTAGTACATGTAATAGACACACCTTCTGTTAGGAATTACGCATCGTTTGTTAATTTAGTCCTCATGCATAAGATAAATACACTGCGAATTTGTTGTTTTTAGGCTTAGTACATATATATTTAAGTACGGTCTAATTAAAATCTGCGTATAACTACCACTAGGCAGTTTGGAACGAAACCACAGGACTCGCAATTTGATCCGACCAAACTTGACCAGACTTGAGGACTTACGATTCAGACTTGAACTGACTGGATAAATATTCTGGGGAGACTATCGCGTTTGTCGCATGTGCTTTATAGGCACCAATTGGGTGAGGGGAAGCAATTGTCCGCCTATATGTTTAAAAATTAATTTTGGTAATTTCATTTAAAAAAAAAAGAAGAAAAAAGTAGAGAATGTCCCACCAAAAAATCCAAAATAATACTTGATTTTTAGGACAAAAGCAAAACGCAGGATATACTTTAGATTATGTTTAGTTTGATAAAATCATATTCACCTACCCCAGAAAGGGACCCACCCTCTCCTAACTTGAGGTTGGTTAGGACTACCCTCCAGAAATTTCAACAATTAGCTGCTCAAAAAATGAACGTTTTTGTATCCCCCTCCGCTTAGGTAAATTCATCCAATCCCCATCCCCTCACAATTTGAGGTTGGTCAGAAATACCATCCAGAAACGTTAAAATTAGTGGCCTGAAATTACACATGTTTTTTTTTTAATATTGCCTTCTAGAGAAAATTATATTGTCCTCTTTCCCAAGGGTTAGAATAAATTAGCCTAAACCATGCAATTCATAGATTTATTTTATTGTTCTGTTTGAGATACATAAAAATTTATTAACTAAAAAAAAAAAAAAAAAAAAAAAAAAAAAAAAAAAAAAAAAAAAAAAAAAAAAAAAAAAAAAAAAAAAAAAAAAAAAAAAAAAAAAAAATGCTTATAAGGTGTTCTTGTGACGACTCGGCATGTTTGGCTTTATGTTAGTTAGTAGTTCTCTTAGTTGAGTTTCAGTTTTTATACACTTTTGCGTTGTTTCTGTTTATATGATTTTTGCGATTAAAAATGAACATGAATATGGTATATAAATAATTTCTGAGACCACACTGACTAATCATGACTAAATAAAAAATATCAAAGAAAAGAAGAACGAGGACTGTTACCCTTTCACCGTTATTGAGAAAGGGTCATCATATTTTAGTTTTGTTCCAAGGTTTGGTTTTGTATATTTTTATCAGTTTTATTCTGCACTGAGGAAGGTCAAGCGGAGGTCTTGGCCGAAATATTTGCATAATTTTTAATTTCTTCACTGGCTGTTTATTGTTCTCATTCTTCTTTTCTCTGCGATGTTGTGTTTTGTAATATGGTATATAAAGTTTTTTATTTTTTCAGACATCGAACAAAATATTGAACAGGAGGAACAGAAGAACAATCCAAATGCTGATTTGAGGATTCGTAAAACGCAGCATTCGACATTGTCGAGGAAGTTTGTTGAAGTGATGACAGAATACAATAAAACTCAAACTGACTACAGGGAAAGATGCAAAGCTCGTATCCTTCGACAACTAGAAATTAGTAAGAAATAGCACATTTTAATATCAATTTTTTCATTGTTTTAATTTTTATGTTTTCTAAACTTTTTTTTTAGATATTTGTATTTTAGGGACTTACATTTTTAGGTACTTCCCTTTCCTGGACTTAAGAAAGAAAGTCTCTGTTTAATCATAAAATCCGAATTCACACTTGCTGATAAGTAAGTTTCATTAAAACTGAATGTCTCTAGCTCTTGTACAAAGGGGGAGAAATTAAAGGGTTTTTCTTAGAGTTTCGGGAAATAAATAGCATTTTTTGAAAAAATTAAAAAAATTTGGGAAATGTCGGCTCTTATTCTTGTGCTGTTTATTCGAAACTCTTATATGAGCTCTACAAACTATGGCAACACCACCCCATCAATCTTGAATAGTTGTTTCAGACAAACTAAAGAGTTTATAGTTGACAAAATAGGATGATGCTTTGAAGCAGTGGTTCTCAAACTTAATTGGACACTGTACCCCTTCTAACCCACAAAATATTTTAGGTACCGGTTCTCAGTACTAAATAAATTATAGCAAAAATTTAAATAAAATTACCAGACCTAGAGTTAAAGGGTTGTGTTTTTCTTTGTTGGCCGAACGTGTACTCCCTAAAAGTATTTGCATACCCCCAAGGGACTTGCATACCAGTTTGAGAATCACTGCTTTAAAATGTCAAATCTAAGGCCGTATCCAAGATTTCTGTTTGGGGTGGGGGCAAACTTTAAAAAACGCTTCAAAATTTAATCATATGCATATTTGTCTTTTTTTTTTTAGTCGGACAAATTTTTTTTCTTTTTTGGGGGGGGGCTCAAACCCCCAAACTCTCTTAGGTACGGCCTCGGGCGAATTCCTTAAGAGCATTTTATTCCAGATATTAAATAGCAGTGTTGACAATCTTGACAAAAACGTCTCCTCTTGTCAACTACGATTGAAATTTGTATTTTTTCCATCTCCTCGAAACCAACAAAATTTGTTTGCATTTTTTTATTACAGTCGTTTCTAGACCCAGTTTAGTACTATTGCAGTTTATTACAGTCCCAGTATAGTCTCGGGCGCCCTACTTGTCTCCTTTCCCCTTGCCAGCTATTTTGCCTAAAGCTATTGACTAGGAATTTTTGTCAGGAATTTATTCCACATAGACTCAGCTGCGTAATTTAAAAGAAAAAAAAGAAAAATCTGTTTGATTCATTTGTTTCTGAATAGAGAATTTTGTAGGTTTCAAAATGCCATAGAATAATTTGTGCATTGAATTTCTAACAGTTTTGTAGGCAAAGGATCGAGGAATTAAAGCATTTGAGGGAAAAAGGGAGCTTCCAAGTATTTTAGAAACCAAATATCCTACGAGAAAACCTATTGAGCTAGCTTTTTTTGAATTTAAGGGATGAAAATCTGTCCCCTTTCCTTAAAGATTATCACATAATGCCTTTTGAATTATCGAAGCTGAGCTGGTAATCGAATTGATTTGGTTACAGACTTCAAACGGTTGATGCTTAAGAGTCTGCAAACTTTGTAAAGAGTATTCCAGTACCCAGAGTTAATTTATACACACTTGGAATTCTAAAAAAGAGCCTCTTGATATTCAAAATTGGTAATTTGCAACCTTTAGATATTGACACTGTCAACCAGTCTCATATTTGTTAATAAACTATGTATTTACCTTAGTTTCCATCTTGTAGGAAGAGGGGGGGGGGTGAAGCTGATCGTTAATTCTTATAGGACTTAAATGGGGGCTGAAACTACTAATCTTTTGACGGTCAGTCTTATCCCACCAGAGATTCCTTCGATGAATCAACTTGAATTCAAAATACGAGTCTCTGACGTTCAAAACTTGTAACTTACGACCTTTATTGAATCGCTTCCTGCTGTTGACACTTCCGCCTGTTGTTGAAACAGGAAATCCCATTGACTCTTAAGTTGTTGTTTCGGTTATGCCTTCTGGGCTATATGCCCTTTGCATACGTAAGAAAAGTCAAGTCAGTGCTTCGTCGGAGAATTTCTTGACTGTCAGTCTTACCCATCAGAGATTCCTTCTATGAATCAGCTTGAAATAAAAATATGAGACTCTGTCATTCAAAATTTATAACTTACGACCTTTATTGAATTGCTTCCTGCTCTTGGACTATTGCCTGTTGTTGAAACATCAGTTGTTGCTTAGATTATGCCTTCTGGGCTATATGCCCTTTGCATACGTGAGAGAAGCCAAGCCAGTGCTTCCTCGAAAAATTTCTTGACTGTCAGTCTTACCCATCAGAGCTTCCTTGGATGAATCAGCTTGAATTAAACATATGAGACTCTGTCATTCAAAATTTGTAACTTACGACCTTTATTGAATCGCTTCCTGCTGTTGGACTATTGCCTGTTGTTGAAACATCAGTTGTTGCTTAGGTTATGCCTTCTGGGCTATATGCCCTTTGCATACGTAAGAGAAGTCAAGTCAGTGCTTCCTCGAAGAATTTCTCGACTGCCAGTCTTACCCATCAGATCTTCCTTGGATGAATCAGCTTGAATTAAAAATATGAGACTCTGTCATTCAAAATTTGTAACTTACGACCTTTATTGAATCGCTTCCTGCTGTTGGACTATTGCCTGTTGTTGAAACATCAATTGTTGCTTAGGTTATGCCTTCTGGGCTATATGCCCTTTGCATACGTGAGAGAAGCCAAGCCAGTGCTTCCTCGAAAAATTTCTTGACTGTCAGTCTTACCCATCAGAGCTTCCTTGGATGAATCAGCTTGAATTAAACATATGAGACTCTGTCATTCAAAATTTGTAACTTACGACCTTTATTGAATCGCTTCCTGCTGTTGGACTATTGCCTGTTGTTGAAACATCAGTTGTTGCTTAGGTTATGCCTTCTGGGCTGTATGCCCTTTGCATACGTAAGAGAAGTCAAGTCAGTGCTTCCTCGAAGAATTTCTCGACTGCCAGTCTTACCCATCAGAGCTTCCTTGGATGAATCAGCTTGAATTAAAAATATGAGACTCTGTCATTCAAAATTTGTAACTTACGACCTTTATTGAATCGCTTCCTGCTGTTGGACTATTGCCTGTTGTTGAAACATCAGTTGTTGCTTAGGTTATGCCTTCTGGGCTATATGCCCTTTGCATACGTGAGAGAAGCCAAGCCAGTGCTTCCTCGAAAAATTTCTTGACTGTCAGTCTTACCCATCAGAGCTTCCTTGGATGAATCAGCTTGAATTAAACATATGAGACTCTGTCATTCAAAATTTGTAACTTACGACCTTTATTGAATCGCTTCCTGCTGTTGGACTATTGCCTGTTGTTGAAACATCAGTTGTTGCTTAGGTTATGCCTTCTGGGCTATATGCCCTTTGCATACGTAAGAGAAGTCAAGTCAGTGCTTCCTCGAAGAATTTCTCGACTGCCAGTCTTACCCATCAGAGCTTCCTTGGATGAATCAGCTTGAATTAAACATATGAGACTCTGTCATTCAAAATTTGTAACTTACGACCTTTATTGAATCGCTTCCTGCTGTTGGACTATTGCCTGTTGTTGAAACATCAGTTGTTGCTTAGGTTATGCCTTCTGGGCTATATGCCCTTTGCATACGTAAGAGAAGTCAAGTCAGTGCTTCCTCGAAGAATTTCTCGACTGCCAGTCTTACCCATCAGAGCTTCCTTGGATGAATCAGCTTGAATTAAAAATATGAGACTCTGTCATTCAAAATTTGTAACTTACGACCTTTATTGAATCGCTTTCTGCAGTTGGACTTTTGCTTGTTGTTGAAACATCAGTTGTTGTTTAGGTTATGCCTTCTGGGCTATATGTCCTTTGCATACGTGAGAGAAGTCAAGTCAGTGCTTCCTCGAAGAATTTCTCGACTGCCAGTCTTACCCATCAGAGCTTCCTCGGATGAATCAGCTTGAATTAAAAATATGAGACTCTGTCATTCAAAATTTGTAACTTACGACCTTTATTGGATCGCTTCCTGCTATTGTACTTCTGCTTGTTG
Organism: Artemia franciscana; assembly: GCF_032884065.1. Taxonomy (NCBI): domain Eukaryota; kingdom Metazoa; phylum Arthropoda; class Branchiopoda; order Anostraca; family Artemiidae; genus Artemia; species Artemia franciscana. Next base: position 29,864,220 of record NC_088868.1, on the reverse strand, counting down.
TTGAAACAGGAAATCCCATTGACTGTCAGTTATTTTGGTTATGTCCTCTGGGCTATACACCCTTTGTATACGTAACAGTATAAGGTCAGTGCTTCTCCGAACGATTTCTTGACTTTCAGTCTTACCCCATCAAAGATTTCCCGATGTGGATGAATCAGTCACTATCAACTCGTTTTTGATTACATCAATTTTGATTGTTGACCGAGAAGGGCTTTTCAACAAGGACTCGTCTCATTGGATGGGAAAAATACTAATGTTTGTCCAACGCTTGCAGAGCTCTCTCTTCAATTTGGGGGTATAATCTATTGACGAAGTAGATTAAAATGGGGAGAACAGTTGGGCACAAAAAAACTAAAATTTTATTTTTTTACCACTTGAAAAAGAAAAATTGTGCTGTTTGGATGTTTGTGAGAGCATAAATGAAAATGAAAAGTTTTAACACTTTCAATTTAGGCAAGAGTTTGTCCATAGGGTCTTAAAGTTTTATTGAAAATTTTTATTTATTTATTATTTTTTGGTTTTTCTAACCACTAAAAAATAATCTACATAATTTAGATTTTCCAGGCAGGCTTCTTTGCCTAAAGATCAATTACATTACGAATTTCTACTAATCAATTATTAGAATTTAAATAATTAGAAATCACATTACTAATTTCTACTAATCAATTATTAGAATTTAAATAATTAGAAATTACATTACTAATTTCTACTAATCAATTATTAGAATTTAAATAATTAGAAATTACATTACTAATTTCTACTAATCAATTATTAGAATTTAAATAATTAGCAATTACATTACTAATTTCTACTAATCAATAGCACTAAACTGGTATGGAAAAAGTTCCAAAGCTGCCAGTTGCAGAAGTCAACAGAATTTCAAAAGCTGTAGCCACTTTAGCAGCACAATTTGTCTTTTGGCAGCTTTTCCTTGAGCAGAAGTATTTTCATACGTAAAAATGGTATTTTCAGTCAAAATCTGCCAACACATTTGAAAACTTCCATGCAGCATTGCCACTTTGCTGCCCCGCTTTTTGCACAATGGGCACTAAAGTTAATTAAAGCTATGTATGCAAAATTAGCAGAAAAACTTGATATTTTCTCGCTAATAAATAAAATGGAAAATCTGAAATTTTTTGATGAAATTCGTAATTTTGAAAGCAGTGAAAGAAAACTTATCTGCTAAACCTCTAGAATTCAAACGTCGCCATTTTTCCATTTATTAGGCCCTCAAAGAAAAAAAAAAGTTTAGGATTTTAGCAGGCATTGTTTTTCGCCTCTTTTGAAAAGATTTACTTCTATAAAAATTCCGACATCCAAACTTGGTATATTTGAAACAAAATCATTAAAACCATGTATCATTAAATATTTACTCACAAACAAAAATGTTATTTAAGAAAAGTTGCAAACTTCTCAGCTTGAGACAAAACCGAAATTATTTAATAGAAAATTAATTGATATATTTTAGCCTTTTAATTTGAAATTTGGATCTTTTCGGTTTTCGAGTTTATCGAAGTTTTCGACCGTTCTTTGTGCACAAAAAAAAAAAAAAAAAAAAAAAACGATTCTGGACATACTGTGTGTCTATTTGGTCGCCTCAAAATGTTTTTCTCCATAAAATGTTGGTTTCTGTTTGGTTCTAAAAATCGCAGTTTCAAGCCAAAATTAATGAACGCAGTTTGAACCATGTAGGTTGTTCCTGGCTGTATGTTAATTTTCTAACAATTTTATTGGCAAAGAGAGAGGAATTAAATCACTTAACGGAAAAAGGGAGCTTCCAAATATTTTAGAAACCAAAATCATTTAATGGAAGAAGGGAGTTTCCAAATATTTTAGAAACTATATACCCTCGAGAAAACCTATTGAGCTAGCTTTTTTGTTTATTTAAGGGATGGAAATTTGTCCACTTTCCTCAAAGATTATCACATAATGCCTTTTAAATCATCGAAGCTGGGCTAGTAATCAAATTGATTTGGTAACAAATTTAAATTATTGATGGTGCAAAACATCCAGGTAGCGTTACTTCATAGAAAATCTTTTTGACACCCCTAGGAGAGCCTAAAAGGAAGTGAATAGAGTTCCCATTATCTATCTAGCATTTCCTTTTTCGTCAGCAATATCAGTAACCGCGTCACCAAATGGATTTCCCATAGAACAGTGCAGGTCCATTTTGGGATCCATGAATCATTAAATCTTTACTCCCAAAGAAAAATATCATTTAAGAAAATTTGGGAACTTCTCAGCTTGAGACAAACCGAAATTATCTAATGGAGAAATAATTTATATATATTTTAGCCTTTTAATTTGAAATTTGAATTTTTCGGTTTTCAAGTTTATTGAATTTGTTTCTTTTTTTTTCTACTAATATTACTAATAATTGGGGAGTCAACTAAGATAAGTCTTTATGTTTATATTATCTTTTTGTAATCTATAATAATTTTATAAAATATATTCAATGTAATATATAATAAGTAATTATATTAGGCACATATGTACTGATATAAATCTTTATATAATATTTATCCTTATGAATTTCTCATTAAAAAAATCCAGCAAATCAACCCTCAACCTGAATCTACCATATATTACTTTAAGAAAAAAAAAAAGGATAGATTTTTTAAGGTTTTCAATAAAAAAAACTATCTCAAAATAATATTGGTCGCTTATTTTATAGACAAAAGCTACACAAGTGATAAATGGGCACTTTCTTGCTATCGCTCAGTAATTGTATACATGTGTATATAGATGAAGTGGTAACAGGGCTCGTTAATATACAATTAGTATTTTTCAATAAAAGCTTAGAACCTAGCGAAGACAAATATTGCCTGTATAATTTGGTATTTGACGTGTACCCTAGGAAACGTTTCTAGTGAATTGATATGAAACTTATGAGGCCACTCAAATTAAAAGCTTTTATTAATAAAAGCGTGGGACAAAAGTCGCTATATCTCGTGAAAAGACGGGAAAGAGGAAATATTTTAATTGTGATATATATATATATACCTGTTTGCTTAAAATTCCTTTCCTCTTCAAAAAAGTGAATAGTTTTCCTAGGATTAAACCTTTTCCCAAGACCTCGGAAAGAATGTTTAATGATGTGCCCTCCTTTAGCTGGGAGGGTAGGTTTTCAGACACAAGTATAAGATGTATACCTTCAAAACTGTACACTGCCTTCTAGATCTTTGTGGTTTTAACTTAATCTCTCATAATTTTGATTCAAGTTGTTCTTGTCGAATCTGTGCCTCTTGGCTCACTCAATTCTCCTACTAACTTGGTGCCAGGGTCGAGAGAGAGACACTATCCTCCTCCAGTAAACCCGGTCTTGAGGTGCCGTGGGTGCATCTTCAGGCCTTATCCTTTCCTTATTTAGAAAATAACGTAGACAATCGAACCATCTTGCTCTTGTTCGACTGCGTGGTCGTTTCCATCCAGAGACCACAGGGTTAAAACCATATACGATGTGACAAGGGGTTTCTTCTGGTATTCAGTGAAGGTGGCCGTACCATTTCAGTGTACCTTGCGCAACTTGCAGGGAGATTGGAATCTTTGTTTTACGGGACAGGAGGTTGGTGTTGCTGATAAAGCCGTACCAACGAAGTCGCACTTTTCTGGAGTCCTTTAATCTGTGCCTCCTCTCCAAAAAAGTCAATAATTTTCATGGGATTAAACCTTTTTCCCAAACCTCGGACCGAATGATTAATGATGTGCCTTTTATTAGCTGGGAGGGTGGGTGTTAGGATACAGGCATAGGTTGTAGACCTTCAAACATAATTTTGATACAAGTCGTCTTTTTTGAATCTTTGATTTCTCTGAAAAAAATTCAGGGTTTTGTGCCTAACGGCAAAATTTTTTTCTAATCAAGAGAGGCGCCTTAAATCAATTTTTGGAATCCTTTTAATCTCGCAGGGGAGAACCTCCTTTTTTCTCTTGCACGTAGGTATAAATACTAGTGACAAATAACTGTGGGTGGCAACCCTGAGTCAGTCTTAATTAGTATTTATTTAATTAGTTAATTTTTAAATAAGCAGTTGTTCAATTAATTATCGTAATTATTTATTTAATTATCTTAAGTTGTTTAGATGGCTGCATTGCAATAGTTTTCCATTTGAAAAAAGTAGAATTACTCTCTGAGACCGCCCATCGCAATGTTTGGAATGACGAATGTTTGTAGCGTCGAGGGACCGCTTTCGTTTATATTTCTGCAGTATCCTTGAAATTCTAATAAACTATAAAATAGAGCCTAGTTTATTGTCACATTTGGGAAAGTTACTAGCAATTTTATAGGTGGAGCTAGAGACATAAATTATTCAACGAGACTTGAAAACACGGTTTCTGAACAAAATCGATGGTCATTACCAAAGTAAGACAGCATTAAGTTTGAGCATCTTCTCCTTAAGTCGCAAACTGTCTGTTCAACATTAGTGAAGTTTCAGTAGATCAATGGTTCAAACTCAGACAAGGAAAGGCACTTTCATCGTATTCACTTTCAACCCTTTTCTCCTCCAATACATTGACTTATTGTGAAGAGTGGTGTAACTTCTTCCAAATCCTGGGGCAGGGGCAAAGTTGGAACCCAAGTCAACTGAAAATCAATGTGAAAAATGAGCCATATGGTACCGTAAAGCCAAAGGTATATTAAAGAAAACTGATCGGTTTCTGTAATAAATAATATATAGAATATACAAAAATAAAACTAATAAAAATTAACATATAAATAAAAAAGAAAGACAGAAGGAGAAATGAAGACTGTTTTCCTACTTTCAAAGATCAGTCAATCAATTTATTGATACTAAAAGAAAAAAACTATTACAAAAGTAAAGCGGTTACTAGGCCCAAGAAGCTTTGCTTGTAATGGACCACAGAGAACAAGAATAAAACACTATTATAAAATATATACAAAAAAAAAAGAAAAAAAAAGACAAGGACATTGAACATATAGAAGATTTAGAAGGAGATTTAACATATAGCTGAAAATTATTTTAAAAGAAGAGAAGAGACATACAAATTAGGAAAGGATTAATAAAGAGAGAGAAAAATTATTGAATTGGAAAGACCCGACGAAATAATGCCTTTGCAGAAAGAAAAAGAGGGACATCCGAAGGGATGGAGTTCCATAATAGAATTGATTGATATACTGGAGACCTCTGGGCTGCTGTAGAAGATCGTTTTGGTAAAATAAATCGTCGAGAAGAATTATGTAAAGAATAAAAGTACCTACCTGAGCCTGTCCGTGAGAAAAACTGCTGTAGGGGCGGTGGGAGAGTACCTAGAAAAGCAGAATTCGCAAAATAAAGAGTACTTTTACCTAAAATATGATCCAGTGGAGCTATTCCAGTATCGTTATAAAGATCAGAGTTATTAACTTTAGTAATTAAAATAGATCAGTACTTTAACGAGGCCTTAACCCTACTCATCCATCCAATTACATAGGTCAAACAGCACAACCACACACAATCAACCACAAAGAATAATCCATGGACAGGCAGTTGTGTCGTAAGTAGTCATAAACCGAATATAGACGACATATAGACGAAAAGCATATGACGATATATACGTAAGTCGTCTTGTACCGAATCTTTAAAACAATAAATAAGACAAACAGTTCAAAAGCGACCACCCAACATAAGGGCTCATCAGGAGAATACACACTTGATGATAGTCTATCATTCATCCTAGGGCAGAACTAAGGTAGATAGATATGCAGTAAGGGTATCTTAATTTTTGTTGATTTTATCCAGATGAACAGGGTATTTTGACCAATCCTCGAAGGTTGGAATTCAACCCTGACCTGCATCTCCTACTTGTTTGCGATTATGTTTCTCGTGGTCCAGTGAATGGGGAGAGGAATAGCCGCGGATAGTGTAGTTTACTTAGGGTGCTTTGATTTTAGTGAGTTGGAAGAACAACCGTGTGTAACATTAAAGAGGTACCTACATTTTCTTTCTTTAGGTTTTTGTAGATGGAAGCTGATCAGTTAGTCCACCTTATTTCTTGATTAGAAGTCCATAGCTTCCTAGGAAATGCAGTAAATATAGCAGTATAAAGTTGCCTTAAGGTTTTTACTTCCATGTGAAGTAAATAATTTAGCGACAAGCTTACAGATCTAACTTCCACCGAAAGGACGAGATACAGTGGATTAATCAGTTTGAGATCTTTCCGATCGCCAAGCTAGAACTGTGATAATTTTCTTTTTCTTAGAGAATGACCTAAACTTGCTAAAAATGACAAATTTTTTCCCTTTTTATCTATTTTAACACGTTTTTCAATCTAAAAACGTGAAACAAATTTTAAATACCTGATTTGAAATACAAAATCAAATTTTGGCTATTGAGTGATAGCAAAATTATCGTCTTAATTAATAAACATTAATTTTCTTAACGTCTTAAGTAAAAATAAATAAAAATTAAGTTAATAAATATTAAAAAACGTGAACAATGAGCATAGCAAAATTTGCTTGGTGAACATTCTGCAACTGAAAAATTCGCTCGCTGTGTCGAACTGTTGGTCTTGACAAGCTGTACGTATAAAGCGACCCATGTTAATAGTAACCGGAAATCTAAAAAACGGAATGTTAGAATCAGCATATATCTTACCGTGAATGTCCGAAATCTGGCTAATGTCGACATTCACCGGTGAATGTCCGAAATTTCCTTTTCTCTGCTTAGATTGAATTAGCTTTGCGAGTCAGCTTTTTCAGTCTTATGCAAGCTATGATGGTAAAAGTTAAAGTTAGGTTATGTTAAATTTGGTTACAAATCTGAAATGGGTTAAAAATCTAACCTTGCCTAACATGTCATCATCATCAAATCTTGCATTAAATTGAAAACCTGACTGGCAACGCTGACTTAATCCAAGGAAAAAATGAGATATGGAATGAATGGTCGACGTCGGTGAACGTCGACATTCAACAATTTCGGATAATCACGTATACATCAAACAAATGACATATACATCAAAAGAAATCTTCATTTTATGCTTATATTGAATATTCAAAGTCTATTGCTTGTAAAGTCACCCTTTACAAGTTATTAGCATAAGAATCAGCGTAATTTCAGGAAGAGGGAGAAAAGGCCATTTAAAAGTAATCCAGTCTTGATGAAATTTGCCACGTCAAGCTGTAGATAACCAAGAACGTTTTATCAAAGACATGTCTTATGGTTGAACTAAACTTAATTTATTGAAAGAATTCCTGACGAAATAGCCATAGATATTCCAGTAAAATGTCATTTCACTTGTTGATGATAATCTATTATCCATCCTAGGGCAGAACTAAGGTAGATATGCATGGAGTAAGGGTTCACGAGTCGATAAAAATTTTGGGTGGGGAGTTCAAACAGGGCAATCTATCAACGCTGATAGATTTCTGCACGGCGGGAATATGCACGGGGTAATAATTTCTGCACGGGGTATATGTTCGCGGAGGGAAACAGCGATTAGAGATTCAAGGAGTACCTCATGAACCAACAATCATAGTAAATAGTAGCGAAAAATGAAACTACAGCCGCGACAGTTTCTTCAGTGGTTTGAAGATATATTATCAAATTCACGAGCATAATTACGCGTTAGTTTACGAATCGCTGGTAGGAAACTACTTACCGTTCAGCGCAATGTCAAATTTAAAAAACCTGAATCATCAACATAAGTAAGATTACAAGCAAAAGGATGTCTCAAGAACAGGCCTATTTACCGATGTAATGAATATCGCTTGACCATCAAGAGAAGGAAGCGAGTGTTATCGATTTGAAGCAGAAATTTCCAATCAAAACGCATTGAATTACTTTTGAGAAAGTTGACAACGATCTGATTATCACGTAGACTTATTATAGATTCTGTTACCGCACTCACCAAAGTATGGTTCGAAACTGTGGTTTCTAAAGACAAGTACAGCCTAGAAGAACACCATCTCCGCAACCCTCATAGTCTTACTGGAACCAACGCTCAAATGAATCAATAGCGAGTTGAATTCTACAATTGTTACGTATTTGAAGTATCACGGTACTATGAGCTTCTTTTCTGAGGATTCCTGTGAGTGCTAAGGGTAACATTATTCTGAAATACCCCCCCCCCCCCCAAAAAAAAAAAAGTAAAATTGAAATTGTGGATATTTCTTTTTCGATATATTTCTAATCTCCCAGGAAAAAATCCTCTGATATCATCTGTCATTGCTATTGGGTGTAGGATGTGCCTGTTTTCCTAGTCACGAATTGTCGAAGAGTTACGGTATTTATCAGTAATGCTAATTCAATTCCATGTATAAAAGTCCTTGACTTGGAAAATTTCGAGATTTGCTTTATCTCTTGCGCTTTGTGAATGATAGCTTCCTTTTTTTGATGATTTTTATCAATGAGAGCATCACCGAATTAAGTCTATAGATTGCATCGAAACATAATTGAAGTTTTCAAAAACTGATTTTTATCAAGGTAGTGAGGAATTCCAAAATAGGTGTTTACCCCTTTCTCCCTCCGAATCCTTTTTCTGTCTCCCTCTATCTCACCCTATTTTTCTCCTTGCCTCCGTCCATCTCTTCTTGCCCCTGTCCATCTCTCTCTCTCTACCTTCCTCTCTCCTCATTCTCTCACTCTCTCCTTTCTCTTTCCCCCTCTCTACCTCTCCGTCTCTCTCTCGCTCTCTCTCTTTCCCCTCTGTAGGTATCACTGATAAAAAGGTGGATTATGTAATAATCATGTTTTTTGTTCTTCCTGCAAACTACAAACTCTAAATTTTCTAATTAGCCTACTGCCCTGGGCTGTCGACCGCTGACAGCCAAACTTGTCTTTCTTAATGGAATGGTGTCTTTTTAGCTTTCTAAAAGTCTTGGTTGTATTTTCATAAATACTTTCTAAAGTTAAACTCGCTATATATGAGAATTTTAAGCCACATGAAGAAAAGACAGAGCAAATATTTCGGAAAGGACATCTACCATTCTGTCCTCAGTGCTCAAAGAAAAAAAAGGTGTGTTTTGTCTGTCTTGATGTAATTAACTTAAAAAGTTTTTTTTTTTGTGTTGAGGATGGCTTGGCTTAGCTCTTTGCCAAATACCTGCTTTGCTTTCCGCTTTTTCTTAATTGGCTGAAAATTGCCCTTGTTTATGTATTAAATAAAAAAAAAATTTAAATGAAAGTAAGGAGCGACATTTCCTCCTCAACGCCTCGCTCTTTGCGCTAAAGTGTGACTCTTTCTCTTAACTCTACTTCTTAAAACGGTAAAAAACTTTAGCGTAAAGAGCGGGGCGTTGAGGAGGAAAATCCCCTTTCATATACGGAGTAATTTCTGTTCGTTTTAAGTTTTAATACCGCTCCTTGCTTTTATTTAAGAAAACTTGTTTTTTTATATTTAATTTCTGGACGTTTTTTTTAATTAATGCATGTTTTGATCTTGGCTCTCCGCGCATAAATAATTAAAACGAAATTTGCATACTAATTTTTTTTTTTTGCCTAAATGGCTTTCTTATAGTTTTAATCGGTAGATTTTGAGAAAAAATGAGAGAGGGAGGAAGCCTAGTTTCCCTCAAATTTTTGATTACTTAAAAAGGCAACTAGAACTTTTAATTTTTTTACGAACATTTTCATTAGTAAAAAGATATACTTACGAATTAACTTACGCAACGAACTTCTATATTCGTATGTTTTTATTGCGTATATGAGGGAGTTCACCCCTCGTCGATACCTCGCTCTTTACACTAAAGCTTAAATTCTGTCCCAATTCCTTAAGAATGACCCTTGAATCATAAAGGCCGTAGAATAAATAGTTGAAATTACTAAAATAGAACTTGAAAAAAAAGAGCGAGGTATTATGAGGAGGTAAACCCCTCATATGCGCAATAATTTCTGCTCGTTTTAAGTTTTAATGCTGCTCCTCACTTTCAGTAGAAAAAAAAAACTTTTCATATTTTTTCATTGTTTTTTTTTTTTATTAATAATGCTAAAAAATCCTGACTTCATTGAAAGTCTCTAAAAAAAGGAGAGTTCATTGAAAGTCTCTTCCCCCATGAGAAGTTTTTCCATTGAAACATCCTCCCACGTAACCCCCCACCTCAGCTCTCCCTCCCAAACCAAAAAAAATCCCCCTGAAAACGTCCGTACACTTCCCAGTAACCATTACTATATGTAAACACAAATCAAAGTGTGTAACTTGTAACCCCTCCCACGGGACTGCGGGGGAGTAATTCGTCCCCAAAGACATAGTTATTAGGTTTTTCGACTATGGTGAATAAAATGGCTATCTCAGAATTTTGATCCGGTGACTTTGGGGAAAAAATGAACATGGGAGGGGGCCTAGGTGCTCTAATTTTTTTTTGGTCACTTAAAAGGGGCACTAGAACTTTTAATTTCCGTTAGAATGAGCCCTCTCGCAACATTCTAGGACCACTGGGTCGATACGATCACCCCTGGAAAAAACAACAACAAATACACAAATAAACACGCATGCGTGATTCGTCTTCTGGCAAAAAATGTGAAATCCCACATTTTTGTAGATAGGAGCTTGAAACTTCTACAATAAGGCTCTCTGATACGCTGAATCTGATGGTGTGATTTTCGTTAAGTTTGTATGACTTTTAGGGGGTGTTTTCCCCTATTTTCTAAAATGAGGAAAATTTTCTCAGGCTCGTAACTTTCATAGGTAAGACTAATCTTGATGAAAGTTAAATATTTAAAATCAGCATTAAAATGCGATTTTTTTAATGTAACTATTGGTATCGAAATTCCATTTTTTAGAGTTTCGGCTACTATTGAGCCGGGTCGCTCCTTACTACAGTTCGTTACCACGAACTGTTTGATTAATTTTTAATTTTGTTCTTGTTATCAAACGTCTCGTATTTTCTAATTTTAACATGGTTGCGATGTTGCCGTTCTCTCTTTTTAGTTTCTTGATAAATCATCGCTGCTTTGTCTTGGTATTTAAGCTATTGGGCTGCCTTTCAAAATGGATCCAAGCTCTTACAGTTTCATGACAAATATTGTTTCACCTAATCTCTATTGTCTCTGTTCATATAATCGTGCTCTTGATTAAGTTTCTCTGAAGTGGCCTTCAATCCACCAACGGCTTCAATGTGTTTCAGTCCCTCTTTTCAAGGTCTGTTGATGAGTCATTGATTTAAAATCAATTTCTTTGATAGCCATAAGGCTTCATTAGTCGCATATTAAAAATTGTATCTGATTGATGTTGAAGTGCTCCTGAATTTTTTTTATAGGTAATATAAAGAAGAAAAAATTAAAAAAGAATATATAACAAAGAAGGTACTTGTCTGCTAAACAGAGCATCCTCAAGAAGTGAAGTCACGTTAACCCTAATAAAATATACCAAAATATGATGATAACATAAAACTTTCGAAACAAAATTATGGAAACTATGTCAAAGAATTATTGATACCAGGGCGCGAAGAACGCATTATATTAAATACCTAACTAAACCTAACCCCTAAACATATCTAAATATTAAATATTTAATTAAAATATTATTACATGGTAGTTTTCTCGCTCAAAATAAGCAAATCATAACCGATTCTAACCGTTTTGTCAGATCTTAAACACTGTAACTCTTGAGGATGTTCTGTCTAACAGACAAGTACCAAAAAGAAAAAAATTCAATATAATTCTCAAATTTCTAGGATTTTTTTTTTTTTAAGGAGTGCATTTTCGACGATGAGGTTAATTTTGCTAGCTTTGTGTGACAATAATTTTAAATTTATTTCTATTAAATTCTTTCCTTTGAGGTGGATATGAAGCTAATTGGTTAAATAAAGATCTAAGCTTAGAAAATATATCTATTTTTCTGTAGCACAAATGACACTATTCTTTAGGTTGGTCTAAAGGGGCGTCAACACCATGCTTATTTGTTATGATTTATGTTCGTTTGAACTTTGCCTCTATCGTTTGGTGTAGTTTCTATCCATTTTATGTTTGAATCATCACTATTTTCTATTCGTTTTAAATTTGACTCCTTTTAGGAGGTGCTTTCTGCTCGGTTTAGCTTTAATATCACTCTTTACTTCTTGTTGAAAAAAAAAAATGGCTAATTTAATTTAATCCAGGGAACCTGCTTTTCTCTTCCCGCTTTGCTGGCTAATTTTAAATATTACCGACTTCTGTTGACGATGCCACCTAGGATATGACGTTCTTGTCACATCCTTCCCGGAATGTCATATCATTCTTATCATTCACAATGACCGTTCCCGTCATCAAAAGTGGTATAAAGGATGCAAAATGTGCAAATTGTGCGGAAAATAAAAGAAGTTATAGATGTAACTTTAAGATTTGCAGGTAGCATGAGCTCTAACTCCCTCCCTATACCCTACGTGCTTGTATTATGGCACATTTCTAAGCTGTTGGAGCTGCTGTTACTGGATACGCTTACTGTCTAGACTCAAGTTCCTTTTTTTAACCAATTATGTTTTAATTTTGCTTGTCTGTAATTTGTTGTATTTTCTAATTATCGTAATGTTAAATTACACTGCTAGCAATTTTTAATCTAAAAAGCCAAAAACAACAACAGCTTACCAGGAATTTCTTTCAGCTCAATTGTCATCCCATGAGCTGATTTATTGACAGTCTAAATAGAACAATATTTTCTAAAATATAAACTGGAACTTCTACTAGTGGTGGTGAACTATATTTTACGTCAAAATTGTAATTATGGCACTTGGTATTAACCAAGTGACATATAGCAGTCGCCAATTCTGTCGGTCTGTCTGTCGGTCTGTCGGTCTGTCTGTCGGTCTGTCGGTCTGTCGGTCCCGGTTTTGCTACTTTAGGCACTTCCAGGTAAGCTAGGACGATGAAATTTGGCAAGCGTATCAGGGACCGGACCAGATTAAATTAGAAATAGTCGTTTTCCCGATTTGACCATCTGGGGGGGAGTGGGGGCCCGGTTAATTCGCAAAAAATAGAAAAAATGAAGTATTTTTAACTTATCAGCGGGTATTTGGATCTTAATGAAATTTAATGTTTGGAATGATATTGTGTCTTAGAGCTTTTATTTTAAATCGCGACCGGATCTGATGACATTGGGGGGAGTTGGAGGGAGAAAACCTAAAGTCCCGGTTCTGCTACTTTAGGCACTTCCAGGTAAGCTAGGACGATGAAATTTGGCAAGCGTATCAGGGACCGGACCAGATTAAATTAGAAATAGTCGTTTTCCCGATTTGACCATCTGGGGGGGGAGTAGGGGCCGGTTAATTCGGAAAAATAGAAAAAATGAAGTATTTTTAACTTATGAGCGGGTGATTGGATCTTAATGAAATTTGATGTTTGGAATGATATTGTGTCTCAGAGCTCTTATTTTAAATCCCGACTGGGTCTGATGACATTGGGGGGAGTTGGAGTGGGGGAAACCTAAAATCTTGGAAAACACTTAGAGTAGAGGGATCGGGATGAAACTTGATGGGAAAAATAAGCGCAAGTCCTAGATACATGATTGACATGATCGGAACTTATTTGCTCTCTTAGGGGTAGTTGGGGGGGGGGAGTAAGTCTTAAAAATTAGAAAAATGAGGTATTTTCAACTTATGAACGGGTGATCGGATCTCAATGAAATTTGATGTTTAGAAGGATATCGTGTCTTAGAGCTCTTATTTTAAATCCCGACCGGATCTGGTGATGGGGGCGGTGAGTTGGGAGGGGGAAACCTAAAACTTGGAAAACACTTAGAGTGGAGGGATCGGGATGAAACATGGTGGGAAAAATAAACACAAGTCCTAGATAGATGATTGACATAAACGGAACGGATCCGCTCTCTTTTGGGTAGTTGGGGGGGGGGGGTTAATCCTGAAAAATTAGAAAAAATGAGGTATTTTTAACTTACGAACAGGTGATTGGATCTCAATGAAATTTGATTTTTAGAAGGATATCGTGGCTCAAAGCTCTTATTTTAAATCCTGACCGGATCTGGTGACATTGGCGGAAGTTTGGGGTGGGGAGACCTAAAATGATGGGAAACGCTTAGATTTAAAATTGAGGTATTTGTAACTTACGAAAGGGTAACCAGATCTTAATTAAATTTGATATTTAGAAGGATCTTGTGCTATAAAGTTCTATTTTCAAATTTCGACCAGATCCTGTGACATTCGGGGGAGTTGGAAGGGCGGATCCGGTCTCTTTGGGGGAGTGGGGGCGACCTCGTACCATTGCTCTTCCGACCTCGTACCATTTGAGCTCTCGGCTCTTCCGACCTCGTCACAAGTGCCATATGAGCTCTTAGCTCTTGTTTTTTATAGAAAAAGTCCGGGGCTGCTTTCTATACCTCACAGTTATTTTCTGCTTCCATTTCGTATTAGTTCAGTTCGCAGAGGATCATATACGCTGAGTTTCAATTAACTATGTCCATGATTTGAATATTTATGAAATTTTGCGTTGGATCTCTGAGGCGATTTAAAATAGAATTGGCTCTAATGAATGCAAGCAAAGGACCTTTAAGTCAAACAAAGGTGGGGCTATTTGTTAAAGATTCACTTTAATCCAGGATATTTTATGAAAAAGTTTGCCCCAAAAATACTGTATCAAGTTTCTCTCGTGAAGGAAAGCTGTAAACTGAATCTTGCTTTCATCATTCTGAAAGTCACAAAAGAAGAAGACAAAACAAACATGTACGAAAACGATACTATTGGAAGCTGGACTTCCAATGTTCTAATCCGTTTCAACATCAATTTGAATGTATTAAAGAAAATAACGAGAAATCATGAAAGGAAAACACATAAAAATAACTAAGAGAAAAGGAAAAGTAAATTTCTGCAGTTTTTATCTTGCAGTATCGCATTGAGAAAAAAATTGGCCCTTAAAACGTTATATTAAAAATTGGCCCTCAAAACGTTATATTACTCTTTCTTGTTAACCAAACGTTAATATTGTTTTCATAATTTTTAAAGTCCCTAAAATCGGTCGGCCAGTGGCAGTTCTTGCCTCTCTTGAGCTCGGGACAAAATCTTGATTAGTGCCTCTAGTGTCTCCCAAAAATTCTCAGGAAAAATTTTCATTTATTGACAAATTCTTTCATTTATTTAAATCTTACTTTTCTCACTTTATACGGGAAAAGATATAAGAAAAATGAAAGTTTCGGATTTAATTTGCTTATACTTACTACCAACTGCGCCCTCTTCTTTATTTTAGTCCCAATGGAACTTATATAAGCACCATGTATAAAATAATATACTGATCCTTTATGTAGTTAAAAATGACAACAAATGTTTTCTTCGTATTCATGATAATGTTAACACCATTCCTTATTCCGTTGTTAAAGAAACTGCAGTTTTTCGAAAAAAATGGATTTAAAAAAAGTTCTTTTTGCTAATTACAAAAAATTTCTAAATACAGTGATTTCTGAGAAAATGAATCATTAAAAAGCTCGCTACGATGTTCCAGTGCCCCGTTAGCTACGGAGAAAAAAAAACGGAAAAAAAAGAGGTTGTTGATGCGGAATATCGTGATTTCAGCCACTGTTCTTCTTTTTCAAGCTAATGGATTTTTCCTGTTTAAGGCAAGGAACTGTAAGTCTCCTATATAGAGGTTTTGGACAAGGCGGTTCTAATAGTATACTTTGTGTTTTGATTTGATACGATTTTTAGGATATTGTGGGCTATTATATTTCCTAGTATGGGACTTGATTGTCTCTTACTAGGTTGCCAGCTACCACTGCAACCCTGGTAAAAATATATTTAAAAAAAATACAAAATGATTATAAATATTAGATTATTTATTTGAAATTTTGCGCTCCTAAAATTTCTGCGCCCGCGGCAAGTGCCCCCTCTGCCCCCTAAAACTTCCTCAGAGGGCAATGAAAATTGTACTGCTTAATGTTTAGACTTCGAATGTTCTTCTGTTTCAGCAGCAATTTTTGTGTATGAAAGAAAACCCAAAGAAGTGTTTAAAGAAAAAACAGACAAAAACCAGAAAGAAATAGAAAAATTAAATTTTTTGCTGTATGTGATTTTGTAGTGTCGTTGTGTATATTTTGTTGAAAGTTGACGCTAAAAATGTTGTTTTAAGTTTCTTTCGTGAAGAAAAGCTGTTAACTAAATCTTATTTTCTTGATTTCATAAGCCCATAAAATAGATCCATGGAAACGATACAGTTGGAAGTTGGACTTCAATGTTCTATTCTGTTTCAGGAGTAATTTAATTTTATTTAAGAATAAAAATGATTTAAAACTAAAACTAAAGAAATAAGAAAGTAGATTGTTGGTATAGAAAGTAGAAAGTAGTATTGTATGGTTATGTCATATCGTGTTTGATAAAAAGCTGGTCCTAAGAACACTTAAAGTTCTCTCATGAGGAAAACGTAGTAAGTTCTCTCATGAGGAAAATTGTTAACTAAATCTGGTTCATCTTGTTTTCATTATTGCTCAAGTCCATAAATAAGGTTGATGGAAGCGATACTACTGGAAATTGGACGAATGTTCTGGTCTATTTCAACTGTAATTTAATTATACTTAAGAAAATAAAAAGGAATGATGAAAAAATGAAAAGCAATAATGAAAAGTAAACAAACAAAAAATCAAAAAGTCGATTTGCTGTATATGATTTTACAGTATCATATTTCCTACTATGTTTGATTAGCCTTAAATTCATAGCCCATCACAGGGCATTCTATATAGCCCTAATCCTTTAGTAAGTTTCTCTCCTGAAGGAAAGTCGTTAAGCCAACCTCGTTTTCATCATTTTGTAAGTCCATAAATATTTTAAAGGTCAGGTTTACTTAACTGTCTACCGCTTTAGTCTTCCAGGGGGCTTAATATTCCAACATTATCTACCCTTAGGCAGTCTTAATATTTCTATCTTTATGATGAATTTACATTCATAAATGGTTTAAGTTCTACAAAATTGTCTGTGTAAAATGATCTATTTCTGAGATGAATGAAGCTCTTTAGAGAGTTTAAAGCAAATACGAAGAAGTTTCATCTTAAATTATAATGTTAGCGTATATGAGAATCCATAACTGACATAGGGACAAGGTGAACGCACTTGCTTGACTCCT
This sequence comes from Artemia franciscana, assembly GCF_032884065.1. NCBI lineage: Eukaryota > Metazoa > Arthropoda > Branchiopoda > Anostraca > Artemiidae > Artemia > Artemia franciscana. The sequence goes on along the minus strand of NC_088868.1, from coordinate 29,847,256 downwards.
TTTTTATACTCTTTCCAAATATAATACACGATTCACTAGTAAATGCCCCTTGCCCATGATGGTCTCATATATAGCTCAAGGAATATCTGAAAACTAAAAGAAAACACTACAAACAATGATATTCTTACATTATAATACGCAAGATGTTTTTATTAATCAGATTATCAGGTTCCCTTCGATTTTTATACACTTTTTTAATTCATTTCAAAGAAAATTTTTGGTAAATCAGAGACTCAATCACATCCGGAGGTAGGATAGGGCAAAAAGAATACGTCAATAGACCCTTAAAGTCCGAACCGACGGTGATGATCTCTGTTTCAAGGCCGTTCCACCAGGAAGTACAATGGGGGGTTGGGGCCAGCCATCCTGTGCTTTCGTACTTCCTTTGTGCCTACATTCTCCAGATTTCTCCAGGTACCCATTAAAAGCTGGGTCGTATCTAGCTGAGCTTAAAGAGTCACACTACTGACCCCAGTCCCAAACTAAATAATCGGCCACACCAGGAATCGAACCCCCGCCCTTTGGACAAACGATCCCAAATTTAGCACACCAACCACTCGGTTTAATATAGTTTAATATAGGAGATATAACATATGACTAGGCTGATATAACAGAGAGATACGTCATCAGAGCTGTGCGTGATAATATCAGGAGTGGGAGGGGTGTATTTGCTAGTGAATCGATTAGTATTGGAAAGAGGATAAAAAGACGGAATCAACTAGTATGCTCTCCTTTGTCCCTATCTCAGTTGCGGAATTTCGTATATATTTAGCAAAAGTAATTTGTCTCCCGAAAACAAAATTGCCGTAAAAGTAAAATAAAGAATTAACTTCGGAGTGTTTGTCCATAAACTTAGTTTTTTTCCATAGAACACGCTAATGCCAATGTTATTAATCATTACCAAGAACGAAATTGTGCTTAGCAGCGTTCCCTGAGGTACACCATTGTAAATTGAAAGAGGATCGTAATATATTTTTTGGAACTGAACCACTTATGTTTCCATAGGAAAAACAGAAGCTATTATTCTTATTAAATGGGAATAAACTTGAAATTCGTTTAAAAAGACAATCAACTTGGATTTTTTTTTTCTTATGACCCTTTCCTGTAAACTTCACAAAACGCACCAACATTTTTTTTATATGTATTTTGTTACTTATACACGAGTCGAACTAAAATTTTGTGTATATTAGAAAAAACGATTATTATAATAGGCAAAGTTGCTGTCGAAGATTTTTTTTTATTACTATATTTTTTTTTTTTAGAAGTGTAAACCTTCAAGTCCATATAAATGTCTGGCTTTCAACTTGTAGCCCAGCTCATTTGTGACTTGTGTCTGCAGTTAGAATAATTGTATTTTTTTTTTCAAAAAATCATCAAAATTTGTTTTTTTCTTAATTGTATTTGTTGTTGTTTGTACTCGTATATTTATTGTGTTTTTTTTTGTTTTTTTTTAGCGGGAAGACAAACAACGGACCAAGAATTAGAAGACATGCTAGAGCAGGGGAATCCTTCCGTCTTTACTCAAGGGGTAAGATCATTCCCATTGATTCTGTTTATAGATAATTCAGAACAGTATAATTCAGTAATCCCGCCGCCTTTCACAAAATTTATAGGTCAAATTTTAGCAAAAATTATCAAACTATGAATTAATTGTTTATTATCTAATAACTTAATTATTATTAATTATTTTAATTATAATCGTGTACAAATTATTATTTAATTGTCTCTATTTTTTAATTTATTTTATTAAGTATTTAATCATTTATTAATTATTTTCGTTTATTAATTGCGCCCTGTATTCCATTTTAATAAAACTTCAAAAGTTACAAAATGATAACAACTGTTAGATTATTTATTTGAAATTTTGTGTCCCTAGAATTTCTGCTTCTGGGAAAAATGCCCCTCTGTACCCCTTCCCCCTGTAAAACTAACTTTGATTCAGGATAATTTTCTGAAATTTTAGAACAAAATATAATTTGTGTATTAAAATCTGCGTGGCTAAAAAAGCACTAAGTAAAAATTGTTAGTACGAATCCAGCCGGTTGGAGAACCAAATATGTAATGCAATAACCCTTTTGTTAAGCTAAGAAAAAGAAATAGTTTTATTGATCGTTTTTTTTTTGTCTAGAGATAAGTTGATTGGAAGTGGTGTTTCTGGAAAGCTGGGACTGTGGAAATCTGGAAATTTGCAACGAAAGGCTACTTTTTGCCTCAAAATGACAATTTAGACTCAGCAAGGGCCAAATTGAAATAAAATGGAAATTCTTAGATTTTCAATGAATTTGGAAGCATTGTTCAGCCTTGCATATGATTTATTGAGTTTGAAGGACATATTGACACGCTTTGTGGTATTTCAATGTTTAAGATAGAATTTCTCAATTATTGCTAATAAGATAAATCCTAGAAGATCTGAGATTTAAAAATACAGAGAAACGGGACTTGGCCAATAGAGGTGAAAGA